>NC_136267.1:71504651-71821508 GCF_964187855.1 Myxine glutinosa
CGTGGGTTTTGAGTGGGAAATCTGCGGTTCGCCGGTTGGGAGCCGTGGAAGGTCCATACCCGAGGGTGTGATTTCCGTCGCCTTGAGGGCACCTTTGCGCAGCTTTGGCAGCGTGACTGTGACTGTCATCCGAACGGGATTGTGGTCTCGATTAGACATCGTTCTGACGATTACTGGAGCGGATCGACTTTGGCTTGATGCCGGAATAGAGACATTGGGAATGTTCTTCTTTTCGCTCACTTGGAGCACAGTGAGTTATATTGTACGAACCTGATGGTACCATCATAGGAAATATATATTGGTTGTACAATTGATTACTATTGTTGTTGTACTGTTATTCTTGTGTGATCTTAATACAATACTTGTTCGTTGGTAACAATTGGTGTGATTTCACCATTGATCTTTGACATACAGAATAACACATCTTTCTGCCGTGACTCCTCTCGGGGCTCGAAGGTACACCGTGAGCGGGATTTGGGGAGGAGCATGTAACAGAAATTGGGGGCTCGTCTGGGATAAAATTCCCTTACATTCGTCCGGGATAGAATTCCCTAACATTCCCAAAATTCCTAAATTTGGAATTTTTCTAACATTCCCAAATTTTTCAAAAAAAAATTTGAAAATTTTTGTGTGAAGGTTAAGAGGTGCTAACAAAGTCACCATGGTGTTTGACGCAGAAAAGTTTGCGGCGTCCCCTAATGAGGCACAGTTCCAAGCGTTAAAAAGATCGGAACTCTTGATATTGGCCAAATATTTTAACTTCGAGGTCCGAGTTAATATGAAGAAAGGAGAGATGCAGACATTGGTGGTAGAATCTCTGGTGGGACAAGGAACATGGAAACAGGTAGCCTTGGATTGGTTACCCGAGGAAAAAGAAAATGTGGAGCTCCGGAAAATGGAGATGCAACTGCAGAGCCAGGAAAGGGAAGCAGAAAAGGAAAGAGCAGAACAGGAACGAGAATTCGAGGAAAAAAGAGCAGAACAGGAACGAGAACTCGATGAAAGAAGAGCAGAACAGGAACGAGAACTCGAGGAGAGAAGAGCAGAGGAAAGGAGAGCTGAAGAAGAAAGAAGAGCAGAGGAAAGAGCAGAGGAAAGGAGAGCCGAAAGGGAGTTAAAGGAACGTGACATGGAGTATCAGAAGGAACTAAAACTCAAGGAGCTGGAATTACTGGGAGAACGGAAAGAAGTAGTATCCATGCCGGCTAGTTCGACAACTAGTCAGAACACTTGGGATGTTGGTAGGCATGTGAGGCTGGTTCCACCCTTCAATGAAAAGGAGGTAGCCAAGTTTTTTTTTTTACACTTTGAGAAAGTGGCTGAAATGCTAAAATGGCCTGTGGGGTCCTGGACTATGTTAGTGCAAAGTGTTCTGGTGGGTAAAGCTCAAGATATCTATTCGGCTTTACCGATTGACCAATGTGCAGATTATGAGGTAGTGAAGAAAGCCATTCTCAAAGCCTATGAATTGGTCCCTGAAGCTTACCGGCAAAAATTCAGGAATGCCAGGAAGAGGGAGAGTGAGACCCATGTGGAATTTGCCAGAATTAAGGAAACCATGTTTGATCGGTGGTGTGACTCGAAGGGGATTGGGAAAGGCTTCAACCTATTGCGACAATTGATCTTGGTGGAGGAATTCAAACAGTGTGTCCACGCGGACATTAAAGTACATTTGGATGAAAAGAAAGTACCAGAGTTGTATGAGGCAGCAAACGTGGCAGATGACTATGCCTTGACACACAGGATGGGGTTCCACAAACCTAACTTCCCGCCTAGATTTAGCCAGGGGAATTATGGTAAATCAGGGGCGGAGAACAAATATTCATGGAGGCGACCTAGAGATGACTATGGGGACAAATCTGATACCGCGACTTTTAGGGATCAGAAGACTGCAGTTCCAAGACAGACTTATCTTCCGGGGGGCCCGAGGCAGACCACGAGTTTTTCCTCTGGGCCTACTTGCCCTTTTTCCAAGAAACCTGGGCATTTGATGTCCCAATGTTAAACCCTGAAAAGGAAAAATCAGGAGCAGAGTCAGGCTAGTGCAACTCCAAATGCATGGGCAAATTCGAGAAATCGTCCTTGGAGGACAGTGCCTTGTGAAGGTTCCCATGCCAAAGTTACGGCATCACAGAACGACCTTGTTCAAGAGGGTTACAAACCTTTTATTTCAGAGGAGTTTGTATCACTGGATGGAGACTTAACGAACCAGAGACCTGTCAGGGTATTGAGGGACACAGGAGCACATCAATCTTTGATGCTTGAGGGCAATTTGCCATTGTCAGAGAAGACGGCAACTGGTGTTAGTGTTCTTTTACAAGGGGTTGGTGGCTATCTTAAAGATCCTCTTCATGTCATCCATTTAGAGTCTGATTTGGTGTCAGGACCGGTCACCGTAGGTTTACAAGCCACTCTTCCTGTGGAGGGAATCTCTTTTGTTAATCGGGAATGATTTGGCCGGTGGTCGAGTTTCTGGTAATTCGATGTTTGTTGAAAAGCCTAGTATGGGAAATAACACCGCACAGTTAGAGCAGAAGATTCCGGGTATCTTTCCATCCCGTGCCGTGACTCGTGCTATGGGTAGGAAGCGCTCTGAAGAGAAGGAGAAGGTACTGACGTCACGCTTTGCACAGGCACTTCTTGTCGAGTACCCTGAAACTAAGTGTCAGCACACACAAGTCATGGATGGAGGCAATGTTGGCAAGCTCTTTGAAGGTGGACTGAACTTTGACACAAGTGAAGATGTTCTGGACTCTATCTTTGGCAAATATGGACCACTCTTGGAAGTGCTGCTGAAATAAGACAGGGAGACGCAAAAGTCGAGAGGGTTTGGCTTTGTCACGTTTGAAAACACAAAGGACGCCAAAGATGCAGAGCAGGGTTTGTATGGCAAGGATTTGGATGGTCGGACCATAACAGTAGAGAAGGCAGGCCATGGGCGTCAAGGGGGCTACAGGGGAGGAAAACGTGGAGGTAGTTTCACGGGTGGCTATGGCTTCTGGGGTGGGAGTAGTAGTTTTGGTGGCGGCTGCAGTCGTGATTACTACAGCGCAGTTTTGGCAACACTCGACGGGATGACTATTACGGTGGTAGCCGAGATGGGGACCGCTACTCACGTGACTACAGCACCCGACTCAACAACCGTGATTATGATTTTTATAATCAAGAGAAGAGTTGGAAGCACTGAGTGCTCAGGAGCAGCCGAGCCAAGATTCCTACATGGATTAACCCGTGAACTCCACATTCCTAAATGCGTCCATGCAGTGAATACTTCCAGGCCTCACCACCCAACCACCACGAAACCTGGCTCTCAGCTCGGCCTCCTTAAAAAAGTGCTATAGATTTGCTTTGCTTTGGATTCACTGATCATAACCCCTTAACCTTCATTCAAAAAATGAAAAATAAAAACCAGAGGTTGATGAGATGGAGTTTGGCTTTGCAGGAGTTCAACTTGGAAATTGAGCATGTAAAGGGCAGGGACAATGTCGTTGCAGATGCTTTATCCAGAGTGAACTAACGTTGGAAATTCCTGTAGGTGGTTTGGAGTTTTGTTGCTTTATTTTGGGGAATATTAATGATTGTTGCTCACGTGAATTGATAATTTGGGTGTGAGTTTTACTTTTGTTTGTCAAAAGAGTTTTTCCCTGCAAAGAAAGTTTTCACTATGTTCAAACTTTCTTTGTTGAGGGGGGGAAGTGTTACGGATTCGTCACTTCCGTTGTTGTGGTTTTCATCCACTGCAAACATTTTTGATTCCATGTACTATTATTGTTGTCGTTTAAGGGAAATAGAGATTACTATTTTCAAAAGGTAAAAAAGTTAATGTTTTAAATGAAACCGGAACCGGACGACGCCGAAGAGGAAGAGGAGGAAGAGAAGGCGGAGCGAGTGAGTCGGACAAGAAGCCGAGCTGCTTCAAGGACCTGAGCGAATGTTGGTGAACGGGGGTCACGTGTGAACTTTGGGTTTCCTGGGAAAGGGATTCCTGCGACAGAGTTGTAATCGCTGTGACAGATCCACCTGCGTGTCAGGTTTTGCGGTTGATTCCGACGAGAATCATCGGAGTGCCGTTACGCCATGAGAACGGGCCGTCGTTCAATTTTACCTTGCGCAGGATTTGCGCATCGCTCAAGGTTTTTCGCCTCGCTTTAACCATTGTCACCGCCTTCAGACGTTAATGTGGTGTGTGTGTGTGTGTGTGTGTGTGTGTGTGTGTAACGTGGCTTTTGAGTGGGAAATCTGCGGTTCGCCGTTTGGGAGCCGTGGAACGTCCATACCCGAGGGTGTGATTTCCCAGTCGCCTTGAGGGCACCTTTGCGCAGCTTTGGCAGCGTGACTGTGATTGTCATCCGAATGGGATTCTGGTCTCGATTAGACATCGTTCTGACGATTACTGGAGCGGATCGACTTTGGCTTGATGCCGGGATAGAAACATTGGGAATGTTCTTCTTTTCGCTCACTTGGAGCACAGTGAGTTATATTGTACGAACCTGATGGTACCATCATAGGAAATATATGTTGGTTGTACAATTGATTACTATTGTTGTTGTCCTGTTATTCTTGTGTGATCTTAATACAATACTTGTTTGTTGGTAACAATTGGTGTGATTTCACCATTGATCTTTGACATACCGTATAACACATCTTTCTGCCGTGACCCCTCTCAGGGCTCGGAGGTACACTGTGACCGGGGTTAGGGGAGGAGCATGTAACAATTGTTGAAATGAAGATCAAATAGCTGTATGTTGAAATATGTTGAAAAAGTCAACACTTTACATGGGGTGTTCTTACTTTTTCATGTGACTGTATATATACAGACTTGGCATTTAATATGGAATATTTTTTTTCTTGACTTGGGTTTACTTTCTGAACTCGGTATATCAATGTGGTGAGTTTCTTTTACGCTTCGGAGATTTCTTTGTTGAAAGAACCATGCCACTGATTTATCTGTCGCAGCAAGAAGTCAATAACAGGATTATATCACGGGTGGCGTGACAAAATGTACATACAGGTACATTTGACGATTGGCTTCACAATCGGGTATATAAGAGTTGTTGCGTTCTGTATTAGTGGAAAACAACTGCTGCATGTCTCCAAAAGTTATTGCCGCGTCCTCTGGAGATGGTCCGTCAACTCGACAATGCTGTTTGTCATGGAGTGGTGGCTTTACGAAATTACGGCATGAAACAGCGTGCTATTGCTCGGCAGTATGGCATCACTCAAGGTCAGGTGTCAAAGTTCCTGAAACGAAATGCTCAGAGGGGTGTCCCTACTCCAATACCAAGGCCAGGACGTCCCCACAGAACCACAAGGAGGGATGATCGCCAGCTGCATCAGTTAGTCCGCAATGGCCGTACCAAGTCAGCTAATCGGCTTAGGGCTGAGTGGCAGCAACTGACAAATGTGCCTGTATCCAGAAGGCTAGTCAACCAACGAATGGTTCAAGCAGGCTATCGTGCCAGGCGTCCCCTGAGAAAGCCACGCCTGACCAGACAACACCGCCAGCGCCAATTGCAGTGGGCCAGAGAGCACCGTCAATGGCAGCCAGGACACTGGAATCACGTGATCTTCAGTGACGAGTCTAGATTTCTGGTCTATCGTCAAGGTGGTCGCGTCCGAGTGTGCAGACAAGTGCATGAAGCCGACAACAAAGATTGTATAGTGCCAAGAGTCCAAGCTGGAGGAGGTGGGGTGACCGTTTGGGCTGCTTTTCATGCAGGGGGCAAAACTGACCTGGTTGTTCTGAATGGAAACCTGAACCAGTTCAAGCACAGGGCCATTCTGGAAGAAACATTGCTTCCATTTACTCGTGCAGCCTTTCGAGGAAGCTTTGTCTTCCAAGATGACAATGCATGGCCTCATCGTGCTCGCATGATCCAACACTTTCTTGCTGACCGTGGTGTAGAGCATATGGAGTGGCCTGCCATGTCCCCGGATATGAATCCGATAGAGAACTTGTGGGCAGAATTAACGCGTCAAATCGACCACTTGGACCAGCAGCCGACCTCTGTGCGTGAATTGCAGCAGTCTATTGTCACTGCATGGCAAGCGATTCCTGTCCAAACCATGGCAAATCTCGTGAACAGCATGCCTCAACGTGTACGTGCTCTCCTGAATGCTCGTGGGGGTTACACGAAGTACTGAACTGTAATTTTACTGTCCGTAATCCCAGTCGTAATTTAACATTTTGTTTTTGTTTAAAAAATTTTTGGCTAATGTGCAAAATAAAGAGATACTTCTGGAAAACGTACAGAAGTTTAACACAGTACTGTCCATGAATTGAGTTCGATATCAGTTTACATCACTATCAAGGGTCATTTTATTTGCTTCGGAATGTCAAATGTGGTTTTTGTTTCTTTTAAAGGTCACATTAACAAAATCTAGAATAATTTATACATAATTCCAATGAACTTTTGGTTCTAAGACATCTTGAAAAGTAAGTTCACCCCCACAAAAAAATATTCCATATTAAATGCCAAGTCTGTATAGTGTATGTATGTGTATATATATATATATATATATATATATATATATATATATATATATATATATATATATATATACATATATATAGATTGTTATGGTTTTGAGGTTTGTACAGTGAGTTCAATAAATGTTAAAGTTTTGCCCCACATAGATGGTCACACAAGCAACATGTAGCCTCATTTGTAGTATAGTTATTTCTTAGTATGTGTGAGAATAAGCCATTTCCTATGTTAGTTCTGCATTGTGTAAAGACAGGAGAATAGGCCCTACTGCCACCGATCATCCTACGTCCGTAGCCTCAGCCCCTTTTGCGTTAACGTTGGTTCATATTGCGCCGGGTCAAAACGAGGCAGGCAGAGGAGGATCGGGCCGGAGTCGAGGCGGAGCGGCAGGAGCAATGACGGTAAGCATGAGCCGCCAATCAGAGCTCAGAGGTGGTGGCATCAGAGGGCGTGGTGAGAAGAGTCTGGTGAGTTCCAGAAGGTTCGTGGGGCGTACCTATATAACCCGATGCACAAACCCCTCGGAAGGACTTGCATCGGGGAGCTTGCGATAAAAGGACTAGCGCTGGAGAACCCAAAGGACTTGCACCAGTTACGGGAGAAGGACTCGTTGTTGAACTTGCAGCCAGAACGCGGCGTGCTTGATGAGCTTGATGAGCCTTGCCGCACTTGCATAAGGAAGGCTGAGTAACCGCCCTTTGCCATAAAAGTCCGCCCCTTTGCCGTAAAAGTCTGCCCCTTGCCGTTCCGCCCGATATCTCCTTCGTTCGAGAGACGTGCTACGAGCCCCTGCCTTCGCCTGCCGCCATCTTCGCGGGACGTGCAGGGGACCATGGAGAGCTGGACGTGGACCATCCCTGGACGCGTTGGGGAACACCTGCCCATCTGCAATTCCCCGTGTGAGTGTGAGTGAGATGGGCCCATTGTCCAGGGATAAGTTAAGACTGTCTAAGCTTGCTCTGTGTCCTTGAGTCCTTGAACTGTAAATACATGTGGTAATAATTAAATCCATCTGTTCTTCCTTTCTCCCTGATTCGATCGTTCCCGTGATTTCTCCATTTGACTAAGCGTGGCACGTATAGAACCGCTTAAATTGGGGTCCATTAATTGAGACTCCCGGGATCACGTGTACGCAAACCGCTCGGCGAACTCCAACCTCAAGTGGTTCATGCGAGGCTCGCTACCTCGTTTCCATGGCGGCATGAGTACTTAGGCACGAGCGAGAATTTGGTCCCGAAACCCTATTTTGCGCTCGCCCAGAAAGGACGTTTCAGGTCTCGGTTCCGCCAGGCCAGTAAAGACAAGGGGATTAATCCCCCCCTTGATAAGGGGAAGAAGGCCGGCGAGAGAACCGCAACAATTGGTGTCAGGAGTTTGAGATAGGACCCGAAATGCGCTTAACGCACTCCAAAATTACGAGCGACCGAAATTTAGTTTTTAAGAACCAAATTTAAATTCGTGCCATGGCTAGTCAAGGCGGTCGAATGCCGGTGGGGGTAAAAGGATGAGGTATTTGATGAAGCAGAATCAATAACCCAGGACCCACAGGAAGAATTGGGAGAAGAAGAGGCAATTGACGAAGGGCCAGCAGTAGGGGTAGAAAATGGCAGCGCCTCGCACGTGGCGGCGAGTGCCGAGCCTGCGGTGCCAAGGTACATGCAATTATTCATGGCGCAAATACAGGCATCCATATAAATGGAGGGGGGGGGCAGAGCCACCCGGGAAAGGAAAGAATTGGGGGACAAATCCACCCGGGAATTGGAAGAGGTGAAAAATGGATTGGAAAACAAAATGGACACCCAAAAGAACAAATTGGAAAAAATGAGGGTGGCGTCGAAGAAGGAAATAAAAGAGGCAGGGAAGGACATAAGGCGCAAGCTGAGCGAGGAGGTCGCAAAAGGACGCGACAGGGTAACGCGATGTGAGGAACGCACAAGGAGCGAGCTTGGGCAGAGCGCAGTCAAGCTGACCGAGGTAATAGAAATCGCGACTCAGGGTGTGGAAAAGCCGACGGCCGTCGAATTGGAAAAAGGAATTTTATTGGCGCCGACAGTCGTCGAGGAAAAATAAATTATAGTTGAAATTGGGGCCGAAGAGACGGCAGAAATAAAGGATATAGCACAGAGGGAAGAAATGGAGCCTGAGCAAAGTCTGTGTTTGCATTGTGATGTCAGGCTTGCTAACCCCAATGAAGGTTTGCAGGTGCTGGCGGAGAAGAGAATCCCCAAGGTGAGTAGGGGTGTGTATGGCGGGAAATAAATTATAGTTGAAATTGGGGCCGAAGAGACGGCAGAAATAAAGGATATAGCACAGAGGGAAGAAATGGAGCCTGAGCAAAGTCTGTGTTTGCATTGTGATGTCGGGCTTGCTAACCCCAATGAAGGTTTGCAGGTTCTGGCGGAGAAGAGAATCCCCAAGGTGAGTAGGGGTGTGTATGGCGGGAAAAGATTTTTGGCGCGCTTGGGATCGAGGCGCAACCCGGGCGCTCGTGGAAGGTCCTTTGTGCGGTGTACGAGGGTGAATGGCACGCGTGTGTGAAAGAAGTGTGCACCGGAGCGCGAGTGTATGACGGAATGTGAGTGGGAAGTGTGTGTCGAAGAAGAGTATGTTACAGAGTGTGCGATGGCCGAGGAGAGTGAGGGAGAATGCACACCAGAGCGTGTGATTGGGTGTGCAGCAGAAGAGTGCACACCCATGGGTAAGTGTGCGCTGATTGGGTGTGTACCAGAAGAGTGCACACCCGTGGTTGTTACCGAGTGTGAAACAAAAGAGTGTGCGTGAGGGTGTGCAATGGCCGATGGTGTTACAGAGTGTGTAACGGAGTGTGTGAAAGGTATGAGTGCGCCTAGGTGTGCAGGTGCGAGTACTGTGTTTTTGTTTTTTTTTGTATGCAAGATCGAGGCTCGTGAAAGAGCTAACATTAATCGCACAGAAAGACAACCCAACACATAAAACATATAACATGGGGAGCGGTAGACAAGATGGGGCGAGAGGGGGAGGAACACAAACACAACATCTGAGAGCAGGGACATCGAGAGATCAGTGGGAGGGAGAGGGCTTTGGGGGGGGGGCATAGGCATAGGAAGGGGGGGGGGTGGGAGAGGTATAAAACATATGGACACTGCCAGGACTTCCAGGAAAGAAGTTGGAATTTCAAACAAGGTGGATGTGGGGTGAATTAGTGGGGGTAGAAAAGATCAAGGGTTTGGATGGGGAAAGATAAGAGATGGTGGTGAACAGCTGTTTTAAAGACCTGGAGGGAGGAGTGGGATTGAAGGGAGTGTGGGAGTTTGTTCCAGAGGTGGGAGAAAAGGGGAATGAAAGAGTGAAGGTGAGCAGAGAGCCGAGATTTCGGCAGTTTAACCATCAGAGGGTTGCTGGCAGATCTTGTGCGACCTGTAGGAATATTTGGGGGACAAAGCACAGAGAGAGCTGGGGTAGCAAGGCCGGAGAGGAGTCGGTAGAAGACAGAAAGACCACCTACCTGTTGAGCTGCGGATGAAAGCCTTGTATGTGGTGAGGAGCTCAGGTGTGCCGAGGAAGGACTTCGCACGATGGAGGATGCCCAGTCGGCGACTGGCTTTGGAGGCCAGATTGGAAATGTTGTTTTCCAAGAAAGATCATGGCAGATAGCGAGACCCAAAAGCTTGAGCGACAGAACTTCTTGGAGAGGATTGTTGAGAAAGTAGATGGGAGGGTTGTCCAGTCGATCTTTTCGGAGAGACATAGTGAGAGTGTGAGATTTGTCAGGATTGAAAGACATGTTCCACTTATTTGACCAGTCTGTGGTTTTTTCCTGGTCTTCAGAGAGTGAGGAGGCTGCAGACTGCCGATCTGAGGGAAGAGGAATTGGAGCGGCAGAGAGTGGAGTCATCAGCAAAGAGATAGAGAGGATTTTCCAGAGAGTCGGCGAGATCATTGATAAAGACCAGAAAAAGCACAGGGCCCAGAACACTGCCTTGGGGAACTCCAGCCTGAGCAGGAAGGGGAGATGAGAGAAATCCATTCAGGGCCACACGTTGTCTACGACCAGAGAGGAAGTCCGCAAGCCATGCATGGAGATTTCCATGAATACCATAGGAGGAGAGGTTGGTGAGCAGAGCTGGGTGCCAGACCGTATCGAAGGCACGTGATATGTCAAGGGAGACGGCTCTGATTTCCTGTTTGGCATTGAGGACCTCCATCCATTGTTGAGACAGCAGAAGCAGCATGTCCAGAGTAGAATGATCTTGTCTGAATCCAAATTGATGATCGGAGATCAAGCCATTGGAGAAGAGGAAGGATTTGATATCCGAAGCAATGATGGATTCCATGACTTCGCTGATAATTGGGAGCAGGCTGATTGGTCTGTAGTTGCAAGGATCTGTTTTTGCACCTTTTTTGTGTAAAGCAGTTATGTTTGCTGATTTCCAGGATGCTGGCAGCTGACCTTGAGCAAAAGAGAGGGTGAAAAGAACAGAGAGAGGGTGAGATAGAGTGGCAGAGCAGGATTTTCGGACCCGTGGGCTGATGCCGTCTGGTCCAGTTGCAGAATCAGAGTCGAGGTTTGACAAAAACTCCTCCACCTTGTCAGGAGAGAAGGACACAGAGTCCAGGAGCAGTTGGGTTCGACTGGGTAAGGTGGGAACAGAGAGAGATGGGTTTGGGACGCAAGATGTTGAGGCAAACACAGAGTTGAGGCATTCGGCTTGGTCACGTGCAGTGTCAACTGTGTAGCCATTTGAGGTAAGGGAGGGGATGGAGGGGGAACAAACACCAGAAACGGATCCAGACGCCACCAGGATTTGGAGGAAGGAGACAGGTTTGAGAGTTCATTCTTGAGTGTGGAGAGATAGTGCTCCTGGCACTCCTGAGGGTGGACACACACTTGTTCCGAGCTTGGTGGAAGGAACTGTGATTGCCTTCAGTTGGATTAGCCTTCCAAGAGGCAAAGGCAAGGTGTTTCAGGGCAACTGCCTCACCACAAGATTCAGTGTACCATGGACGGGAGGAAGGGTAAGACAACTGAAGACGAGATGGGATAAATCTGTGCATGAGAGAGAGCAGTTTGCTTTGGAAGAATTCCCAGGATGAGTTGATGTCAGAGGCAGTGGAGATGGGAGACCAGTCCAGATGCTTGATGGCTGCTTGAAGACCATGCCAGTCGGCCTGAGTGAAATGCCAGACTCGGCGTTGCTGAGGAGGCTCTCTGATAATGGCCAGACAGATGTCCACTTCAACAAGGACATGATCAGAAGAACCGATTGGGGCAGAAGAAGAGCAGCAGACATTAGCAGGGAAGTTTGTCATAATCAAGTCTAGAAGAGAAGATACACCATTGGCTGAGATCCGGTCGGGAAATTGACAGATTGTGTCAATCCCAGTGAGTCGCAGAAGTCCTTTGCTGAGGAGCCATGGCTGGTGAGAGATGAACCCACACCCAGCCAGCTGGCATGATGATAGTTGAAGTCGCCACATATGAGGAAGAGAGAGTTGGGATGTGTGGATAGAAGTTGGTGCGAGGAAGAATGCACACGGGACCGTGTGCGGAGAGAGAGTGCAGCAACGGAATGCAGGGAGTGTATGAGAGGCGCTGGAGCGCCGCGTTGTGTGAGTGAGGAACGGGGTCGCGTGGGGTGAGAACACGGCCCGAGCTTCGACGCAGACCGGGGTAGCGTTTAGCGTGACGTATAGCCGACGCGAGCCCTCGGTGCGTGGTGTGCTTTGTGTGCTGCGGGGACTGGCGGCGATCATTGCCGCGGCGGTCTCGCAAGGATCGGTGTGCAAGGTTTGTGCCGGGCCCCGCCCTGTATGGTCGGTGCTGCGCCTTGGTGGGAAAGGCGATCGGCACAGTTCAAGGGGAGGAAGGAGAGGTCGGAGCCTCGCCCCCTGGCGGCTGCGGTTCTCCGACCGTGGGCGGTTGGGCCATCGTGCGTGGGACCGCAAGGCTCCGCGCAGGGATGGCGCCTTGAACCTTGGCCCAAGCATGCCTCCTCCCCTGAATCGAAAATGCCGGACGGACCCAACCTACAGTAGACCAACCACACGCATGCATCGCTCGGCTTTGCGAAGCTGGGCTGTGAAAATGTATTTCCGCACCGAGAGGCTCAAGTGGAGTGGACGGATAGTAATAGTGTTGGCGAATGGTACCCTGCATGTAGGAATGGAAGTTTCACCATTCCTCACTTGGGCTCATGAGCATTAGATTAGGGGGATGGCAGTGAACATGCACATAGAGGGACTAGCGATGGTTACCTCCATGGGGCACCGAAGCTCACCGAGGGCGGGCCAGGTTAATTGTTAGGGATTTAGTAAATGACAGTAGAGGACATGAGAGTTGAGTAGCGACATTTGTACAAGTAAGAGGGGACGTTGAGAGATTAGAAGGATGATAACGATGAAGGGTGTGCTTCGTGTAAGGGAAGACAGGGAAGCACGAGTTGTAGGGGAAGTAGTCAGCAAGATGATGCTGTGTGTGTGAGGATGGTATTGAGCAAATGAGGAATTGGTTGAGAATAACCGTGTGTGAGGAATTGTGTATGGAGAACCAATGGAGTTGTGTTGGAGTGTATGGAAAAAGGTGTGTAAGCACAAAAGAGTGTGCGAGAGAAGTAGTGTGTGAGATCAATGGCATGCGAGAGGAATAAATGGTGTGTAATGCTTGGTGTGGAATGCATGGTGCGAAGGAGTGAATGGGGGAGATGGACCCCTTCACGAATACCCGGGGTGGGTAGTTTAAAGCCAGGTAGAGGGCTTGATAGATGTGTTGGTAAATTGCTTTGATATTGACACCTGTGGTGCGGGAAGTAGCAAGAAGTGCTTGGTTGGGTGCATGAGTATGTGGAATGGCTGCGCGTGTGGGCTTTGTTGGTGCGTATGGTTATTGGGGCACTCCGCCACTGGTAGTCTGTCGGCCAGGTGAGGCCGCAGGTAGGCTCCGGGAGCCAGTTAGAGTTGTGAGTAGTGTTCAATGGGGCCCGAGGATCCAAGAGAATGGCCCGGGTAGCCCAATGCCAGAGAGGGCATCAGAGGGGTAGAGTGCCAGGAGGGGTCTTCCCTGGTTTAGGTAGTCACAGGAGCAGGTAAGCTCGGGTGGCGACTTCAGTGGCGGAGGTGCGCAGGTAGGTCGAACTGCTAGTGGAGCCACATGACCCAGCCCCGAAATTGTGCAAGGGCACAGATTGAAAAATTGGGGAGTGAGACCCAAATTCATGGGCACCGCAGAGTGGTCGATGGGAATCAGGTTTTTAGAACCACATAGTTTAAAGATGGCCAATTGAATTGGCAGGGCACGACCCTGGGTAGTTTAAATGAGTTAATGTCAGTTAGTGTAGTTAGGAAATGAGGAATTCCCTTCGAGCCATCCACAACCACTCACCAAGGAGACGAACTCCACACCAGGGTTTTGTAAACTGTTTGAGAGTGTAAGACGCATCATGACGTGAAAGTGACATTGTGTGTTATTCCATCTCTTCCTTCTTGGGAGGGATTGGACGACGAATTTGGTATGGAGGGGGATATGAGAGACAAGACGTAGAGACGAATTTGAATTTGTAAGTACCAGAAAGGGCTAGGGTACTGTTAGTGTAGGCAAGGGTGTTTTTATTTCGTGTTTTATGGCTGTGCGGTGTTTTTATTTCGTGTTTTATGGCTGAGGTGTTTTCAATTTCGTGGGGGTGAGGTGTTTTTAATTTTGTGGTGGTGAGGTGTTTTTATTGTGTGTTTTATGGCTGTGAGGTGTTTTTATTACATGTTTTATGGCTGTGAGGTGTTTTTATTACATGTTTTATGGCTGTGAGGTGTTTTTATTTCGTGTTTTATGGCTGTGAGGTGTTTTTATTACGTGTTTTATGGCTGTGAGGTGTTTTTATTACATGTTTTATGGCTGTGAGGTGTTTCTATTTCATGTTTTATGGCTGTGAGGTGTTTTTCTTATGTGTTTTATGGCTGTGGGGTGTTTTTGTTACGTGTTTTATGGCTGTGAGGTGTTTTTATTGTGTTTTATGGCTGAGGTGTTTTTATTGTTTTATGGCTGTGAGGTGTTTTTATTTCGTGTTTTATGGCTGTAGGGTGTTTTTATTACGTGTTTTATGGCTGTGAGGTGTTTTATTGCGTGTTTTATGGCTTTTTTTTTTCTTTTTTTTTCTATACTGAATCGAGGCTCGTGAAAGAGCTGACAACCGCGAGGGAAAGACAGCACATGGGGACCACGAGGGAAAGACAGCACATGGGGACCACGAGGGAAAGACAAAGACAGCACAGGGGGACCACGAGGGAAAGAGGTGTTTTCAATTTTGTGGTGGTGTACTTCTCCCATTTCATGGCAGAAGTACAGAAAAAGAACGACAGTATGGACAGGTTGGAAGGCCAAATGGGGGCAATGAGGGACGAAGCGAGGGGCACCAGTGCCCAAATTGGGAAGATAGACAGCAAATTGGAGGGGTTAGACAATGGGATAAAAGAGGTGAAGAATGGGTTAACGGGGCTAGAAGATAAGATGGAAGGCAAATTGCGGGAGATAGGGGAGCAATCCGCCCGGGAAATCAAACAAATGGGGAACCAGATAGAGGAGGTGAAAATCGGGCTAGAAAAGGTGTTTTGTGAGGTGTTTTCAATTTTGTGGTGGTGAGGTGTTTTATTACGTGTTTTATGGCTGTGATGTGTTTTTATTACGTGTTTTATGGCTGTGAGTTGTTTTTATTTCGTGTTTTATGGCTGTGAGGTGTTTTTATTTCATGTTTTATGGCTGTGAGGTGTTTTTATTTCGTGTTTTATGGCTGAGGTGTTTTCAATTTCGTGGGGGTGAGGTGTTTTTAATTTTGTGGTGGTGAGGTGTTTTTATTGTGTGTTTTATGGCTGTGAGGTGTTTTTATTTCGTGTTTTATGGCTGTGAGGTGTTTTTATTACGTGTTTTATGGCTGTGAGGTGTTTTTCTTATGTGTTTTATGGCTGTGGGGTGTTTTTGTTACGTGTTTTATGGCTGTGAGGTGTTTTTCTTATGTGTTTTATGGCTGTGGGGTGTTTTTGTTACGTGTTTTATGGCTGTGAGGTGTTTTTCTTATGTGTTTTATGGCTGTGGGGTGTTTTTGTTACGTGTTTTATGGCTGTGAGGTGTTTTTCTTATGTGTTTTATGGCTGTGGGGTGTTTTTGTTACGTGTTTTATGGCTGTGAGGTGTTTTTCTTATGTGTTTTATGGCTGTGGGGTGTTTTTGTTACGTGTTTTATGGCTGTGAGGTGTTTTTCTTATGTGTTTTATGGCTGTGGGGTGTTTTTGTTACGTGTTTTATGGCTGTGAGGTGTTTTTCTTATGTGTTTTATGGCTGTGGGGTGTTTTTGTTACGTGTTTTATGGCTGAGGTGTTTTCAATTTCGTGGGGGTGAGGTGTTTTTAATTTTGTGGTGGTGAGGTGTTTTTATTGTGTGTTTTATGGCTGTGAGGTGTTTTTATTTCGTGTTTTATGGCTGTGAGGTGTTTTTATTACGTGTTTTATGGCTGTGAGGTGTTTTTCTTATGTGTTTTATGGCTGTGGGGTGTTTTTGTTACGTGTTTTATGGCTGTGAGGTGTTTTTCTTATGTGTTTTATGGCTGTGGGGTGTTTTTGTTACGTGTTTTATGGCTGTGAGGTGTTTTTCTTATGTGTTTTATGGCTGTGGGGTGTTTTTGTTACGTGTTTTATGGCTGTGAGGTGTTTTTTTTATGTGTTTTATGGCTGTGGGGTGTTTTTGTTACGTGTTTTATGGCTGTGAGGTGTTTTTCTTATGTGTTTTATGGCTGTGGGGTGTTTTTGTTACGTGTTTTATGGCTGTGAGGTGTTTTTATTTCGTGTTTTAGGGCTGTGAGGTGTATTTATTACGTGTTTTATGGCTGTGAGGTGTTTTCAATTTCGTGGTGGTGAGGTGTTTTTATTACGCGTTTTATGACGGTGAGGTGTTTTCAATTTCGTGGTTGTGAGGTGTTATTATTACGTGTTTTATGGCTGTGAGGTGTTTTTAATTACTTGGTGGTGAGGTGTAATCGTCCCAAACTTCCAGTCTGCACCTGCCCCTCCCCTTTGTATGTGCTGAGGGGTTCTTTCTTGAAAAAAAAAAAACATTCAACCTGAATCTTCAACCTAAATTGCCTATAAAAATGTAATATCACAAACACAACAAATACATTTGTGCAAAAGAATTGTTTGTATTATGATTGGTGTAAATCATGACAACACAGCAACTCAGGTACAGTCATTATCCTCAGCTAAAATAAGCCCGTTCCTCAGTAACGACGCTTGTTGAGGCGAGCGGAGCGAGCCGAGCCAAGCTAGTATATATATATATATACTTAGGTATAAAATATATTGTTGCGGATTTGAGAATCCTTCACGTTGTCAATATACCCTCTTGTAAATAGTTCTTTGTAAATACCTCCATTTGTGTAAAGGTCAAAGGTCGTCCCCTAGTTAGTCCATGAACACCACGTAGGCCACCATAGGACCTTCTTAATAGTTATATCATTATTATGTGTTCCAGTTTAAGGCCATGTTTCCACTAGTTGACCTTCCGTTGCACCAAATCAAATAAGGTAGAATCCCTTGCAATATCCCCATGGCCTCCTAAAAGTGCCAGGACAGCAGCGTTCGCCTACTTTGCCAGCAGCGTTCGCCGCCATTACGCACATGGTCAAGCCGGAGAAGAAGGGCGTGGCCCGCACCTCGTCATCAAAGGTGGAGTCAGCCAGCCCTTGCCGACCAACCAAGGCTCAGTGGGTATGGCTTGAGAGGGCGTGGTGAGAAAAATCAAGCAGGTTCGCGAAGGTTCCAAGGTGTGGCCATATATAACCCGTTGCGCAAAGCCCCCCACCTGAGTTTTGAGGGAGGTGCGCTGGACCAGAGGCAGATTCTGTGGAGTGTTGAGAGAGCTTCGGAGACGCAGGAGGCGGAGGACGAATAAGAAAGCTGCCAGTGTGAAGCCGAACACGTGGAGTTGCCGGTTCCTCGCTGCCAGCCCGGTGCGGAGCTGTTTGCCGGGTTTCGCCTCGACCCCAAAGCGTGGACCGGAGCGCGAGCTTGGAGCCGGACCTCGACGCCTACCATCTGCCTGGACTCTTCTCTCCCTTCCCATTCCATCCTTTCGTGTAAGTGTGTTCGTTCTGTCTGGGGTGTTTGATAAGTTCAGCCTGTATAAGCTTGTCCTGTGTCTGCTTCTTCTTCTTCCCTTGTACATGCCCTTCTTTTGTTTCCTCTTCGGGTTTTTTTTGTACGTAATTAATAAATCTTTGTTCTTCCTACCTTTTGGTTTCTACTTTCTCATCCGATCGCTTTCGTCCCTTCTTCCAATTGATATACGTGGCACGATTCGGCCAACGCTCAGGATCGGGTTTAGTTCTCTGTTAATGGCTCGAACTTCGGGTTGCTAAAACCGCTTGGCAACTAGTCCATCTAAAACCGTGGTTCGAGCGGGAGACCCTTCCCTTCTTCGCGGTCAGGAGTGGCACTCAGGTCCTCGGGACTTTTCATTGACCAATTACCCTGGCTGCTCCAGACCGGAAGGAGCGTTGGGATTTCCAGGACTCACGTCGGTCAGTAACAGACAAGGAGATTAAACCCCCCCCCTTGATAAGGGGAAGGCCGACGACCGAGATCCGTAACAATATATATCTATATACCATGTAGTATATATATATACCAAGCTAGTACGAACTTTTTCCACATGCGAAATTTGCATTTATGTTTATTTAAATTATACAATGGACTACAAAATGTACATGTTTCATGATATTTGTTATATTATATCACCTTTATCTATCAATATTGTTGAAATGAAGATCAAATAGCTGTATGTTGAAATACGAGGGGGGTTATCCTTTATTCCAAAACCGCAACAATATATATATATATATACAGTATATATATATATATATATATATATATATATATATATATATATATATATATATATATACAGTTAAGCCCAAAATTATTCATACCCTTTGAAAAATCTGAGATTTTTGCATTTATCTCATACTTACAAGCTAAAGTGGTGGAACTTTCACTTCAGGCAAGGACATTTAGTTGGCATGAACAAATCCACATTATATTTTGGCTCAACATTATTGGCATAACAATTAATGTTAATAGTTTTTGTTATTATGCCTGTCCAAAATTATTCATACCCCATACCAAGTCTCAGAATTGAGGCCAACGTTTGTGATAATGCACATGTTTTTGACATTCCTCAGATTCTTTATAATGTTCTGCAATTATTCCGAGATGTGTGCATGAAATCTGATTACAATACAAATGTGGTCTATTGAATGTACAGCGAGGAATGTTGTAGAACAACACTTTGCTTTTAGACTATAAATTAAGGGGAGCTGATGCAATCATTCTCAGTTCATAGTCAGCATGGCGAAGAAGAAAGAACTCAGTGAGGACCTTTGGTTGTTGTGCATTGTGAATGCTCACAAGGAGGGGAAAGGCTACAAAGCTATTTCAAAGCAATTCCGAGTGCCAGTTGCCACCATACAAAGCATAATTAGGAAGTACAAGGAGTTCCACACTGTAAAAAACATTGAAGGACGTGGTCGGAAGCCAAAGGTGTCACCTCTTCTGGCAAGAAATGTATGGCGAGAGGCCAACAACAATCCACGGATCACCATCAAGGCTCTCCTGAACAACCTTGGCGAGTCTGGGACCAAGATATCAAGGCAGACACTCCAGCGGACGTTGCACAAGGGACGCCGACCAAGAAAAACTCCACTCCTGAAACATGCATAGAGAAACTCGTCTGGCATTTGCAAGAGCGCACCTGGACAAAGATCCAAGCTTTTGGTCATCAGTTCTGTGGTCGGATGAGACGAAAATGGAGCTTTTCGGGCACAGAGATGTTGCTTTCGTTTGGCGAAAAAAAGGTGAAGCATACAACCCGAAGAACACAGTCCCGACCGTCAAGTATGGAGGCGGGAGCATAATGCTTTGGGGATGTTTCTCAGCCAGTGGGCCCGGCAATCTCGTCAAAGTGGATGGCATCATGAAAAAGGAGCAGTACATCAAGATCCTTGAGGAAAACATCAAACAGTCCGAAGAGAAACTTCACCTCGGGCAGCATTGGATGTATCAGCAGGACAACGATCCAAAACATACCGCCAAGTCAGTCAAGAAATGGTTCCGGGATAATGATGTAGACGTTCTAGGGTGGCCAAGCCAAAGTCCGGACCTCAACCCAATCGAGAATCTGTGGAGGGAGCTCAAGACCCGAGTGATGGCAAGGAAGCCTTCCAACCTCAAAGACCTGGAGACCTTCACGAAGGAGGAGTGGGCCAAAATCCATGTAGAGACATGCAAAAACCTTGTGAGCAAGTATAAGAACCGTTTGGAGGCTGTGATCACAAACAGAGAATTTTCCGTTGATTACTGAATGTGACTTTGAACTGATCTAAGCAAGGGTATGAATAATTCTGGACATGACATTTTTTGTAAATCTGTCAATAAAATACCCCCGAAACAATGTATTTCTTGAAATGTCTCTTGCAGTGATTCTTTCAGCTGTTTGTCACATTCTTATGAAACGTAAGCCACAAGAAACTCATTCCTCAAATAACACGATTCAAAATACTCCGAGTTTTGGAAGGGTATGAATAATTTTGGGCTTAACTGTATGTATGTATGTATGTATGTATATATATATATATATATATATATATATATATATATATATATATATATATATATATATATATATATATATATATATATATACAGTCACGTGAAAAAGTAAGTACACCCCATGTAAAGTTTTGACTTTTTCAACATATTTCAATATGCAGCTATTTGATCTTCATTTCAACAATATTGATAGATAAAGGTCATATAATATAACAAATATCATGAAACATTTACATTTTGTAGTCCATTGTATAATTTAAATAAACATAAATGCAAATTTCGCACGTGGAAAAAGTAAGTACACCCCTACATTTATCACTACTTCAAATACATAAAATTAGAATCAGGTGCACCAGCTCAGGTCAAATGATTAGAACATCGTTAGAGAGGATCTTGGAGGAACCTGTCTTATTTAAACCTCAGACATTTAGTTTGCTTTGCTCTTTGTTGTTGAAGTGTGCGGCGTCACCATGCCTCGATCAAAAGAGCTCTCTGAGGCCTTCAGAAAGAAGGTTGTAGATGCCTACGAGTCTGGGAAGGGATTTAAAAAGATCTCCAAGCAATTTGAAATCAATCATTCGACTGTCTGGAAAATCATCTACAAGTGGAGAAGATTCCAAACAACTGCCAACTTGTTCAGGCAAGGCCGCCCCAGCAAGTTCAGCCCGAGAGCAGACCGCAAGATGCTGAAAGAAGTCTCTAAGAACCCCCAGAATGTCATCACGGGACCTACAGGTAGCTCTTGCCACTGTTGATGTCAAAGTGCACGAGTCTACCATTAGAAAGAGGCTGCACAAATTTGATCTACATGGGAGTTGTGCCAGGAGGAAACCTTTGCTGTCCAGAAATAACATCAGGGCAAGACTAGAGTTTGCCAATGAACACCGAGGCAAAGACCAGCACTTCTGGAACAATGTGCTCTGGACAGATGAGTCAAAGGTGGAGCTATTTGGCCACAGTACCAGAAGACATGTTTGGCGAAAAGAAAACCAAAGACAGCATTTGACCACAAGAACCTGACACCAACTGTAAAGCATGGTGGTGGAAATATTATGGTTTGGGGCAGCTTTGCTGCATCAGGGCCTGGGCAGCTAACCATCATAGAATCCACTATGAATTCTTCATTGTATCAGAGGGTGCTTGAGGATAAAGTGAGGCCATCTGTCGGAAAGTTGAAGCTCAACCGAAGGTGGACCTTGCAACATGACAATGACCCTAAACATACCAGTAAATCCACCAAGGAATGGCTGAAAATAAAGAAATGGAGGGTTCTGGAATGGCCAAGTCAAAGCCCGGATCCAAATCCCATCGAGATGTTGTGGGGGGATTTGAAATAAGCTGGGCATGCTACAAACCCCTCAAACATCGCACAGATGAAAGAATTCTGCATGGAGGAGTGGGCAAAAATTTCTCCCAGTCGATGTCAGAGACTGGTAGACAGTAATAAGAAACCCCTACTTGAGGTTGTTTCTGCCAAAGGGGGCAATACCACCTATTAGAGCCAAGGCTGTACTTACTTTTTCCACATGCGAAATTTGCATTTATGTTTATTTAAATTATACAATGGACTACAAAATGTAAATGTCATCACGTTTAATTTAAATAAACATAAATGCAAACATAAGTGCCAAAGGCGCCGCGGCAATGCAGCGCTCTGGATGTTATTTATCTGGCATGGGGGCGGTGTACTTTGAATGTATCTGTACTTGTTTCTCTTTCTGTTTGTCTGTCTTTAAGCAGGATATCTCAAAAGGTTATGGATGTATTTGAATTAAATTTGGTGGATAAGGACAAATTGATTCGATTTTTCGTGAAGATGTGTAACCAGATCCGGATACGATAATTCTTTACTTTTTCAAGTGATTCTTCACCATCGAGAGAAAGGGCCGTAACAAGATACAACATGTTATTTCGAAAAGTTGTGGAAAGATTAGGCCAAAACTAGGTGGATGAGTTAGATGTGTGACAATAACAAGCTGATTAGATTTTGGTTAAAGTCCAGATGCCGATCTTGTTCAGTGTAAAAAAACATAAACTGTTCAGCCTGGCGGAGGATATACTGTCACTCTACAAAGTACCGTCCTAGTTGAGTTTGGTTTCCAAAATACAATACCAGACAGACTGCAGTTTAATTACAGTTAGCTCTTCAGCTTCCAGGATCTTTTCACTCAATTATTGATGTCTTGTAATTTGACCTTTTTCTTAACTTATGCATTATTTAGGCCAAAATTGCTGGGTACCGATATCTCAATCAGAAATGCTGTCTTTTCCTTTTTGTCCCTGAGTACTATGTCCAGTTACAGTACTTGGTTTTATATCTTCACGCTGGATGCTCTCATCATTATGTCCTTGTTTTCAATGATTGCTTTTGGTTCACGTTTCCATGACTTTTGTGGAACTGGGATATTGAAATTTCTGCAGATGTGCCAGTGGATTGCTCTACATACCTGGTTGTGCTTTTGGGTGTACAGCTGCTCTGCCATGAGATTTTTACATCCCGATAGGAGGTGACTCATGCTTTCTATTTTTACCTTGCAGAACCTACACTTGTCCAATTGACTCAGTCCCGCCATCTTTATAAATCCATTGGTGTAGTGTATTTGATCTTGGGAATTTATTATGATTCATTCTCCTTCCCAGTTGAGCTGACTCTCCTTAGCCATTCTAGTGTTCCTTATTTGTCTATCCCCAATTTGTCCAACTCTTTTTTACATTTCCTTGCTCTTTTGTCTTTCTCTCAGTTATCACTATATATCTGCTGGTATTTCATCTTGTATTTTTCTTTTGTCTGTTTTGCAATTGGTGGAGCTGTATTCATTGCTGTTTCTGTTTGGTGCATGACATCTTCTAATTGCACCTGTTTTTGGAATTTTTTTGCAAGGTTTGTGAGAGATACCTTTTTTAGTTTGTTGTGTCCATGATTGTACACAAATTGTATTCATATTCTGTTGAGCTTTTCACGTACTCTGCTAATACTACAGTCGTCGCTCTGTTCACTTGATTGAGTTCCTTCAGGCCGCCGACTCCTTCTTACCTTAGTAGGTAATTATTGTGATGCACGGATTTTTGTAGAATATTTTGTGGATAGTAAGGTGTTTCCTTGTTTTGATATCTTGTTTTTAGATATCCACTTGTGGCCAGTTTACTAATATAATCCGCATCTTCAATAATACTCTCTTCAATCCCTCTCCTCCCCCCAGGTCTTTAAAACAGCTGTTCACCACCACCTATTGTCTCCCCCATCCAAAACCTTGATCTTTTCTACCCCCGTTAAAACACCCCAAATCCGCCTTTCATTCCCCAACTTCTTTCCTGAAATTCCTCGTCGTGAAACTGCTAGTAGTGTTCATTTACTTTATACCATGTAACCCTCCCTCCTCCCCAGCCCTCCCCCTTCTACAGATCTACAGACGTCCCTGTTCTCTACTGTGGTTGTGCTTGTGTGCATCCCTCTCTCCGCTCTTGTCTCCCGCTCCATTCATTGCATGTTTTATGTGTCTGTGCATGTTTTCATGTTTAATGTGTTAGCTCTTACATGAGCCTCGATTTTGTATACAAAAAAAAAAAAAAAAATTTCATGATATTTGTTATATTATATCACCTTTATCTATCAATATTGTTGAAATGAAGATCAAACAGCTTTATGTGAAAAAGTCAAAACTTTACATGGGGTGTACTTACTTTTTCATGTGACTGTAAATATATATATATAGAAACTGTGAGAAATAGTAGAAACTCCACAGTACGAGCAGGGCGTCTCATTTGTATTAAATAAATAATCAGCAGATTAAATCAGACGCGGACGTAGCTTCAGGACGGTCGATCTTAAAATCTCGACAAGCTTTCCACCAACATCAAAACCACACATAACTTTCGCGGGGCCCGTCCCGACATTTTTGGTTCTTTTTGTATGAATTTAATACTACTAGGGCATGCCCGTACTATATCTATATCTAAAATTATATCCCCCCCTCTATTTACATGAAATGGTTTGGTTCATGAAATGTTTTGGTCCATTCGCAACGCCAAAGCGAACGGCGAACGCTTTACATGAAATGGTTTGGTGCATGAAATGTTTTGGTTCATTCGCAACGCCAAAGCGAACGGCGAACGGCTTGCGAGTACAGTGACAATCCCCCCGGGGTTTTTATTAGTTTTAAAACATAGTTTAACGCCAACATAGCGCCAACATAGTTTGCAAACGTGAAATAAATGAATACACTCTCAAATGTGCCATCCGAGGCAGAGTGTGTCCGCCACGTTCGGCACACGCGATAGTTCGCTGCTCTCTGATTGGTTGAATCGTTTTTTGGACATAGCTCGGTAAGTAATTGTCCGATTAATATGAAACCTTGAAAAGGCACATCCTCGGGTCCCCAGCAATATACCTGGCAAGTTAAAAGTATATCGGACCCGTGGTTGTCGAGAAACAGCGGTCACAGACAAACAAACGTACAAACAGAGATTACTGGAATTATAGATAGATAATTCAGCTTTTACTCGTGGCCGTAGAAGATTGACTGTTATTATTCAGCTCAGCTTTTAATTGCAAAATGGGCCCAGCCCGGCCGAAGCGGCTTCGCCACCATGCCTATAACCTTCCCGGGGCCCGTCCCGACATTTTTAGTTCTTTTTGAATGAAATTACTACTATAATTCAGCTCTTACTCGCGGCCGAAGAAGATTGACGACTGTAATTCAGCTCAGCTGTTAATTGCGAAATGGGCCCGGCCAGGCTGCTGCGGCCTCGACCGGCCTCGCCACCTAGCCTATAACCTTCCCAGGGCCCGTCCGGACATTTTTTGTTTCAGAGGTTTCCTCTTATCTTTCACCGTTCAGGAGATTAGCGCGTGCAGACAAACAAACAAACAAACAAACAAAAACTTTAGTTTATATATATAGAAGATGTGTTTGATTAATGACTCGTCTGTGTGTGTGTGTGTGTGTGTGTGTGTGTGTGTGTGTGTGTGTGTGTGTGTGTGTGTGTGTGTGTGTGTGTATATATATATGTAACACATTACTTAACACATTAACAATCAATAAATAATTTATGAGATATATATACATATATATACATATATATAAGAATACACACGATACATTAATCAAACACATTAACAATAAATAAATAATTTATCACAGCAGATATACAGTCACATGAAAAAGTAAGTACACCCAATGTAAAGTTTTGACTTTTTCAACATATTTCAACATACAGCTATTTGATCTTCATTTCAACATATTGATAGATAAAGGTGATATAAAATAACAAATATCATGAAACATTTACATTTTGTAGTCCATTGTATAATTTAAATAAACATCAATGCAAATTTTGCATGTGGAAAAAGTAAGTACACCCTTGGCTCTAATAGGTGGTATTGCCCCCTTTTGCAGAAACAACCTCAAGTAGGTGTTTCTTATAACTGTCTACCAGTCTCTGACATCGACTGGGAGAAATTTTTGCCCACTCCTCTATGCAGAATTCTTTCAGCTGTGCGATGCTTGAGGGGTTTCTTGCATGCACAGCTCGTTTCAAATCTCCCCACAACATCACAATGGGATTTAGATCCGGGCTTTGACTTGGCCATTCCAGAACACTCCATTTCTTTCTTTTCAGCCATTCCTTGGTGGATTTACTGGTATGTTTTGGGTCATTGTCATGTTGCAAGGTCCACCTTCGGTTGAGCTTCAACTTTCCGACAGATGGCCTCACATTATCCTCAAGCACCCTCTGGTACAATGAAAAATTCATAGTGGATTCTATCATGGTGAGCTGCCCAGGCCCTGATGCAGCAAAGCTGCCCCAAACCATAATATTTCCACCACCATGCTTTACAGTTGGTATCAGGTATTTGTGGTCAAATGCTGTCTTTGGTTTTCACCAAACATGTCTTCTGGTACTGTGGCCAAATAGCACTACCTTTGACTCATCTGTCCAGAGCACATTGTTCCAGAAGTGCTGGTCTTTGCCTAGGTGTTCATTGGCAAACCTTAGTCTTGCCCTGATGTTCTTTCTGGACAGCAAAGGTTTCCTCCTGGCACACCTCCCATGTAGATCAAATTTATGCAGCCTCTTTCTAATGGTAGACTCATACACTTTGACATCAACAGTGGCAAGAGCTAGCTGTAGGTCCTGTGATGACATTCTGGGGTTCTTAGAGACTTCTTTTAGCATCTTGCGGTCTGCTCTTGGGCTGAACTTGCTGGGGCGGCCTGGCCTGAACAAGTTGGCAGTTGTTTGGAATCTTCTACACTTGTAGATGATCTTCCGGACAGTTGAATGATTGATTTCAAATTGTTTGGAGATCTTTTTAAATCCCTTCCCAGACTCATAGGCATCTCTAACCTTCTTTCTGAAGGCCTCAGAGAGCCCTTTTGATCTTGGCATGGTGACGCCGCACACTTCAACAACAAAGAGCAAACTAAACTAAATGTCTGAGGTTTATATAAAAGACAGGTTCCTCCAAGATCCTCTCTAACGATGTTCTAATCATTTGCACCTGAGCTGGTGCACCTGATTCTAATTTTAGGTGTTTGAAGTAGTTGCATTTATAATGCGAAATGCAAATGCAAAATTTGCATTTATGTTTGTTTAAATTATACAATGGACTTCAAAATGTAAATGTTTCATGATATTTGTTATATTATATCACCTTTATCTATCAATATTGTTGAAATGAAGATCAAATAGCTGTATGTTGAAATATGTTGAAAAAGTCAAAACTTTACATGGGGTGTACTTACTTTTTCACGTGACTGTATATATATATACCCACAGTACATTAATCAAACACATGAATTGTTTTACAACACATTCAGTTATCACATTCCAAAGATTCTAAAACTGTGAGGAAAACTAAAAGCAGGGAAGTCAAGATGAAAGCAAAATGTCTTCAAGTCATATTCATGAAATATGTTCAACATCAAATGTTGCCGAAAGTGGTATACATTTAAAAAGGATAAAATGAACATGGTAACGCAAGGTAAAACTAAAACCCTGAAAACACTTGGTTTGAGAGCAGCAGGCCACATCAGGCTTTCGGCGGATGCAGAAGGGATACGAAAGAGACGGAACACCGTATATCAGCAACATTGACAAGGAGGATGCAGTGGATTTTAATCAACGGAACAATAAATCTTTACAACATACTTAGAAACATGCGGTCCTCATGCAGTCGGGAAGGACAGAATTAGACATAAAATATCCACAACACATACATAGAACACACAAATGAACGCAACCATTTAATCGGGCGCCGATGCACTCTTATCCTCCTTTTGGCAAAGGCGTTTGTCAGTAGATCCAAGAGAGACTGCAGGTTCAAAAGTCAGGATGAAATACTGTCGCAGGTCCTAAAGCGCATCTGCGGTTTCTTGGCGACTTCTGCCATGGAAATGTCAGATCGAGTCAAGATGTCGTCTTGAGCAGCTTTTTGGGTTTCAGTCAACAACCGTGGATGGAATACCACCACTGGACTTTTGGTGCTTCCTGGGATATCTTTCACCAAAAATACCAAAAACAACAGTTTCTTCAGCATTTCAAAATAGTCGCAAACGTCGCAGCACGATCCCAGCATCTCAATGGCTACTTGCAGAGGATATCAGTGTTGTGTGGTCCTAATTTGGAGTGGTTGGATCCTCGATCTCCTCTCCATGTTTCTTTAGCAATTTTTTTAAAGTTATTTTGCATGGAAGCACAAGCATATCACTGCAACTAACCAAACCCCCAAAAAACTAAAATCAAGTATGCTGATATGACTCCTTACTTTCGGCAGCTACCAAAATGTGTGTGCAAATCTCCATTCACAATTACATCATATTGAGAAGATAACAAAGTATATCCTCAATGTACGGTATCCATTTTCTGATGAGGAGTAACGTCCGGTTTCTTGAATATCAATTTTGGATAGTGAACTGATGGGGACTGTTGAACGGAGTTTTAAGGCCAAATGGTGCACCACATGCAGACGCGTGTCCAGGCAGACACGTAAGATGCAACATTCATGCCAGATGCAAAGTGACAGACAAACAAACACACAGACAAGGAAAGACAAGAGCTCACAAAGGCAGACAGACAAATTTGGACGACAACCACATAGACAAAGATGGGTAGATGTTATATTCATTGCATCAGCGTCGTCTCAACAGTAAATCATCACCTGTTGCCAACAACAAAGTGTTTTGTCTGTAGTACAACAACATCCTGATCATTAACACTGATGAGAAAACAACAGTGAGAAAGAAAATTCCTAGTCTATCGTTTTTGTCGAGGTTGCAAACGACACGTACAAGTCTCAGGTGTTGTTCAAAATTGCCCTGTACACCAAAGTATATCATTTCGTATTTACAAACAAGATTCATAAATCTGTAATTGACCACTAAAGTGAAACAGATGTGAAGTTTCAAATACTGTAACTCAAAATGTCTAAATCTGATCCTTATTGCATATTTTTGTGTTTACCTTTGTACCCATACATGCAGAAACATACCAGGAAGCAGAAAATGGATTAGGTGAATTGTATTCTTTAATTTATTTTCAGGAGCCGTCACATCTGGTCTACGATTACTAGGATGTAATTGCTAGGATGCTCAACACGATTGAATGCCAGTCATTCTGATTCACTTGTTCGTTAATGACATTTCATATTTGCTTGAGCGTTTAATAAAGTGTATATATATATATACACTACCGGTCAAAAGTTTAGGTACACCCAACATTTTTTTTTTTTACTGTTTCATGTGCAAAATGGACATAAGATGTCAACAAAACTCTTACCAAAGATAAATCTGCTTATCTACTGATAATATATTGTGCTTCAATGCATCTTTCTTGTGTGAAACGTAGGTTTAAAGCAATGTTTGGGAATAGGTCGAAAAGTGCAATACAAAATCTAAACTGAAACGTGAAGTTAATGTTATAAACTTTTCATGTAAGGAGCAAAAACTGTTTACAAATACTCTGCTCTGTGTGGAATGAATGTTTGTTCTTAGTTTCTTCATTGCGTGCAATGTCTATTATTGCCAGGTGTTGCAAAAAATGTTTATAGAAAGGCCGGCCATGCAATCTAATGAGTGTGTTTTTTTGTTTCAGATTGCATGAACATGGGTGCCAAAGCTCAGCTAATGCCAGAAAAAAGGCAGGCAATTGTAACTTAGAAAATAAGTTCATGCAATCTGAAAGGAAAGAAGTCGGAATTTCAAAAAAGTGTATCTGGGGTAAAACTTAGCGGGGGTAGAAAAGATCAAGGTTTTGGATGGGGCAAGATAAGAGATGGTGGTGAACAGCTGTTTTAAAGACCTGGAGGGAGAAGTGGGATTGAAGGGAGTGGGGGAGTTTGTACCAGAGGCGGGAGAAAAGAGGAATGAAAGAGTGAAGGTGAGCAGAGAGCCTAGATTTTGGCAGTTTTACCATAAGAGGGTTGTTGGCCGATCTTGTGCGACCTGTCGGAATATTTGGGGGACAGAGCACAGAGAGAGCTGGGGGGGGCAAGGCCAGAGAGGAGTCGGTAGAAGACAGAAAGACCACCAACCTGCCTGCGGTGAGTGAGTGAAAGGCCCTCGGAGTTAGCTTCATCGCAGGAGATTCCAATGATTCTGAAAGCTTTGATTTCAACAGCATGAATATGAGCTAGGTGTGAGGCAGGAGCACAGGCCCAGAGGGGGGAACAGTATTCCATTGAGCTGCGGACGAAAGCCTTGTATGTGGTGAGGAGCTCAGGTCTGCCAAGGAAGGACTTTGCATGACGGAGGATGCCCAGTCGGCGACTGGCTTTGGAGGCCAGCTTGGAAATGTGGTTTTCCCAAGAAAGATCATGGCAGATAGTGAGACCCAAAAGCTTGAGCGACAGAACTTCTTGGAGAGGATTGTTGAGAAAGTGGATGGGAGGGTTTTCCAGTCGGTCTTTTCGGAGAGACATAGGAAGAGTGTGAGATTTGTCAGGATTGAAAGACATGTTCCACTTGTTTGACCAGTCTGTGAATTTGTCCAGGTCTGCAGAGAGTGAGGAGGCTGCAGACTGCCGGTCTGAGGGATGAGGAATGGAGCGGTAGAGAGTGGAGTCATCAGCAAAGAGATCGAGAGGATTTTCCAGAGAGTCGGAGAGATCATTGATGAAGACCAGAAATAGCACAGGGCCCAGAACACTACCTTGGGGAACTCCAGTCAGAACAGGAAGGGGAGATGAGAGAAATCCATTCAGTGCCACACGTTGACTATGACCAGAGAGGAAGTCCGCAAGCCATGCGAGGAGATTTCCATGGATACCATAGGACGAGAGTTTGGTGAGCAGAGCTGGGTTCCAGACCGTATTGAAGGCACGTGATATGTCAAGGGACACAGCTCTGATTTCCTGTTTGGCATTGAGGACCTCCATCCATTGTTGAGACAGCAGAAGCAACATGTCCAGAGTAGAATGACCTGGTCTGAATCCAAATTGATGATCGGAGATCATGCCATTGGAGAAGAGGAGAATTGGCATTGGAGACAAGCCATTCACCCCAGATCCACTTTTTTGAAATACCGACTTCTTTCCTGGAAGTCTTAGCAGCGTCCATTTGTTTTTTTTTAACCTCTCCCACCCCCCGCATCCTTCCCGTGCCTCCTACCCCCCCCCCCCAAACCCTCTCCCTCACACAGATCTCCCGATGGCCCTGCTCTCAAATGTTGTATTATCCTGGCGTTGGCTTTGCGGCTAGGGTGCCAGCTTAGGATACCTAGGATCCTGGGTTCGAATCCCGGTTGATCACTGAATTAACGCCAGGGGGGGTTGACTCAGCCTGTCATCCTTCCGAGGTCGGCTAATTGAGTACCAGTTCACTGGTAATTCCCTGTTTGTCATAAAAGGCGACAAACGGTTGGTGGCAGGAAGGGCATCTGGCTGTAAAACATTGCTTCAAAAAGGGGACTAAAAAGCAACAACAACCACGGTGCCCGAAAAAGGCCAACCCCCGCTTGCGGGGAAAAATGGCCTCTAAAAGTGGTTTTTTTTCTCCCACCCCCCGCATCCTTCCCGTGCCTCCTACCCCCCCCCCCCCCCCCCAAGCCCTCTCCCTCACACAGATCTCCCGATGGCCCTGCTCTCAAATGTTGTACTTGTGTGCTTCCCTCTCTCTCCCATCGTGTCTCCCGCTCCCTTTGGCATTTGTTTTATGTGTCAGTTTGTGTTTTTGTGATTAATGTTAGCTCTTACACGAGCCTCAATCTTGTATACAAAAAAAATTAAAAATCCTAGACACCTGCAGTCGAACATCAGACATGGCCAGCCAGTACGTGAAAGATGGGCCAAAATCGTTCCCAGGCTCAGCCTACAAGATGGGAACAATGATTCTTAAAAGTAGTAGCAGTAGCAGTATTGCTGTCACACAAATATAAATGTGTTAAGATAATACTGAATTATATGTGTGTCTAAACAAATGATTGCATGGTAAACTAGAAGTAAAATTTGACACAAATGTGTTAAAGGATATGCCTCCACCCACATTACTTGTCAACCCACTGTTATGTTTGATCTCAAATAAAGGTCAGTATAAATAATTAAAGGTTCGTTGAGTGAGAGGGAGAGTGAGAGGGAGAGTGAGAGGGAGAGGGAGAGTGAGAGGGAGAGTGAGAGGGAGAGGGAGAGTGAGAGGGAGAGTGAGAGGGAGAGTGAGAGGGAGAGTGAGAGGGAGAGTGAGAGGGAGAGTGAGAGGGAGAGTGAGAGGGAGAGGGAGAGTGAGAGGGAGAGTGAGAGGGAAAGAGAGAAAGAGAGAAAGAGAAAGAGAGAAAGAGATAAAGAGATAAAGAGATAGAGAGATAGAGAGATAGAGAGATAGAGAGATAGAGAGATAAAGAGATAAAGAGATAAAGAGATAAAGAGATAGAGAGATAGAGAGATAGAGAGATAGAGAGATAGAGAGATAGCGAGATAGCGAGATAGAGAGATAGAGAGATAGAGAGATAGAGAGATAGAGAGATAGAGAGATAAAGAGATAAAGAGATAAAGAGATAGAGAGATAAAGAGATAGAGAGAGAGAGAGAGAGAGAGAGAGAGAGAGAGAGAGAGAGAGAGAGAGAGAGAGAGAGAATACAGATAAGTAGAAGAGAGAGTTATGGTCTGCAAGTTGATTTCCCAAGCGCTAATGATCTTTGACCTCTTCAGTCTAAAATTTGGTCATCTATGTATTACAGACCATAATGGGTCAAGTATGGTTGAAATATCTTAAGTCGTTCATAAGTTGTTGCAGTAACACAGATTTTCAATTAAAGGGCACTTGACCTTAGGTCTTTGACCTTTTGCACCCACAATGTGGTCCATAGGTTATGCCAGAGTTTGGTCAAAATCCCTTCATCAGTACACAAATGATCATGGTAACGGAAATCTGATACTTTCAGGTAAAGGTCGCATGACCTTTGACCTTTTCACCCAAAATATTATCAGTTCATCTTTGCATCATAATATACATTTGTACCAAGCTCGTTAAAAATCCCTTCAGTGGGTTACAAGTTGTCACGGTAAGAAAAATTGACACACGGACAGACAAACAGAACCCAGAGGCATGGAGAAAATGATACTCATCAGATGTAGAAATTCTGAGTACATAAAACTTCACAAATGTTTCACTTTAAACAATCATTACTGAAAAGAGTTATCACTTTCACTACATTTGCTGAATGTTTCCATGCTGATGGAGAAAATGTGGTATTTTTACGAACATATGGATGTATTGATATTGCGCTGTACACATCATTGCCAACGAATAACTTCAGTAGGTATATTGCACAACCTGTCTCAGCCTGTGCATACGATAGTGTGACCCGTTTTCACAATACTTTTGGAAATAAAACATTTGCCGTCACCTTACTGCATGAAACCATGCAAGCTATACAGTGCATGCATCATGACGGATATGATCATTTACAAAGCCCGAGGCCACAATCATCAAAAATCTCAAAGATTCGTACCGCTCTTGGGCAACTTTTTTTCTAATCTCAACGGCCCAAACCAGGTATTTCACAAAACAATATTAAACAGTGCATTGCCCCTACTCGTTACCAACCCCATTCCGAAACCACAGGAGTCATCGCCTGGTCTTCTTGGAAAATAATCAGTTATCACATAAATAGAAACGAACTTAAATAAATTTCTTTTTCCAAGTCAATAGCGTTATAAACGATCAAACTCAACATTAAAACAATATTGCAAATTGAAATAAAAACTTTAAAAAAAAAGTTATCACATAAATAGAAACGAACTTAAATAAATTTCTTTTTCCAAGTCAAAAGCGTTATAAACGATCAAACTCAACATTAAAACAATATTGTAAATTTGAATTAAAACCTTTTTTAAGTTATCAGATAAATTTAAACGAACTTAAATAAATTTCTTTTTCCAAGTCAATAGCGTTATAAACGATCAAACTCAACATTAAAACAATATTGTAAATTGGAATTAAAACTTTTAAAAAAAAAGTTATCAGATAAATAAAAAGAACTTCAATAAATTTCTTTTTCCAAGTCAAAACTGATATAAACGATCAAACTCAACATTAAAACAATATTTTAAATTAGAATTAAAACTTTAAAAAAAAAGTTATCAGATAAATATAAACAAACTTAAATAAATTTCTTTTTCCAAGTCAAAAGCGTTATAAACGATCAAACTCAACATCAAAACAATATTGTAAATTAGAATTAAAACCTTTTTAAAAAGTTATCAGATAAATATAAACGAACTTAAATTAATTACTTTTTCGAAGTGAAAAGTATTATAAACGATAAAACTCAAAAATAAAACAATATTGTAAATTAGAATTAAAACTTTTTTTTTTTAAATACATGACAATCCCATAAAACATTAAGACTAACATTCCTTTAGCAACTCTTAAAGTATAGTTTACAAACTGGCATGAAGACTTGATCGAGTATTTTCGTGCCCAGATAACTGATTTTTCAAATCGAGCAGATTATTTTCACAAAGAAGAATTTTTTGACGGGTCGAAAGTATTTTCCTAAATAACTAAAGTATTTGCAAAGTTTACATGTATATATTTATATATGACAAATTACACACATAGTTATTGTCCCTAGTACTGTTTCTTTGTCTATATAGCTGTCGTGTTGAAAAGATTAGCTAATATGTACAATGACCCAGTGATTTGAAAGTAAACACAAAACGAGCAAAAAAAGACTGAAAAAAGGAAAATATTTCATCTTGAACTACAGCTACAAGCTGCATGATGTGCTTTTATAATTGCTATGCAACAAAGGCAATCAAAGAAAGATGGCCACTGTTTTCTGTTGCGTGTGCTCGCTGATGGAGACAGGAGGTTGAAGGATGGACTCAGAACAGGCGGACTCTGGGCGGAGGGCAGAAGGACGCTGCGATGATGTACAGGGAATTGGTTCACATGAGAATACGATCCCGTGTGTCTGGCAGGCGGAGAGCCACCATACCTCCGGAAATGAGTACGCTTGCGGCCAGAAGGATGGGCCCGGCTTTGTGCGTGCTCACCAGTGAGCCGAAGATGAGAAAACCCATCACGGAGGCGAGTCGGCAAAGACAGTTCATGAATCCGAAACCTGTAGATCTGAGGGCGAGAGGAATAGTTATTTGGTTATTGGTTTGTTTTCATAGGATGCAAGGAAATGTAGATGCAAGTAAAATCAACAGAGCCCATCCAGTCTGTGCAAAATCTACATTTCCACCCACTCCCAGCACACTTCACATCACTAAACAACGACACCAACTACACATTTTTGTATTAATTGTATTTTTCCATACTCTTCTTTCTCTCTTTTATTGGAGATGAGCTAACCTTACTTACCCAATGACTGACGCCCTGCCCCCGATATAATCTCATCCGTATCGATTCTGAATGGCTCTGGCTGATGGTATAGCGGGCAATAGCAAATGAAAGATGTTCAGTATAATGAATGTAATGACCGAGGAGGATATATACAGTCATGTGAAAAAGTAAGTACACCCCACGCAAAGTTTTGACTTTTTCAACATATTTCAACATACAGCTATTTGATCTTCATTTCAACAATATTGATAGATAAAGGTGATATAATATAACAACTATCATGAAACATTTACATTGTGTAGTCCATTGTATAATTTAAATAAACATAAATGCAAATTTTGCATGTGGAAAAAGTAAGTACACCCCTACTTTTATCACTACTTCAAATACCTAAAATTAAAATCAGGTTCACCAGCTCAGGTGCAAATGAATAGAACATCGTTAGAGAGGATCTTGGAGGAACCTGTCTTATTTAAACCTCAGACATTTAGTTTGGTTTGCTCTTTGTTGTTGAAGTGTGTGGCATCACCAAGCCTAGATCAAAAGAGCTCTCTGAGGCCTTCAGAAAGAAGGTTATAGATGCCGACAAGTCTGGAAAGGGATTTAAAAAGATCTCCAAACAATTTGAAATCAATCATTCGACTATCCGGAAGATCATCTACAAGTAGAGAAGATTCCAAACAACTGCCAACTTGTTCAGGCCAGGCCGCCCCAGCTAGTTCAGTCCGAGAGCAGACCGCAAGATGCTGAAAGAAGTCTCTAAGAACCCCAGAATGTCATCACGGGACCTACAGGTAGCTCTTGCCACTGTTGATGTCAAAGTGCACGAGTCTACCATTAGAAAGAGGCTGCACAAATTTGATCTACATGGGAGGTGTGCCAGGAGGAAACCTTTGCTGTCCAGAAAGAACATCAGGGCAAGACTAAAGTTTGCCAATGAACACCTAGGCAAAGACCAGCACTTCTGGAACAATATGCTCTGGACAGATGAGTCAAAGGTCCGCTTCCGGTCCGGTATGAAGAGGACGCAGGCGTCACATGCTCGCCGCTTCTTCGACCGGGCCACTGTCAGTTGCTTGCTTTTTTGGTGGTCGTGCGGATTTTTTGGCCATTGAATCTGCCCTCTGCATAGCCCCGGCTCTGCTCCCTGCTTCGCCTGCCCGGCTCCTTCGCCTGCTCGCTGTTTCCTCGGGCACGCTCTCGTGGGTTGTGACCATCGCAGCGGTTTCCCGCTGTGATCTTGATTTGTAGCGGCGGCGGTCGATTGCCGCTGCATTTGCCGCTTTGCCCTGATCAACCTTGGCCTCGTGATCGTCTCTTTGCTCCTGCCTGCCCTCTGCCTGGTCCCGGCTCTGCTCCTGGCTTCACCTACCTGGCTCCTTCATTTCCTCGGGCCCGCTCCCATGGGTTGGGACCATTGTTTCACCTCCTCAACCTTGGCCTCGTCTCGTCTCTCCGCTCCTGCCTGACATGGCTCTGCGGTACTCCGCCGCAAGGCTCCTTCTGCTCAATACCCGCTCCACCCCATCATGCATCTCTGCCATCAAATCAAATGGACTCCTCCGACAACGCAGGTACATTCACCATGGCTCCGGTCGTAAGTTTGTATATTTGCAATCAGGTCACTCCATCCCCATCCTCTGGTCGGCTCAGCGCACTCTCACTCTTCGTCCCAGCGCACCTGGTCACAGCAACGCACACAATCGCACCTCCTGCCTACGAACCCTGGCTAAATCACCTGAATTCATCGCTGCTGTTCAAAACAACATCAAGCTCACCCTGTTCAACACCCGGTCCCTCAACAACAAATGCCTCATCCTGAACGAATACATCCTGGATAACAAACTGGACTTTCTCTGTCTCACCGAAACCTGGCAACAACCTCTGGACTACTATACACTCAACCTCACCACACCCAATGGATATTCCTACGTCAATAAACCACGCTCGGAGGGCCGAGGTGGTGGAATTGCCGTTATCCACCGTCAAGACATCAGGACCAGCCTCATCCCCATCGCCTCATCCTCATCATTTGAACACCTGGCGTTTAAACTCTCTGGTCGCACGCAGTCAGTCATGGCTGTCGTCTACCGCCCTCCCAAACCACACCCATCATTCCTGTCTGACTTCTCCTACTTTCTGACCCAGCTATGTTCCCTCTCTCCCTCAATCCTCCTCCTTGGTGATTTCAATATCCACATGGACTCCACTGACTCCACAATAACCACTGACTTCACTGATTTACTCACCTGCTTTAACCTCACTCAACATGTCGACTTTCCTACCCATATCCGTGGTCACATTTTGGACCTTGTCTGCTCCACTGGATTAATTTTGCACAATCTCTCTGGCTCCGACCTCACCCTCTCTGACCACTTAGCTATCACTATGACCATCAACATCCCCACCCCAACACCAAGACATTATCGCACTATCAACTTCCGTAAGCTAAACGCTCTTTCACCGACCTCATTCTCATCCACCCTCTCTGAAAAAATGTCCACTTCTCCCTTCGTTGACCTCCACACCCCTTCCGACCTCGCTGACTACTACAACCACACTCTCTCCTCCTGCCTTGACCAGCTTGCGCCTGTAAAGACCAAAACAGTTTCTTTCACCCATTCTGCTCCCTGGTTTACCCCTGAACTCCGCCTGATGAAAACTCGTGCTCGCCAACTTGAAAGACTCCGCAATAAAACAGGTCTCACAGTTCACTCCCAAGCCTACAAGGACCACCTACAACACTACAAAGATGCCCTCTCCCGCGCCCGCTCCGCCTACTACTCTCAAATTATCCACTCTGGCTCCGGAAACCCAAAAGCACTCTTCTCGACAATAAACAAACTCCTCCGCCCCCTGAACACCACCACCCAGTCATTCACAGTAGACAACTGCATCTCCTTCCTCTCTTTCTTCAAACACAAAATTGACAACATCTACAACATCTACAACATCTACAACAAAATTGACAACACCACCGCCGCACCCGCTCCCCCTCCAACCACCTGCCCCCCCTTGTCATCCCCTGTCTCGGTTCTCCCCAATCTCCCCTACTGACCTCTCTGAACTCCTCATAGGAATGAAAACTGCCACCTGCACTCTTGACCCCATCCCCTCCAGCTTTGTCAAGGCCTCCCTCCCTGCTCTCTCTCCACTTATCATTGCAACAATAAACTCCTCCCTGTCTACAGGCATCGTCCCACCTTCCCTCAAAATTGCTGCTGTTACCCCCATTCTAAAAAAACCTGGTCTAAACCCTGACACCCTAAACAACTTCAGACCCATCTCCAACCTACCCTTTCTGTCCAAAGTTTTGGAACGTGCTGTAGCCACTCAGCTCAAACATCACCTCTCTGCCAATAACTTGTATGAAACATTCCAATCCGGATTCCGCTCCAACCACAGTACTGAAACTGCTCTCCTCAAAATCACCAACGACCTTCTCCTCTCCTCTGACGCTGGCAACCTCAACATTCTCGTCCGCCTCGACCTCAGCGCTGCCTTTGACACCATCGATCACACCATCCTCCTCACCCGACTTGAATCCACCTTTAACGTTACCGGCACTGCCCTCTCTTGGATTAAATCATACCTCTCTGACAGACGCCAGTTCATCTCCATCAATAACTGCAAATCCCCCACTGCTCCCCTCCCCCAAGGTGTCCCCCGAGGTTCAGTTCTTGGCCCCCTCCTCTTCATCCTTTACCTGTCCCCCCTCGGTCACTTAATCCGCCGTCATGGTCACCAATTCCACTGCTTCGCCGATGACATCCAGCTTTTCATCTCCACCAAGTCCGTCTCCACCGCCACCCACTCTATCCTGACAAACTGCATCACTGAAATAAAATCCTGGCTTCAAATCAACTTCCTCAAGCTTAACTGTGATAAATCTGAAATAATCATCATTGGCCCAAAAACACTCACAAAATCCACCCATAACTTTGCCCTCAACATCGACGGTATCCCAGTATCCACCTCCCCTCACATCCGGAATCTTGGCGTCATCTTTGACCAAACCCTCTCCTTCGACAAATAAACTAAACAGATCACAAAGACAGCCTTCTTTCACCTGAAAAACATTGCCCGTCTCTGCTCATCCCTCTCCTCCACGGCTGCAGAAACCCTCATCCACGCCTTCATCACCTCCCGTCTGGACTACTGCAATAGCCTCCTCTATGGTTCACCCTCAAAAATCACCAAAAAACTCCAATACATTCAGAACTCCGCTGCCCGTCTACTCACCCATTCCCGGACCCGTGACCACATCACCCCCGTCCTTTACAAGCTTCACTGGCTCCCCATCCCCCAGAGAATCCAGTACAAAATCCTCCTCTTGACATACAAAGCCCTCCATAACCTGGCCCCATCCTACCTGACTGACCTCCTCTCCAGACACACTCCCACCCGCAACCTCCGCTCTGCTGGTACCAAACTCGTAAACCCCGCCCCCCCCCCCATCCGGACAAAATTCAGATCCTGGGGGGACAGAGCCATCTCCATCGCTGCTCCCACCCTATGGAACTCTCTACCTCACACCATCAGAGACTCCTCCTCACTCACCACATTCAAAACATCACTAAAGACCCACCTGTTCAACGCTGCATTCAACATTCAATCCACAGCATTTAACCCCTGACTATCTCTTCTCCTTCTCCCTCCTTTTGCTTTAAATATTTCCCTATTGATTCTTGTCTTTTTGCAATTGTTGTTTTCATGTATTGTTATGCATTATGTTTTGCACTCTGTCAAAGCGCCTTTGGGCTTCTTGAAAAGCGCTATACAAAATAAATGAATTATTTTTATTATTATTATTAAAGGTAGAGCTATTTGGCCACAGTACCAGAAGACATGTTTGGCGAAAACCAAAGACAGCATTTGACCACAAGAACCTGATACCAACTGTAAAGCATGGTGGTGGAAATATTATGGTTTGGGGCAGCTTTGCTGCATCAGGGCCTGGGCAGCTCACCATCTTAGAATGCACTATGAATTCTTCATTGTACCAGAGGGTGCTTGAGGATAATGTGAGGCCATCTGTCGGAAAGTTGAAGCTCAACCGAAGGTGGACCTTGCAACATGACAATGACCCTAAACATACCAGTAAATCCACCATGGAATGGCTGAAAAGAAAGAAATGGAGGGTTCTGGAATGGCCAAGTCAAAGCCCGGAACTAAATCCCATCGAGATGTTGTGGGGGGATTTGAAATGAGCTGTGCATGCAAGAAACCCCTCAAACATCACACAGCTGAAAGAATTCTGCATGGAGGAGTGGGCAAAAAATTCTCCCAGTCGATGTCAGAGACTGGTAGACAGTTATAAGAAACTCCTACTTGAGGTTGATTCTGCCAAGGGAGCAATACCACCTATTAGAGCCAATACCACCTGTGCGAAATTTGCATTTATGTTTATTTAAATTATACAATGGACTACAAAATGTAAATGTTTCATGATATTTGTTGTATTATATCACCTTTATCTATCAATATTGTTGAAATGAAGATCAAATAGCTGTATGTTGAAATATGTTGAAAAACTCAAAACTTTACATGGGGTGTACTTACTTTTTTACGTGACTGTCGGTGTGGTACATGGAGGAGGGTAGAGAGCAGGTGTGGTATATAGAGGAGGGTAGAGACCATGTGTGGTATATGGAGGTGGGTATAGACCAGGGTGAAATGATTGGGGTAACGGAGAATATGCACACATAAGAAGCAACAACACCACGAAAGACCATACCATACACTTACCTTCAGTCCATACCTGAATACGTGCCCTATCCATTTGTATCCCACTGTTCCCCTGTACTGTTCACACCTCTCTACCAGTTATTGCTTTCCATTAAGACCTCTGATTATATATTTACTTGCACTCTATGGTATCACAATAGCCTCTTATGGTATCACAATAGCCTCTCATGGTATCACATCATCCCTGCTTATGGTATCACATTAGCTCCTCTTATGGTATCACATTATCTCCTCTTATGGTATCACATTATCTCCTCTTATGGTATCACATTAGCTCCTCTTAGCTCCTCCTATGGTATCACATTATCTCCTCTTATGGTATCACATTATCTCCTCTTATGGTATCACATTAGCTCCTCTTATGGTATCACATCATCTCCTCTTATGGTATCACAAAATCTCTCATATTCAGTTATGGTTGCAGAAACGTGGAAAGTAAACAGCTGCATTCGAGAGGGTTCAGAGTAAAGCAACACAGATTGTTTCAGATTTTGTGTTGACACAGAAAAGTAGTTTCAGACGAAATCAAGAGTTTCAAGAGCGAATGTGTGTGTGAACGCAAGTTAGTACATCAAAGCATGTTACTGGTTAATTTGACTGGTATAATGGAATTAGACGAAATGATTAATCCTGTGTTACTTGGTCCAGTGTAACTTGCTATCTCGAACATGACTAGCGATTTGTGGCCAGGATGCTCACAGGGCCATGTCCCTCGCCCTCCTCAAGAGGGCGCTGTTGCTTTTAAGGGTCCATGGCTTTTTAGGGGTTTAAGGGTTAAATGGATTCTGGGTTGCTCCAAAGTAGAATACAGCAATGACTCATTAAAATAATTTGATGCACCCATTGAAATAAGCAATTTCTATGTATTTTGTACAATTGTAAAAGGCGTCACGAAGATACGTGGCTCATTCTATAAGATTTGCAGCTGAATCCACCACTGTGAATGCCAAAACCTCACTATGGATGAAAATGGTTGGGAAACAATTTTCTGACAAACCAGACATAATCTGTTGAACAGAAACTATCCTCCTTCAAGATGTCTCTGATTCCTTAATATCTCTTCCTCGTTACACCCTCCTCCGGTATGATAAACATGAGCCTCGTCCTGGTGGTGGGGTTGCTCTCTTCCTCACTCTCCTTGCACTGCCCTCTTTCCAATTCACCCCAGAAGTACCTCTGGCTACGGCTTCCCCTCAGCTCGCACCTTTTGTTCATATGTGTTCTGTACCGTCCTCCAAACAGTGATGACTCCATTTACATTTCGCTGTCTGACAACATGGACCAACTTCTATCCACTCATCCCAACTCTCTCTTCCTCATATGTGGTGACTTCAACTGTCACCATGCCAGCTGACTGGGTTTGGGTACCTCTCTCACCAGCCATGGCATCTAAGTAAAGGACTTCTGCGACTCATTGGGACTGACACAATCTGTTAATTTCCCGACCCGGATCTCAGTCAATAGAGCATCTTCTCTTCTATACTTGGTTGACTAACTTCCCTGCAAATGCCTGCTGCTCTTCTTCTGCACCAATCGGTTCTTCTGATCATTTGCTTGTTAAAGTGGACATCTCTCTGGCTATTCTCAGAGAGCCTCCTCAGCGCCGACGAGTCTGGCATTTCACTCAGGCCAACTGGCATGGTCTCCAAGCAGCCAACAATCATCTGGACTGGTCTCCCATCTTTACTGCCTCTGACAGAAACTCTTCCTGGGAATTCTTCCAAAGTAAATTGCTCTCTCTCATGTACAGATTTATCTCATCTCCTCTTCAGTTGTCATACCCTTCCTCCCGTCAATGGTACATGGAATCTTGTGGTGAGGCAGTTGCCATGAAACCACTCGCCTTCACCTCATGGAAGGCTAATACAACTGAAGGCAATCTCAGTTCCTTTCACAAAGCTCGGAACAAGTGTGTGTCTACCCTCAGGAGAGCCAGGAAACAATATCTCTCTACTCTCAAGACTGAACTCTCAAACCTGTCTCCCTCTTCCAAATATTGGTGGTGTCTGGTCAAATCTGTTTCTGGTGTTTGTTCCCCTTCCATCCCCTCCCTTACTTCAAACGGCTACACAGCTGACACCGCACATGAAAAAGCCGAATGCCTCAAGTCTGTGTTTGCCTCAAAATTCCGATCCAATCTCTCTCTGTACCCACCTTACCCAATCGAAGCCAGCTGCTCCTGGACTCTGTGTTCTTCCCTCCTGACAAGGTGGATAAGCTTTTGTCAAACCTCGACTCTGATTCTGCAACTGGACCAGACGGCATCAGCCCACGGGTCCTAAAATCCTGCTCTGCCGCTCTGTCTCACCCTCTCTCTGTTCTCTTCACTCTCTCTTTTGCTCAAGGTCATCTGCCATCTACTTGGAAATCAGCCAACATTACAACTTTACACAAAAATATGCTAAGACAGATCCTTGCAACTACAGACCATTCAGCATGCTCCTAATCATCAGCAAGGTCATGGAATCAATCATTGCTTCTGACATCAAATCCTTCCTTTTCTCCAATGACTTGATCTTGGATCATCAATTCGGATTCAGACCAGGTCATTCTACTCTGGACATGCTGCTTCTGCTGTCTCAACAATGGATGGAGGTCCTCAATGCCAAACAGGAAATCAGAGCTGTCTCCCTTGACATATTACGTGCCTTCAATACGGTCTGGCACCCCGCGCTGCTCACCAAACTCTCCTCCTATGGTATCCATGGAAATCTCGACGCATAGCTTGCGGACTTTCTCTCTGGTCGTAGTCAACGTGTGGCCCTGAATGGATTTTTCGCATCTCATCTTCCTGTTCAGGCTGAAGTTTCCCAAGGCAGTGTTGTGGGCCCTGTGCTTTTTCTGGTCTTCATCAATGATCTCTCCGACTCTCTGGCAAATCCTCTCGATCTCTTTGCTTATGACTTCACTCTCTGCCGCTCCATTCCTCATCCCTCAGATCGGCAGTCTGCAGCCTCTTCACTCTCTGCAGACCTGGAAAAAAAATTACAAACTGGTCAAACAAGTGGAACATGTCTTTCAATCATGACAAATCTCACACTCTTACTATGTCTCTCTGAAAAGACCGACTGGACAACCCTCCCATCTATTTTTCAACAATACTCTCCAAGAAGTTCTGTCACTCAAGCTTTTGGGTCTCACTATCTGCCATGACCTTTCCTGGGAAAACCACATTTCCAAGCTGGCCTCCAAAGCCAATCGCCGACTGGGCATCCTCCGTCATGCGAAGTCCTTCCTTGGCACACCTGAGCTCCTCACCACATACAAGGCTTTCATCTGCAGCTCAATGGAATACTTCTCTCCCCTCTGGGCTGGTGCTCCTGCCTCACACCTTGCTCGGCTTCACGCTGTTGAAACCAAAGCTTTCAGAATCATTGGAATCTCCCGCGATGAAGCTGACTGAGGGCCTTTCAGTCACTCACCACAGGCAGGTTGGCGGTCTTTCTGTCTTCTACCCACTCCTCTCCAGCTTAGCTCCACCAGCTCTGTCCCCCAAATATTCCTACAGGTCACACAAGATTTTCCAGCAACACTCTTCTGGCGTAACTGCCAAAATCAAGACTCTCTGCTCACCTTCACTCTTTCATTCCTCCTTGCTCCCGCCTCTCGAAAGAACTCACTCACTCTCTTCTCTTCAATCCCACTCCTCCTTCCAGGTGTTTAAAACAGCTGTTCACCACCATCTCTTGTCTTCTCCCATCCAAAACCTTGATCTTTTCTACCCCCATTAATTAACCCCAGGTCCACTTTTTGGAAATTGCAACTTATTTCCTTGAAGTCCTCGCAGTGTCCATTTGTTTTATACCTATCCCACCCCTCCCCCACACCCACTTCCTATGCCTCCTCCACCCAAGCCCTCTCCCTCCCACAGATCTCCCGATGTCCCTGTCCTCTGCTGTTGTACTTGTGCGCTTCCCTCTCTCTTTCCATATTGTCTCCCGCTCCCTTTATTAAATGTTTGATGTGTCCGTTTTTTTTGTGATTAATGTTAGCTCTCACACGAACCTCGATCTTGTATAAAAAAAAAATTTTTTTTAACAATATGCAGGGTGTCCCATACGTCTGGAACCATCGGGCAAAAGAAGGGATTCATTATTTTTTCGTTTAAGAATGATTTTGTCATGTTTTTTTTTCATTTCTTGGAAGTGTTCATGATATTGCTGAGCATTCCCCAGTGTCTTGAACGCAGATGGGGATTTCCCAACATTTTTCCAAAAGAACCGCGCTCCTGACAATTACAGCATTCATGTCAGAGAGTGGCTGAACTGGAAATTCCCTGATCATTGGATAGGACGTCGAGGGCCTGTGGAGTGGCCGGCGAGGATCCCCGATCTCAGCCCGTTGGATTTTTATCTCTCGGGTCATTTGAAGGCGTTGGTCTATGTGGAAAAAAAATTCAGAGTGCTGCACATTTGCGGGAGAGCATCAGCGACGCATGTAACATCATCACTCCTGACACCATTCACCATGTGCCAGCTGACTGGATACATCTGCATTTTTGTATCAATCATAATGGTGGGCACATAGAACATTCTGTAAATACAAGCCCTTTTCATCACTTTGCCCTATGGTTCCTGACTTACCTGTGGAATTGTTCCAATAGGGTGTCTGCTTTAATCATGAGGGAGAATTAGAAATGACAAGGCTCTTTTAATAAAAAGTTTAAATGTAGATGTAACAGATGTATTTATGGCATTATTGGGAAAGAAAATAAAAATAAGGAAGAAAAAAATACTATTCCTGTTGTGATGAAAAACATTATTTGGTATATTATGTTGAAGCATATGCTGTTATCATACGCTTTTGTCATTTGGGAAATGGCTAGAATGCATTGAATTCGAATTCTATTTTGATTGTCCGATTTGTTTGAACACAGTAGAGAGACTCCACGGTGAGCTTACGCATGCAGAGACAACCCAGGGAGACACCATGGTGAAGAGACCCGGGGAGATTGCACGCCAGATGAGACGTGCGAACTGGTGAAGGGTCTGCAAGGCGAAAAGGAGTGAACGGCGAGCCCGTTGTAAAGCGCCATTGGCGGCTTTGCCCAGCCTCGGAGACCAGCCTGCATCGCATCTCCCGCCCATCACCACAGGGAAGACCACACCCACCCTCTTCTGTTTGTCTTGTGTCCCTGTGAGTGTTTGCCCGCATAATAGTTGATTTGAAAGAATCTGGTCGGACAAGGTCGGACGGGTCACACAAGATCTGCCAGCAACTCTCTGATGGTTAAACTGCCAAAATCAATACTCTGTTCACCTTCACCCTTTCCTTCCTCTTTTCTCCCGCCTCTGGAACAAACTCCCTCACTCTCTTCAATCCCACTCCTCCCTCGAGGTCTTTAAAACAGCTGTTCACCACCATCTCTTATCTTCACCCATCCAAAACCTTGATCTTTTCTACACCCGCAAATTCACCCCAGATCTACTTTTTTGAAATACCGACTTCTTTCCTGGAAGTCCGAGCAGTATCCATGTGTTGTTTTTTTTACCTCTCCCACTCCCCCACTCCCATCCCATTGTTCCTCCCCCGAAGCCCTCTCCCTCCCACAGATCTCCCGATGTCCCTGCTCTCCATCCTGTCTCCCGCTCCCTTTATCATATGTTTTATGTGTCCGTTTGTTTTTTTGTGATCAATGTTAGCTCTAACACGAGCCTCGATCTTGTATACAAAAAAATATATATATATATTGTTGCGGATCTCAGCGTCGGCCTTTCCCCTTATCAAGGGGGGGGGGGGGAGGGTTAGTCCCCTTGTCTTTTACTAGCCGACGGGACCCAGGACTGATGACGTCCTTCCCGGGCAGCGTTAAATAGGGTTTTAGGACTATGAATTCACTATTACCTAAGTACTAACGCTGACCGGAAACGAGGAAATAAGCCCCGCCCGAATCACGGGTGTTGGTGGAAACGCCGAGCGGTAGCGAACCCTTGACCCGAGCCGTTATCAAGGACTAACCCCGATCCAAGCGGTCCGTAATCGTGCCACGCTTACCCAATGGAGCAAATCACGGAAACGATCGAATTGGAAGAAAGAAATAACAAGATTTATTTACACTTTGTACAATAATAATAATAAGAATACACAGTGCAGCCTTAAACAGTCTTAACTTATCCCTGGACAAACGGGCCTGTCACACTCGGACACACTCACGCGGGTTGCAGATGAACAGGTCGATGGTCCCGGGATGGCGTCCAGGCAGCTCTTCCTCCGGTCCCCAACTCGCACCGCGAAGGAGACGAACAAAGACGGCAGGAGCTCTCCACGTGTCGTTCTTGCGCACGGGATTATCACAGGCCGAACGGTAGGCTGGCTTCGGCGGTTACACTTGCGGCTCAGCCGCGTACGTAATAAGCGAATAGTTCGTAATAGTTCAATAAATGCGAACAATGCGCTTCTCAATCAAGGCTCGAATCTGCCGTGTGCACGCCAGCCCTCTTAATGCAGTTCTCACACAAGTGCTCCAGATCAGTTCTCATGCACAGCGCAATTCACCAAACGAGTCCTCTGCGAGCAAGTCCTTCTCTTAGCTCAACTCAGACCTGCGCATCCCTTCTCATCTCTCCACTTGCATGCGAGTCCTTTCAATACCAATGCCTGGCTCCAGTCTTTTGTAAGCGCCTCTCCCTTCTCATCTGCGGTGGGGGCCTCGTGCCAAGGGTTATATTGCCACGCCCTTGGAACCCTCTGGAATTCACCAGAGGTTTCTTGCCATGCCCTATCACCCCATGCCCACCGAGCCCTGGTTGGCTGTTGCTCTTACCGTCTCCGCCTTCTGACGTGCTGCTTGTCGCGGCCACACCCTGACCTCGCGCTCCTCCCTCTTTCCAGGCCTACCTCGTGGTTACCCGACTAGTTTGAGCGAGCAAAGGGCAGCTAATGCTGCTGGCAGCCAAAGCACCACACACGGAGGGATCAGCCAAAATGGGGCGCGGGATCGAGTTTGCCCATTGATAGAATTGAAGGGTGGCCGAAAAATGAAAAGGACCTAAGCTTAATTCTTTACACAACGCAGATGTCACTAGGGAAATGGCCTACTCTTACACATACTATGACATAACTAATTCTAATGGGCCTACGTGTTGCTTGTGGACTAACTATGGGGGGCAAACCTTTAACCTTCAATGATGTTATATGTACAATTCTCAAAACCTCAACAATATATATATTGTCACGCAACTGTGATTAACATCAAAGTTGCGGAGGCCGATTACGAGGCTTTAAACTCCCGAGGCGAAAACTCAATAGCGGATTCCAAATCAAAGCGCTTAAATGCGCGGAATGGTGGGACACAGCGAAAGCTCCGCAGCCTTACCTATTAAAATCAAACACCCAGGAAACTGCATTCAGATATATACAGAAAATAATATAAGGATTTATTAAATAAAAGCAAGACAGGAAAAAGCACGCGCCGGTAAATCTAATATCCTAAATCGGGATCCCGCACACCAGATATCAAACACGAGATGAGGGGATATGAATACCAAAGAAACACGTCTTTGATGTCAAGTGTACACGCGGAGCTCGGCTTATCTGTCTCGTCGTTGGCTTCGGCTGCTGTCCACCACGGCCCCGATGCACCCACGAGGCCTTGCTCCAAGCTCCGATCCTCTCGCCGCCCACGAGGTCGGTGCGCCAAGCTCCAAGGCACCCAATGCAGGCCAGCGGCTTCACCCAGATCGATCCCCACACGGAGCACAAAAAGACAGGAGCGGGAAGAACGCAGGTGTGACTGCACGTCTCGTCCTTCCAACTCGCTTCTCAATTGCTCACTGCCAAACTGCGCACTGCCAACGCAACTCGGGCTCTCTCTGCACTCAAGTCAGGGCTCTGCTCTCATCTCAACTCACACCCCCTGAAAATGGCGTCCTGCTCTCGCTAATATCTTCGGCAGATGACGTCACATTGGCGCACCCTCAGCCTATCAGAGCCTCCCCCGGCTCACCCACTGCGTCACTGCCGCTCTCTCTACTTCTGCTTTCTCTTCATCGCACGTGCTATCCGAGGTTGGTAGGCCTTGCGGAGGTGTAAATGGTGGCGGCCGATTGTGGCGGTGTTCCAGCCCGATTTCCCGTCTATTCTCTTCCAAAGTCATGTCAAAGGGGAGGAATTATTTAATGTTGCGCTTGGGACCTAACTAAGTGTTTATGTGGTTTGCAGTGCCATAATGGACAAGGGTTTGATGACCAGGTGAGACTCACAGGGGCGTTATCTTTTAATCCCTATCTAACTATCACACGACTGGTGTTGGGCTAGTGGCTAGGGTGCCGGCTTAGGATCCTAGGATCCTGGGTTCGAATCCCGGTCGATCGCTGAATTAACGCCAGGGGGGTTGACTCAGCCTGTCATCCTTCCGAGGTCGGCTAATTGAGGACCAGTTCACTGGTAATTCCCTGTTTGTCGTTAAAGGCGGCAAAAAGGGTTGGCGTCAGGAAGGGCATCCGGCCGTAAAACATTGCTTCAAAAAGGGGACCGAAAAACAACAACCACGGTTCCCGAAAAAGGCCAACCCCCGCTTGCGGGGAAAAATGGCCTCTAAAGGTGGTTTTAACTATCACACGAATCTCCTGGTAGATCCACAATTATACATCTTACACTGACAAACGCCTAAACATGAAGAACTTATGACAGGTAGATTCCCTATCATGACAGTCGAATACCTACGTATACAGATCTACCTAGCTCTAGATTTTGCTCTACCCCCACACATAACAATATATATATAGCCGTGGGAACCGTTACTGTCTCAGTTGAGTACACCAATCGGGTTTCTCTGTAACATTGTTATTCTTATTCCCTTCCTGTGCTCTGATCCCATGGCATTTCAAGCCATGGAATTGTCCTCCAGCAAAATCAAATTCCCCTCAGAACTGTGAATGTGCACTAAAACCACCGTGCAGCAAATGTATAAACTCTGAACAATGCACTGCGGAACTTCTGTCTCAAACCAAGCACACCTACCTATGAACAATACTCATATAGTTCGACGAATTTTGTTTCTTAATAATCAAGAACCTGATGAGATAGTCATCATAGCTTGCTTTACAAATAGTGCAACCAGGAATGTTGAACCGACAGTGCATTCAGAAAGTATTCAGACCACTTCACTTTTTTCACATTTTGCTATGTTGCAGCCTTATGCTGAAATAGTTTAAATTCATTTTTTTCCCTCATCAATCTACACTCAATACCCCATAATGACAAAGAGAAAACAGGATTTTGGAAAGTTTTGCAAATTTATGAAAAAATAAAAAAAACTGAAATATAACATTGACATAAGTATTCATACCCTTTGCTATGACACTTGAAATTTAGCTCAGGTGCCTTCCATTTCTCTTGATCATCTTTGTGATGTTTCTACACCTTGATTGGAGTCCACCTGTGGTGAATTCAATTGATTGGACATGATTTGGAAAGGCACACACCTGTCTATATAAGGTCTCACAGCTGACAATGCATATCAGAGCAAAAACCAAGCCATGAGGTCGAAGGAACTGCCTGCAGAGCTCAGAGACAGGATTGTGTCGAGGCACAGATTTGGGGAAGCCTACAAAAAAATTTCTGCTGCATTGAAGGTTCCCAAGAGCACAGTGGCCTCCATAATTCTTAAATGGAAGAAGTTTGGAACAACCAGGACTCTTCCTCGAGCTGGCCGCCCGGCCAAACTGAGTAATCGGGGGAGAAGGGCCTGGGTAAGAGAGGTGACCAAGAACCCGATGGTCACTCTGGCTGAGCTCCAGAGATCCTGTGTGGAGATGGGAGAAACTTCCAGAAGGACAACCATCACTGCTACACTCCAACGATCTGGGCTTTATTGCAGAGTGGTCAGACGGAAGCCAAACAGTTCAATCTTGGTTTCATCAGACTACAGAATCTTGTTTCTCACAGTCTGAGAGTCCTTTAGGTGCTTTTTTGCAAACTCCAGGCAGGCTTTCATGTGTCTTTCACTGAGGAGAGGCTTCCGTCTGGCCGCTCTGCCATATTGGGAACTTTCAATGCAGCAGAAATTTTTTTGTCGGCTTCCCCAGATCTGTGCCTCGACACAATCCTGTCTCTGAGCTCTGCAGGCAGTTCCTTCGACCTCATGGCTTGGTTTTTGCTGTGATATGCATTGTCATCTGTGAGACCTTATATCGACAGGTGTGTGCCTTTTCAAATCATGTCCAATCAATTGAATTTACCACAGGTGGACTCTAATCAAGGTGTAGAAACATCACAAAGATGATCAAGAGAAATGGGAGGCACCTGAGCTAAATTTCAAGTGTCATAGCAAAGGGTATGAATACTTATGTCAAATATATATTTCAGTTTTTTGTTTTTAATAAATTTGCAAAACTTCCTAAAATCCTGTTTTCTGTTTGTCATTATGGGATATTGAGTGCAGATTGATGAGGGAAAAAATGAATTTAAACGATTTCAGCATAAGGCTGCAACATAACAAAATGTGAAAAAAGTGAAGGGATCTGAAAACTTTCTGAATGCACTGTATATAAACGGGAACTTTATTTGTTGACAATGATAGCAATCAGTGTTATATCCACTTGTATACGATGCCATGCACCAGGATGCAGCACCACCAATACCAACACTGCATCGTGACAGGAGTTCAAGTCGGACTCGCCTCCAAGGGGAACAAATCCAGGACTAGACATGTCAGAGACGAGCACGTTACCAGCTGAGCTATCCTGCCGTCACTCAGCTAATTAAGGACAGCACCTGGTTTCCCTAAAGGTTTGACATACCTGCGATCTGAGGGGAATAGTTCCGTGGTAAGTACTTGGAGAGAATTCCACGCAGAGATGGAAAGGCCGTTGTAGAGGCAAAGCATTCCAATCATAGTGGCTTGACTGTTACCAAACCACAGTAAGAAGCAGCTGATACCAGAGATGATCATGGATCCACCTGGAGTACAAAAGCCCAGCCGTCAGCATGAGAGTAAATGATGTCACTCTGGCCAGCTTAGTGATGTCACTGTGGTTGACATAACAACATCTGTGATCTGCCTGGTGCAATAGTTATCAATCTCGTGGCCAGCAGTTCACCAACCATTGCGAGCTGTTTTCAAAAAGTACTTTTATAGCTTTGTTGTTTAGACAAATCTAATCTCCCACACACATGACACAGGGAAGCATGTTGACAGGTGAGCAGAGGAGCAAAGGGAAAATGGAAGATAAAGACATCACAGATAGGTCCTCATTGGATGAATATGAATATATATATATATATATGTATATATATATATATATATATATATATATACATATATATATATATATATATATATATATATATATATATATATATATATATATATATATATATATATATATATATATATATATATATATATATTGTTACGGACGCGGTTAAAGATGTTATATTTGCCGAGCGGAGGCTCCGCGACCGAACAGTGCTTCCCTGACTAAAACCCGATTCACCCCAAACTTTGGCCGTATCGCACCGCAGCTGCCCAATATGGAAAACTCTAAAGCGACCGAATGCAAAGAGGAAGACGAAGGCAAAGAAAGGTTTGGAAATACTACTAAATTTATTTACTATTTACACACATAAGCAAAAAGAAAGCAGTCACGTTTATTTACAAGCACATGAGACGCAGGTGACACAGTGAAAATACTAGCTTATACAGACTTATTGTTACTACCCAGGGACAAGACAAACGACAGACTACGAACACACTTACACGGGGAATGATGATAGGAATTGGCTGGTAGGAGAGGAAAGTCCACTGGGTCCGGCAGCACGATCCACACGTTGGGCAGCCGCCGTTCCTTTGCGGCCCTGCTCCGAACTGCCGTCCAGGCCCCTAAGCGGCTGGCGAGCGTTGTTGCTGCTGCTGCTGTAGACGCTACCGCTCGCGAGCGAGGTGACGAATAGCAGGCTTGGTGCTTCCTTGGATGATCTCTGCTTGTTGGACCTCACAATTCAGCTCTTTCTTGGACCCTCTCTCTTCTCAGCTCATCTGCCTTGGACCTTTTTGCGACTCTCTTAAAAGCTCCTCTTCTTTCTCAGCCCATCTCATGTCTCTCTCTGGGAATGTACCGCTGCGGGTTATATAGGCCCTGCCCCTCAACCTTTGCGAACCTCCCCCAAACGTTCTCTCTCCGCCCTGTCAAGCCAAACCCCTGGCTCATGGTTGGTCGAGTGGGGCTGGCTCACTCCTCCCCTCTATGACGAGGTGGAGACATGCCTTTCTTCTCCGACCCTGCCTCGTGGTCAATGGCGGCAATTGGAGGGGAGGTAATTGCCAATCGACGAAAGGGGGAATGGAGGTTTTTGGGAATGGGAATGAAGGGAATCTATCTCTTTTTCACTCGGTGCAATGGAGTATTTAAGTTAATGGGAGACACAGCCTTACCCTAAGACACATAATAAGATATAAGCTATCGAACAGGGGTATTCTATGATTGGCTGACGTGGATGCTTTATGGATAATTACCGAGACGCCCTTTGACCTTTACACAACTCCGGAGGCAGGAGGCGCCATATCCAACCAATGTTCATCACCACAATTTACCACAACAATACACACAATTTAAAAAATGCCATCCTCATATCCGCAACAATATATATTGTTACGAATTCATGTGAATTACTATTCAGGTCTTTGCTTATCAATGTGTAGTCGATTAAAGGTTGTTGTGATTAAAGGGTCAGGAGCCCTTCTGGGAAAAAGGAGACCGGAAACGGAAGGAAAAAGACACGAGGTCCTGGAGAAGCGACGATCTTCTTCTTCTTCCTCGCCGAGCTCCGAGGCGAGGGTATCGATATCGAGCAGCGTCTGACGCTGCGTTGGGAAACCCATGTGGCGAAAGGAATTACCCCTTGACACATCAAGTTGCCGTGGGTTCGTGCACGGAACCCAGCGTCCTACACAGTTCGCCTCACCGTCTACAAGGATGCGTACGGGTCGCACCTTGGGCCTTGCGCGCTGGACAAGCCGCGCGTTGCTTTGCCCGCATTGCTTGGCAAGGAGGTGCGCGCTGCAACCGTTGTTCCCGGTACGTGACGTGCACGTTTGGGAGCACGTCAGCCAGGGGTTCGTTCAACCGCCCATGTGCGGAGAAGCCGACCATCATCTTGGTTAGGAGGGGCCCAGAGACATTGTGAGGGACAGAGACCAAAGGGGTCGTGAGTACCCAAGGGGTCGGCAGTGGGGGAAAGGGGACACACATATATAAGATGGCCATCTTAATCATATTGGTGCTTGATTGTTGATTGTGGATTGTTAATGGTTGTTGATTGTTGATTCCTTGGGGGAATATATTATTGAGTACTCTGGATCCTTGGTGTGGGGTTTCTTATTGACTGGAATTCATATTGATTGCGTTACGAAAGCGTATAAATCATATATCTTTCTGGCGGGGTGCCTCCCACGGTCCGGGGGTCACCGAGACCAGGTAGTTACCGGGAGGACCACGTAACAGAATTGGGGGCTCGTCCAAATTACGATTGGCGGATTCGCAATTGGGTCTACGTCCGGGATCTAAAATTGTATAAAATAATAAAATAATATTTTTATTAATTAAAATTTATTAATTAAGTATTAATTGGTAAATTTTTGGGGAAATTGGGGGTAAAGTCTTGGGTGAAGGTTAACAGGTGTTAACGATAGGCACCATGGCGTTTGTGGCACAGAACTTTGCGGTAACACCGAGTGAGGCACAGTTCCGAGCGTTACTAAAGTCGGACCTCTTGAAATTGGCCAAACATTTTAACTTGGAGGTCCGAACTAATTTGAGGAAGGCAGAGTTGCAGACCACGGTGATACAATCTATGGTGGGATTAGGAACATGGGACAAGTTAGCCTGGCAGTGGCTACCCGAAGAACCAGAAGATGTTGAGCTCCGGAAACTGGAGTTGCAATTACGGAGCCAGGAACGGATCAAAGAAGAAGAAAGGAAAGCAGAAAAGGAAAGAGCAGAAGAAGAAAGGAAAGCAGAAAAGGAAAGAGCAGAAGAAGAAAGGAAAGCAGAAGAGAGGAGAGAAGAGAAACAAGCAGAGGAAAGGAGAGTGGAATGAGAACTCCAGGAAAGGTTAGCAGAAGAAGAAAGGAAAGCAGAAAAGGAAAGAGCAGAAGAAGAAAGGAGAGTGGAACGAGAACTCCAGGAAAGGTTAGAAAGGATGAAAACAGAGGAAAGGAAAGCAGAAGCAGAGGAGAGGAGAGCTGCAAGGGAACTCGAAGCAGAGGAGAGAAAAGCGGAAAGGGAATTAAAGGAACGTGAAATGGCGCTTCAGCAAGAAATTAAATTCAAGGAGCTGGAGTGAATGAGAGAACGGGGAGAGGTACCACCCTTGCTGACGGGGTCGACACCTAGCCAGAACACCTGGGATGTGGGCAGACATGTGAGGCTGGTTCCACCCTTCAGTGAAAAGGAAGTCGCTAAATTTTTTCCACACTTTGAGAAAGTGGCTCGACAGTTAAACTGGCCGGAGGAGGCCTGGACCATACTAGTGCAAAGTGTGCTGGTGGGAAAAGCTCAAGATATTTATTCGGCGCTACCAATGGACCAATGTGCAGATTATGAGGTATTGAAGAAGCACATCCTCAAAGCCTATGAGTTGGTTCCGGAAGCTTACCGGCAAAAATTCAGGAATGCCAGGAAGAGGGAGAGTGAGACCCATGTGGAGTTTGCTAGAGTGAAAGAAAATATGTTTGATCGGTGGTGTGAGTCAAAAGGAGTCGGGAACGACTTCGAAGCATTGCGTGACCTGATGCTGGTGGAGGAATTTCAACAGTGTGTCCACGAGGACATCAAAGTGTACCTGCAGGAAAAGAAAGTACCGAAGTTGTGGGACGCAGCCACCATGGCAGATGATTATGCCTTAACACACCGGATAGGGGTCCACGAACCTAACTCCTCGCCTAGATCTCTGTAGGGGAGGTGTGGAACAGCAGGTGCGGAGAACGACAATACATGGCGGCGGCCGCGAGATGATTATGGGGACAATGCTGATACCCGAACTGTTCGAAATCAGGGTGCTACGGGCCCAAGACAAACTTATTTTTCGGGGGGCCCGAGGCAGACCACGAGTTTTTCCTCCGGGCCTACTTGCGCTTTTTGCAAGAAACCTGGACACTTGATGTCCAGTTGTTACCTCATGAAAAGGGAAAACCCAGAGCGGAGTCTGACTATTACCACTCCGAATGCGATGGCAAGCGTAAGAAATCGCCCACAGAAGAGTTACCAACCATTTATTTATGAGGGGTTGGTCTCACTCAAGGGAGACTTGACTAACCCAAGACCGGTTAGGGTTTTGAGGGACACCGGAGCCCATCAATCCTTAATGCTTGAGGGCATTTTGCCATTGTCAAAGAGTACCGCAACTGGTGATAGTGTTCGGTTACAAGGGATCGGTGGCTGTGTTAGTGCCCCACTTCATGTCATCCATTTGGAATCCAATTTGGTGTCAGGACCGGTCACCGTCGGTTTACAAGCCACGCTTCCTGTGGAGGGAGTATCTGTGATTATCGGGAATGATTTGGCCGGGGGGCAAATTTATGGTAACCCGAGGGTTGGTAAAGAGCACAGCAGGGAGAATAAATAACACCACACCAGCTCGGGATGGCGACAAAAGTTCCAAGTTATTTGTAGGGGGACTGAACTTCAACACAGAGGAAGAAGTTCTGACCTCTGTCTTCAACAGATATGGGCCGCTGGTGGAAGTGCGGGTGGTAAAAGACAGGGAAACGCAACGGTCAAGAGGGTTCGGCTTTGTCACGTTTGCAAGCACAAGAGACGCCAGGGAGGCATAGAAGAATTGGAATGGTAAGGATTTGGAAGGTCGGACCATAACAGTAGGGAAGGCATTTCGTAGGCGTCGAGAGGTCTACAGAAGAGGACCACTTGGCGGTAGTTTTGGTGTTGGCAGCAGCCGATATTACTATGGAGGCTCCCAGAGTTACGGCACCTCCCGAAGGAATGAATGTCAGAGCACTGGCCGGGAAGGAGACCGCCAGTCAGGTAACGGCTGGGACAAGGGGTCCCACCGTAACTGTTAGGAGTCTGGAGAAGTTGAAGCACTATATACGGTGGAGCCGCCGAGCCGGGGCTCCTACACGGACTAACCGTGAACGCCACGTTCTTAAAGGCGTCCAGGTAGTGAACTTTCCTGCACGGACTAACCGTGAACTCCACGTTCTTAAAGGCGTCCATGTAATGAACTTTCCTCCCCGGACTAACCGTGAACTCCACATTCCTTAAGGCGTCCATGTAGGGAATACTCAGCTGTGCCTCCCAAAAAAGTGCTATCGAGAGGTTTAACTTTGGGGCTTTGGTCACCACCTCTTAACCGTCATTCAACAGAAACTAGAAGTGGTTGACGCTTGGTCCAGAGGGAATTAATCTAGGGGATTGGGTGAAATATTGTTGCTTTATTTTTAAGTGATGACTGTGCCCGGGGGGAACTGATGATTTGGGGGTGGTGAGTTATCTGGTTTGTTTATCCAAGTTGGCCGGCAAAGAAAGTTTTCGCTGGGTTCAAACTTTCTTTCTTGAATGGGGGGAGTGTTACGAATTCATGTGAATTACTATTCAGGCCTTTGCTTATCAATGTGTAGTCGATTAAAGGTTGTTGTGATTAAAGGGTCAGGAGCCCTTCTGGGAAAAAGGAGACCGGAAACGGAAGGAAAAAGACACGAGGTCCTGGAGAAGCGATGATCTTCTTCTTCTTCCTCGCCGAGCTCCGAGGCGAGGGTATCGATATCGAGCAGCGTCTGACGCTGCGTTGGGAAACCCATCTGGCGAAAGGAATTACCCCTTGACACACAAGTTGCCGTGGGTTCGTGCACGGAACCCAGCGTCCTACACAGTTCGCCTCACCGTCTACAAGGACGCGTACGGGTCGCACCTTGGGCCTTGCGCGCTGGACAAGCCGCGCGTTGCTTTGCCCGCGTTGCTTGGCAAGGAGGTGCGTGCTGCAACCGTTGTTCCCGGTACGTGACATGCACGTTTGGGAGCACGTCAGCCAGGGGTTCGTTCAACCGCCCGTGTGCGGAGAAGCCGACCATCATCTTGGTCAGGAGGGGCCCAGAGACATTGTGAGGGACAGAGACCAAAGGGGTCGTGAGTACCCAAGGGGTCGGGAGTGGGGGAAATAAGGACACACATATATAAGATGGCCATCTTAATCATATTGGTGCTTGATTGTTGATTGTGGATTGTTGATGGTTGTTGATTGTTGATTCCTTGGGGGAATATATTTTTGAGTACTCTGGATCCTTGGTGTGGGGTTTCTTATTGACTGGAATTCATATTGATTGCGTTACGAAAGCGTATAAATCATATATCTTTCTGGCGGGGTGCCTCCCACGGTCCGGGGGTCACCGAGACCAGGTAGTTACCGGGAGGACCACGTAACAGAATATATATATATATACACATATATATATATATATATAATATTATTCATGAGAACTATAATAGTGACCTAATTAAATGGCATAATTTATTGTTCACAACTTGCAAGGCTGATGGTATTATATATGGGTTTGGGAATATGACAGATGCTTGCCCCAAGTCCCAATTAATCAGATAAACAGACATTAAAGCCTTTTGTGACACTCATTATGGCAAAGCTGTTACGTAAGGCATTCAGGGCAGAAGTGTTTGTGCTTCAAGTGAATACAAGGCAGTGATGCTGATGCTACTTCACCACCAGGATGTTAAATCAGAGCTCAATACATTGGCTTCAGATGATGCACCTTGTATGTACGAGTCAACATTATTAGCTACAGGTATCAGACTCGTTTTTGAGACGTATGATCTGGGTTCAAATTGTGGACCGACTATAAATGAGCATGGAGAAGACAGAGGTGATGTGTGTTGGGCAGCAGAGAAAATAAATGAATATCAGGTTGGAGGGGAAGGAGATCAGAGAAGGAAATCGGTTTGAGTATCTGGGTGGAACATTGACCGAGGATGGTAAATCAGAGGCAGAGGTGCGGGGGAGTATTCAGGTGGGGGCGAATGCGTGGAAGGTGGAGGGTGAAATGGCAGACAAAGTTTTCAAGGAGATTGAAAGAAAAGGTTCTGATGGCATGCATAACACCGGCCTACCTTTACAGTCTGGAGACGGTGGCAATGACAGAGAGACAACAACAGAGGTTGCAGGTTTGTGAGAACAACTGGGTCAGGAGGATTGTGGGAATGAAGAGGGTGGATAGAAGGAGGATGGATGAACTGAGGGAGGAGATTTGTGTGCAGAGATGAGCATGGCGGGGAGATTGGTGAAATGCCGGCTGAGATGGGCTGGACACTTGGTATGGATGGGGGAAGAGAAAATGGCAAAGAGAGTGGATAGGTTGAGGGAACAAGGTAGGAGGAGAAGAGGTCGACTGCAGTTGAGATTAGACGATTGTGTGAAGAGGAATATCAGTAAGGATGGTGTGGTTGGCGAGTGGAGCAAGTTGGCCGAGAGCAGAAGGGAGTGGCGGAGTATTGTGGTAAAGTCAGTGCAGAAGCTTGGTGCCATCGGACCTCGCTCCTTATAAAGGGAAAAGGAGGAGGACAACAAACATAAAAACTGCCATCCTCTTGCTTCGCAAGCAAGCAGTTGTATCATTGTGTGTGTGGTTAGGTCCCATCTGCTCGTATTCACCAGTGGATATCAAAGATGCAACTATACCTTTTGAAAAGAGTTGCCAAGCATGTTCTAAAGTGTTGCATTGATATACCAATACACGTGGCACAGCATGAGCTGCACAAGAGCACCTTCATAAATGATGCAAACCAGTTGCCACATGTTGTATTTGAATGAATCCTACTATGAATTTACAATTGATCACTGGCTTTGACACCAACACAAATTTTTATTACGGGCCCTAGGCAGATGGCCAATAGGTACGCACACTCGCCTCGAAGCTGTCTAGCCTGGGTTCGATTCCCGACCTAGCTATAAATTCTCAGCCAGGTGTTTCACAGGCAAGGTGATTCATCAATGTGTGTGCCGTCCCTCGGATTGACGTTAAACGGGTGTCCCATCTGCCAGCATACTTTGTTGGGCGTTAAAGATCCCAAAGTGTCCTTCGCAAAGAGTAAACGAGCCGTCACTGGGCACTATGGCCAAATTCCAAATTCCTACCCTATACATACAGTAGTATATGACCATGCAAAATAAAAACAGATCTTTTCGGCCTTAGAATGTCGGATTGTCTGTTCCTGACACATACCCAGCATATTGAGACGACCGATGCGATCCATCAGCAAAGCGGAGACAATGTTTCCAGGCAAGACAGCAAGTGTGCCAAGGAAAGTGACAAAGTATACCCAGTATGCGCTGTAGTCATTGCTGAAATCAATATGGCATCCTTTCTTGCTGTGCTCAAACGTGGTGTTCAGGAAGAGACAGCTGTTGAACTTGTAGTCGTACAGGTCTGAAAACATTAAACAAAGAAGAGAATCAAAAGTAACCAACATGACAACACCTTCTCACAGCCGAAGGGACCTCGCAATAAACAACACATTCTTCATTACAGCTGAGGAAATAGCACATTCCTCTAACACTGTATTATGAATACAATTAATTGTGTTGCAAAACAACGACTGCCTTTTTGCAAAAAGGGCAATTTCCCACAGGCACATTTGCAACCAAATAATCCAGGTGCTGCCACAAAGAATCAATAGGGTAACCTCACATTTTCTGTTTTCTACCATGAACGCCCCTCTCATCCCCAGTCATTTCTGGTATTGCATCCTCTGCCCCTTTCCTTCCTTTGTCCCCCGACACTCACCACACCCCCAAGTTTCTACAGGGCCCACGTTGTCTGCCAATAACCCACTTCCGGTGAAACTCCCAAATTCCAAAATCACTGCTCACCTCCACTCTTTTAGTCCGCCTTTCTCACCTGTGCAACCAACTTCCTCAACTGGTTAAATCACGTCCGTCTCTACAGAGATACAAAATGGCTGTTCACCACCAGCTAAGGTCAACCCCATCCATACCCATGATCCTTTCTGCACTCATTAACTCTCCCCAAGCACATCCCTTCCATTCCTCTTCAATTCCAGGTCATTGTGTTTCCTCTCCTCTCCCTCACTATCTTTTTAGTTGTTTTTTTTTTGTCCCAATTGTGTTTAATCGCCAGTTTTTCTCTTCTAGTTGTGTTTGAGTTTGTATCCAGGTTGTTCACCCCCTGTGTCCTTCTCACCTCCCTTTGTTCTCATTCCTCCGCATGTGCATTTGTCCTCCACGTGTCCCTCTGTCCCTCTACCCTGGTGTTGTTTTCCCCCACTATGTTCTTCTTGTTCTGTGGGTTCCAGTTCTTCCACGAGTCCCAACTGGGTATAAAAAAGATCCAATCGGGGAATTTGTACCTTGGTACATTGAATCACATGACTGCCATGAAATATAGCAGTGCTTTGATTCTGCTTACCGACTTCTGAGATTTAGAAAGACCAAAGGCCACGACATAAATGTATTCACTTAGGATAGAGAAGAAAACTTACCTGTGTTATAAAAATACGTTTCTAGGAAAGTGCAATTGCTGAAGAATGTGTTTGATGAAGTAATGTCATCAAAATCACAATATTTGAAGAGGGAATTCTCAAAGATCACGTGCTTGAACTTCATTTTGACAAACCTGCACAAAACACGACACAAAACAAAACACTTTACCTGATTCTGAGATGCATAGGCTACACCTGGCTGTTGATTTGCATTTTTTTTTCCTGTGACATAAGTATATAATGCCTATGTAGTGCATTCCCCCCAAAAAACCCAAAAGACCTAAAAGACCCCATATCACATAGGCATTTATAATTTACCAAAGTACCAACTCGCAATGGCCTCCTTTTTTGAAAACTACCATATTAACGGGAAATCTATCAATGGATACGAGCAAAAGGAACAGCTAAATTATCAACCTTTCCAATGAACTGCATACTCATTGCTGTGATGGCCTGCCTGAGATGAAACAGAATGACTACAGAGTTGGCAAAGGAATCAAACCCAGCCAGACTGGATCGTTCAAAGGCAAATGGGATACCGCTAAGTTATCGTATCAGGTTGGCAAGCAAGCAGTTGTATCAGTGAGTGTGTGGTTAGGTCCCATCTGCTCGTATTCACCAGTGGATATCAAAGATGCAACTATACCTTTTGAAAAGAGTTGCAAAGCATGTTCTAAAGTGTTGCATTGATATACCAATACACGTGGCACAGCATGAGCTCCGCAAAAGCATCTTCATAAATGATGCAAACCAGTTGCCACATGTTGTATTTGAATGAATCCTACTATAAATTTACAATTGATCACTGACTTTGACAGCCATACAAATTTTTATTACGGGCCCTAGGCAGATGGCCAGTAGGTACACACACTCGTCTCTGAGCTGTCCAGCCTGGGTTCGATTCCCGACCGAGCTATAAACTCTCAGCCAGGTGTTTCACAGGCAAGGTGATTCATCAATGTGTCATCAATACAATCCCTCGGATTGACGGTAAACGGGTGTCCCATCTGCCAGCAGTCTTTGTTGGGCGTTAAAGATCCCACAGTGTCCTTCGCAAAGAGTAAACGAGCTGTCGCTGGCACCATGGCCAAATTCCAAATTCCTACCCCATACATACAGTAGTATATGACCATGCAATATAAAAACAGATCTATTCCGCCAGAGTATGTCAGATTGTCTGTTGCAGACACATACCCAGCATATTGAGACGACTTATGCGATCCATCAGAAAAGCGGAGACAATGTTACGGGAGTAATGGCATATGAGGTCACCCATATATTATTTAATGCATTTTTTGTCAATTTTGGACATCCCAACTGCAACAACAACAACATGCATTTTAAGGCCATGTTCCCTGCCAGAGCGGGGGTTAGCCTTGCGGTCCCCATGACAATCTTCTCCATTTTGCCCTATTTTCTGCATCTCTCCTTGTTAACCCCCTTGCCCACATTTCTTCTTCCACCATCTTTAGCCAAGTCTTTCTCGGTCTTCCCCGTCCTCTACTTCCTTCTACATTAACTTCCATCACTCTTCTCAACCAGTCACTTTCATCCTTCCTCAATACATGACCAAACCATCTCAACCTGTTCCTCTTCACAGCATCAATCACAGGCAATATTCCCAGCATCTTTCGCAATTCATCATTTGTCTTCCTCTCTCTCAACGATACTCCGCACATCCATCGAACCATTCGCATTTCCACCCTTTCCAGCATTCGTTGCTGCTCTACGTTCATTACCCATGTCTCGCTCCCATAAATCATAACACTTCTCACACATGCATCATACACCTTTCCCTTCAACTTCAGCGACACTCTCCTCCTCATCAGCACGCCACTCAGTTCCCGAAACTTCTTCCATGCACATCTCACTCGAGCAACCGTTGCCGAGTCTGATCCACCTTCTCCATTCAGCATGTCTCCGAGGTAGCAAAATGTTTTCACACCTTCCAGCTTCACGCCATCTCCAAGATCCAACTCAACATTTCCTCCATCTGCAGCTCCCTCTGTGCACACCTTACATTTGAATGTAGCTGCCACACTGGTTAATGACCCTCTCAGACCACTACATTTTTGATGAACCCACTCAGCACACATTGTACATTGAATGGAGTTCACTCCGACACCCTTCCTGCACACAGCACACGGCCACTTCCCAGTTCTTTCCACCTCACCACATGCTTTACCACTTGCCATCACCTTCATCTTTCCGATATTCACCTTCAGACCTTTTGTCTCCATACATTCCTTCCACTTGTTCATCTTTTCCTTCAGTCCATCCATACTTTCCGCAATCAACACCAGATCATCTGCATACAACAACTCCCACGGTAAACCCTCCTTTACGGTCTGAGCCAGCACCTCCATCACAGCTACAAATAGTAGTGGACTTAGTACCGACCCCTGATGCACTCCCACCTTCACCTCAAACTCACCACTGTTCCCGTCCTTCGTCCTTACAGCTGTGCGTGCTCTTTTGTACATTGCCATCACTACTCTGATCAACCATTCCTCCACTCCTAACTTCCTCAATGCCCATGTCAATACTTTGCGTGGAACCCTATCGAATGCTTTCTCCAGATCAACAAACCCAAAAAACAACTTCTTCCTCTTATCCATGTACTTCTCCTGCAACTGCCTCACAATGAAAAGCGCATCTGTCGTTCCTCTTCCTGGCATAAATCCAAACTGCATTTCGTCGATCTTCACTTTCTTCCTTATCCTCCTCTCCAACACCCTTTCCAATACCTTCATTCCATGCTCCAATAACTTTATCGCTCAGTACGAGCCACACTCCAGAGGGTCACCTTTCCCCTTGTATAGAGGGACGAGGGTACTCAGTTCCCAATCCACTGGAATGCGGCCTTCTTTCACCACCAGATTACAGATCTCTGTCATTCTCTTCACACCCCAACTTCCTGCTGCCTTCAACATATCTCCCACAACTCCCGTCGGCCCTCCCGCTTTTCCACTCTTCATTGCTTTTATCGCTTCCTCAACTTCCTCCTCAGTTATCTTCTCCGCCGGTCCTAAAACTGGGTTACTCTCTATGTTGCCATCCCATTCATTCTCTGTATTCAACAGCATTTCCATATATCTTTTCCATCTTCCTTTAATTCCATCTGGGTCGACAACGATTTGTCCCACTTCATCGTTGAAGCAACGCACCCCCATCACATCACACCTCTCTTTCGCTATCTGCTTTGCAATCCTGAATACTGCTTTCTGACCCTCTTCCGAATCCAAGCGTTCTCCGAACATTTTCCTACATGCCTCCTGCGCCTTTGCTACCTCTTTCTTTGTTGCCTTCCTGGCTGCCTTATAACTTTCATGCTCTGCTGTTTCTGCTCCCGTACCCTTCGCCTTCTGCCACTCTTTGAACTTCTTCCTCTTCTCGTCAATCCTCTTTCCAACCTCAACATCCCACCACCATGTTTCCGAGTGCCTCGGTGGTCCTTTTGTCCATCCACATACCTCACCAACGGCTCCCAACAGACTCGCTTTCATTGACATCCAACCACTTTCAAGCTCAACCACATCATCCTCTACCCTACTCAGCCTCTCTTTTAATGCCTCCCTTACTGTCACCTCTTTCAACCTCCACACCTTCATTCTCGGTTGGTACTTCACCCGCCGAGCTCTCCTCGCACCTTTCACCCTTATGTCGCAGACAACCAAGTGGTGCTGTGAAACAGCCTCCTCCCCCGGGATCACCTTTGTGTCCCGGAGGTGCCCCCTATCTTGCCGACGCACCATCAGGTAGTCAACGGTTGTCGTCGACGCACCTGACGTGTATGTAACAAGCTTATTGTCCTCTTTCTGGAACTGAGTATTACAAATCAACAAATCAGCTCCATCAGCAAACTCCAAAATCCTTTCACCTTCTCCATTTCTCACACCATATCCGTAACCCCCATGAACTCCCTCAAAACCATCCATACTCCTTCCCACATGTCCATTCAGGTCTCCTCCCACCACAACAACTTCCTCATCTTTCACGTTTTCCATCAGCTTCTCTATCGCACACCAGAACTTGTCCTTCTCTTCATCGCTTCGACCAACCTGCGGAGCATATCCCGAGATGACGTTCACCAAGAGCTTTCCAATCATCATTTTCACCATCATCAACCTATTACTCACTCTAGTCACACTCACCACACTGTCTACAAACTCCTCAGAAAACAGGACACCAACACCATTCACGCCCTCCGGGCACCCTTGCCACACAAACTTGTATTTCTGTCCCTGCCTACCCTTCACCATTCTCACACCACTTCCCTTCCATCTCGTCTCTTGCACACAACATATGTCCACTCTTCTTCTGACCAATACTTCCACCACTTCTCCTGATCTCCCTGTCATTGTCCCCACATTCCATGTCCCAAACCTCAGAAACCGAGGACATCCCAACTGCAATGGTCCATAATTCTTGGCCAACCAGCCAACCAACCCCGAGACATTACAAAATGTAAGGATGTCCTCTATCCATATAAATCATAAAAAACGTTTCAAACTCGATCTTTCTTTCCTTGTTGGATTTGCCCCTTCTCTTAAGGTTGCAAAAGTTATTCCCAACTTCAAATCTGGCGATAAACTGGAATTCAGAATTATAGATCTATTCCTATTCCTGCTTTTTCTAAAATCTTCCATAAACTTTTTTTTTTTTTTTTTCCAAGTTCATTACCTCTGCCACCGAAGGTGGCCCCTGTTTTACCAGTGTCTGTCTGGTCTGTTTGTCCGTGAGCAAGATATCTCAAAAGGTTGTGGAAGGATTCAGACGAAATTTGGTTGTCAGGTTGGGTGTGTGACAAGGATGAATTGATTAGATTTTGTTGAAGATTCGAATCAGGATCCTCACACTAATTACCCTGCGCTCGCGAAGGGAAAGGCAGGGTTAAGCATTCGGGTAGATATGTACGTACGTACGTACGTGTCTGCATTTTAAAAATTCATTTTCTCGGCAACCGTTGGTCCGATTGACAGGAAATTTTCACCATAGGAGGGCCTCCTCCTGAAGAATATTATAGTGAATATTATGACGTCACAAGTCACGTGGTATGGGCGCCATCTTAGAAAAAGCAAAAACCTTTGCACCTCTATATCTCAAAAACCGCTGCACAGAAATAATTGAGACAGGTCTCATTGCAAAGAACTCTCCATGCGGAATAACATATGTGAATGATGACGTGATAGGTGACGCCGTTATGACGTCATAATTCGACAAGTAAAAAACTTTATCCGATCAGGATGAAATTTCTTAAGCATCTTCTTGGTAAAAATTGAGGCAGAAATAAAATTATAATGACGTCGTAAGTCACGTGGTTCGGACGCCATATTGTTTTGAGTGAAAAGCCTGAAAAACCACTAAAATCACATTTTCTCCAAAACGACAGAACAGGCCGAGGCCAAACATTGCAGGCAGAATCGCATACCCATGACGAACAAATAAGTCAGCGAGCATGATATCATGCGTCACATGGTTTCGGAGTCATGACGTTTTTAAGCATAAACTTTTAAAATCAAGCTCCTCCCTCATTTTTGATCCTATCGAGGGGAAACTTCACAGATGTGTTCAGCATATCAGTCTGCTAAAATGACCTTTTTGGAATTTGCGATAGGTCATGTGGTTTGGCAGATACAAATAATTAAACGAAAATATTAAAAAATTTATAACTCTTGAACCGCTTCATTGATCGACATGAAACTTTATATTGTAGTAGAGGTATTGAAGTGTAACATGTGCGCAAAATTTCAAGATGATTGGATGTACAGTCTGGAAGCTAAAAGTTGTTATTGCGTGAAGAAGAAGAGTCTTCTAGCGTGGGCATAGAATTAATTATCACACTGCACATGACGAGCAGGCAAAGTACGGAGCGACCTCACGGGGTCATTATGACCAAAAATAAAATGTCAGATTTCAGATTAGTCAATCGCTGAGGCATATTAACACATGACCAAAACAGATTTGGCGAAATTCCAAAGATTTTTGACGAAAATAGAACATTTGTGTCTGCATTTCAGTAAAGTAAAGTGTGTGCCGTGTCAGCATTTTAAAATTTGAAACGTGGCTCATTGTAAAGAACTCCATATGGGGAATAGGTGTTGTTAACAATGACGTCATTGATGTCATAATTCGACAGGGACAACGCCTAGTCTGATCAGTTTGAAATGTATTGAGCATGATCTATGCAACAATTATTTAGAGAATATAAATTTATGAGGTCATCGCTCACGTGGTCTGGCAGCCATATTGGATTAAAAAAAAAGAAACGTTCAAAAATAGAAGAGTTGGCTCACACCAAGTTGACTGCGCAGGGTAAGTATTCTATGAATACCATCTAGTTTTTTTAAAGTGTTTCTTCACCATTGAAAGATGGGGCTAAAAACGATATATAGCATGATATCTCAAAAGATTGTGGACGGATTGGGATGAAACTTTGTGGACAGGTTGAGTGTGTGACATAGAAGAATTGGTTCGATTTTGGTGAAGATCTGAATACAGAGCCGGATAGGAGAATTTTTTTTGGATTAAACTTTGTGGACAGGTTGAGTGTGTGACAAAGAAGAATTGGTTTGATTTTGGTGAAAATCCGAATACAGAGCCGGATACGAGAATTTTTTTTAATTTTCTACGTCATTCTTCACCTTTGAGAGATAGGGCCAAAACCAATATATAGGATAATATTTCAAATCGTTGTGGATGAGTTATGACAAAACTTGGGGGATGAGTTGGCTAGGTGACAAGAACAAGCGTTATGCCTAGGTCCCCCGTCGGTGAAGTGATGTGAGTTGACAAAATGGAAGACGCAAGGCGGCCATCTTGGATTTTGACTTTGCGACCCAATTTTCAATAGCGTTCTTCCGTATGCCTAGATACACCCACACACCAGATTAGAAGTTGGTACTTCGCTTATTTTTCAAGATATTCCGCTCACTAGGTTCAGACATACATGGCGGCGGCCATCTTGGATTTTGACGTGGCGACCCAATTTTCAATAGCGTTCTTCCGTATGCCTAGATACACCCACACACCAGATTAGAAGTTGGTACTTCGCTTATTTTTCAAGATATTCCGCTCACAAGGTTCAGACATACATGGCGGCGGCCATCTTGGATTTTGACGTGGCGACCCAATTTTCAATAGCGTTCTTCCGTATGCCTAGATACACCCACACACCAGATTAGAAGTTGGTACTTCGCTTATTTCTCAAGATATTCTGCTCACAAGTTTCAGACATACATGGCGTCAGACATAAAGGCGGCGGCCATCTTGGATTTTGACGTGGGTTGCACCCACACACCAAATTAGAATTCGGTCCTTCGCTTACGCACGTACGCATGCACGCCCGCCCGCACGCACGCACGGACAGACACATGGACGGAGGGGAACACCATAGTCCCCCTTCGCTCCGCGGTGCGACGGGGGACAACAAGCCGATTAGATTTTGGTTCAGATCCGAATCCAGATCCGACTCATAAATGGGATACAAAACATAAACTGTTCAGCCTGGCGGAGGATGCTCTCTGCAGAGTGCCGTTCTCGTCTCTCTCTTCAACTTTCTTTATGACCAACAGTTTGGCTTCTATTATAAATGGATGAGGTGAGTGAGTGTGTGTGTGTGTGTGTGTGTGTGTGTGTGTGTGTGTGTGTGTGTGTGTGTGTGTGTGTGTGTGTGTGTGTGTGTGTGTGGCATACTTTTTGTGTATATTAATTACATAGGTCTATTAATTATTTACGTATTACGTACTATCGAATGTACCTTTTAACTCTTTAGACTGCTGAGATCCCTTCGACATTTGAAATCCCTTTAAGACCCCTACAATCCTTAGGACCCAAAAGTTCCCAAGGACCTAAAAGTCCCCGAGGACTCAAAAGACATAGAAGACCCTCTAAGGGTTTTCTGGTCTTTCTACTGGGGGAACTTGTTGGCCAGTGTCTGTGACTTGTCGGCGCACTACAATGAACATGACAGCACTTGCAGTTCTCAAACAATAACTGTATTGAAAGTAACAGTACAGTAGCAAACGTAGGTACAATATTCACCGTTATCGGCGGCGGCCCAAATCCGCATCTGCGCGCAGTGTTCCCTTGGACGCTCACGAGTCTCCTCTGGGACTGTCCAATGAATGATCGGCCTTGGATTCCTGCTCCACCTAGAGTTGCACGAATAATCCTCTCGGCCGGCCTCCCAGTATAATCAGCGCTCAAAAGGTGTCCTCATGCTCTTCCGGAGACACAAGTATTCCGCCCGACACACAGTCCAAATGAGCATTGCTGTACTGGCAAAAGTTACACCTCCAACGTGGCTTGCAATCGTATGAGTATTGCTTTGCAAAGCTTCACTCAGAAACACACACACACCTGGTCCTCCGACCGGTTGCCCTCGCGCTCCTCGTGGACACCAGGAACCGCCGAGAGAGCAACACGCAGCAACCAGGAAACGCCGAGAGAGCAACACACGCCCACCACGTTCACCAACCAGGAAGCGCCAAGAGAGCAACACGCGCCAACCAGGAAATGCCGAGAGAGCAACACACAGCAACCAGGAAATGCCGAGAGAGCAACACGCAGCAACCAGGTAAAGCCGAGAGAGCAACCCACGCCAACCATGTTCGCAAACCACGTTCACCAACCACGTTCGCCAACCACATTTTGCCAACCAGAAAGCGCAGAGAGAGCTCGAGAGCTCGGGACCTCCGATTATTTATCAAAAAATCATCGCGACGTTATAATCACACATCATTCCTTCCCGGCACATTGGAAACACAAACACAAAGGTTCCCTCAGCCCAGAATCCAAGAATACATCTGAACTATTTTCTACCTGAACCGACAACACCGCTAAGGCAACAACCGCTGGCCCATTTCGGTGATCCACACAGTTTACAGGAACACTTTAAATAAACAATCCTCTTTAACCAACGATCAATCTACCTTATGCATAACTACATCTTATCCAGTCGTTGCTATGCCTTCATCACATTTTATCGATCGACCTTTCTCTCATGCTGACTCTATATATACCACTGTATATCTATAGTCACATTTTAACTGGCACCGATCACGTATAGCAAGAGATGCATTTTGATGCAGACCCAAAAGACCCAGAAGACCCAAAAGATTCAGAAGACCCAAAAGTCCCCAATTACCCAAAAGACCCAGAGTACCCAAAATACTCCAAGGACCCAAAAGACCCATGAGTCCGGCAGGCAGGTTTGCTACAAGGCAGTGAAGACCAATGAAAATTTGGTCCAATGGACCAATGGGTCCCCTAGTTAGATCTAAACATTCCACTGACATGGCTCTTATGAAACTTGTTGATAAACTCACCGATGCGGTTTGTTACAAAATGTCTATCCTTGCGTTTTTATTGATCTGTCCAAAAAGTCTTCGACACAATTGACAATACAATAGTATTGTTATGTTTGTGGGGGGTAGGCAATTGAATACCTTAGGCCAGGTAGGATTGTGTAAATTACCATGCTCCGGATGTCGTGTAGCCACTTCCTGTAACTAAGTAGGGCCGGATGTTCAGATTAAGTGTGACGTGTGGCCATACGGAGGATGGCTCTTGTGCTATGTAGCTTAGGGGTTAAGGGTAAATCCCCTGGGTGTAAATGACCTCTGTGATTTTTCCCTTGTTCCTTATGACACTACAATACACACACTACCAGCCAATCGATCAGCGCGTAATTAATAACCACCATATTAAAGTAACCGGGACCAGGACATTCAAATACTGCTGGCCCGCCAGCCAAATCATCACAACACCAAGCAGACAGGTCTGTGAGGCCCCACCCCGAAAGGTGATGATTGGTCAGGGCGATGGAGCGATGAGATGGCACTCGCTGATTGCAGCGTGCGCGGATGTCATCATGGAATGTACGAGACCGAGGGTAAAAAGGACATGTTCCGGCATTTTCCTGCTCTGGCTTTGTGGATGTGGTCGCAAGCGGTCACAGTTCGTGCTCTCTCTCTTGCGTTGGAACATTCATTGCGGGCAGACGCATCTTTCTCTTGGTCAGGACGATTGGTGCGAGTGGACACATTCTTTCTTCTCTCGTGCTCTTGCGCTGGGTTTGATTACGAACGGACGCCCTCTTGCTCATGCTCACTCTGTTCCTGGCTGTGTGGAGGAGCAGACGCATCCTTTCTCTGGTTCGTTGGTGCTGGCTTTGTGATGGCTGTGTGTGCCCAAAAGACCTCAGTGCTTTGTGGAGCGTGGGACGAGGACGGAGCGAGGGCCTGCTCGCTTCACGTTCACAGTTGGCGGGTGAAAGGACTTCGCGCCAAGGTGTGTGTCTTCCCGTGCAGGGATGTGGGAACTTCGACGGCCCCAGACGGTCAAGGGGACCAGAGCTGAGTACCGGCTAACATTCATTACACCAACATTTATTATTTTTCATTTATTTATCCCCTTGTGTTGTTTTACGAGTCCATGTGGGGGCGCTCCATTTAGGATTTTAGTTTTACTGTGCATTTCTTGTCCCTGGCATTTATTTTTTATTAAACCTGTTTATTTGTTGCATTTTAAATCCGTGTCGGTCTTGCTTGATTATCGTGGTTCGAGGACGCTGCAGTGGAATCCGTGCAGGTAATCGCTAACTGCCCTCAACCCCCTGCGCGTATTAACACTGCCATAGTTGGATTGAACGCCTCAGAGAGTAAAGCTCGATCAGTCATTTGTCCAAGGCCGGTTTTTATCGGCACGGACACGACAGTATTATCTTATCCAAGCTTGAATTTTATGGTATCAGGGTTATTGCTGCGCAATGGTTCGATTCGTATCTCAGTAACCATCAAGTCACAACGGTAACAATTCACTGTATTACTTGCAGAGTATGCCACAATTAAATACTCCAATTCAAATTACGATTCCTTCATCAATACTTTAAACTCCGAACTAAAAAAGGTCTCCTCCTGGATCAAAGCCAACAAACCTTCTTTAAAACATAATTTAAAACGTAAACACTCTTTCTCAATTCAAATAAATCCCATAAGAACATGAATCTTATTATTTTTGAGATATCGTGCTCTATATTGTGTTACGTGTTCCTCCCCAACCTCCTGGTCTCGGTATACCTCCGAACCCCGGGAGGGGCCACGGCAGAAAAGTATATTATTCCGTGTCGAAATCAATTAGGAAACCACACCAATGGTTATGAACAAACCAATAATAAATTATAAATCACACAGGAATAACATTACCACAAATGACAATTAAGAGTGCACTCTCTATTCCATCAGCTAGCATGCATAAGGTAACTCACAGGGTTCCATGTGAGTGGAAAGAACCTTCCCCAATGTCTCTATATTCCCGTCTTCGAGCTCAGAGTTGGTCCCCTCCAGTGATCAACGGGACGATGTCGACTCTAAACCAGAATCTCGTTCCAAGGGCAGGCACAGACACGCCGCCCAAAACGGCACCAAGGCGCACGCGGCCCAAAGCAGAGAAAAGGGTCACGTGGTTAAAGTGGCACAAAGGCGCACTCACGGCGACTGGGAAATCCAAAGGCCCCCCGCCCCCTCCAGGTACGAACTTTCACTGTTCACGGTCGGCGAGCCACAAAGTAATCGTCAGAAGCCTCGGTGCACACACACACCACAGATACGTCTGAACGCGGTGGAAATGGTTGACAAAGCAAGGAAAGTTTGCTCGACGCGCAAAGCGCACGAGTCAAAATGGCAGACGGCTCGTACTTGAGACGTAATCACACGACGATGGTTCCTGCGAATCGAACGCCACCCTGACATGCAGGGTTGATCAGTCACAGCGATAACAACTCTATCGCGGAATCCCTTTCCAGGAAACCCAAAGTTCACTCATGTCTCTTGCTCGACAACAGTCCATCCAGAACGCAAAGCAACCAGCTTCTTCTCCGACTTTTCTCACCGCCTACTCCTCTTTGCCTCGTCGTTTTCCGGTGCACGATTTCCTGTATCATTTTAAGTTAACCTTTTTAACTTTAGATAGCTGTTCCTGAATAATAAACCGTTTGCGAAAATAATAAATACATAATATCAGCAACATGTCAAGTGGGTGAAAACAACAACAGCGGAAGTGATGAATCCGTAACAATTGGTTTAGCCCTATCACTCAATGGTGAGGAATCACTTAAAATTCTCAGATACAGATCCGGATCTACACCAAAATCTAATCATTTTGGCCTTGACACCTCCCCAACCTCTCCACCAAATTTCGTCTGAATCCGTCCACAACTTTCTGAGATATTTTTTGTTTGTTTGTTTGTCTGTGAACAGTATACAGTATACAGTTTACAGTAGTACAGTTTACAGTAAACAGTTTGTGAACAGTATACGATACTTGTGAAATCCCTAAAATAAGGTGTTGACCATTGGCCTATGTTGACCTCAAAAATAAATGGTGGTTGAATTCAGTGATCCGATATGCAAATCCTCTTCAAATTTCAAGTAAATCAGATGAAAATTGCCAATTTAAGAAATTTGGCCAATGTTGACCTTTTCACCTTTAGACCTCAAAAATAATTGGCGGTTGTATTCAGTGATGTAATATGCAAATCCTGCTAAAATTTCAAGTCAATCGGATGAAAATGGAAGATTTTATAAACTGCACCTAAGTTGTTGGTGACATACAGACAGACAAACTGCACGTTTGGCCTATGTTGACCTTTTGGCCAAAGTTGACCTCAAAAATAATTGGTGGTTGAATTCAGTGACCTGGATATACAAACCGCCTTCAAATGTCAAGTCAATCGGATAAAAATGGAAGATTTTAGAAACTGCACCTAAGTTGTTGGTGACATACAGACAGACAAACTGCACCTTTGGCCTATGTTGACCTTTTGGCCAAAGTTGACCTCAAAAATAATTGGTGGTTGAATTCAGTGACCTGGATATACAAACCGCCTTCTAATGTCTCGTCAATCGGATAAAAATGGAAGATTTTAGAAACTGCACCTAAGTTGTTGGTGACATAGAGACAGACAAACTGCACCTTCGGCCTATGTTGACCTTTTGGCCAAAGTTGACCTCAAAAATAATTGGTGGTTGAATTCAGTGACCTGGATATACAAACCCCCTTCAAATTTCAAGTCAATCGGATGGAAATTGAGGATTTTAGAAATATGACAAAGTTGTTGACCTTTGGCCTATGTTGACCTTTTGAATTTTAGATCTCAAAATCATTAGGCTTCTTCCTTATGGCCAACTCTACCATTTGGTGAAGTTTCGTAAAGATCGGTATAAAATTGTGACCTGTAGGCAATTGACATACAAACAGACAGACAGACAGACAGAATAACGCGCAAGACCAACCAATATACTTGAAAAAGATTTGATTTCGAAATCGAAATCGGTTTCGAAATCTTCGATTTTTCAAAACGGAAAAAATCTTCGAAATGGAATTTTGCAAGTAACAAACAGACAGGGGTGAAAGCATAACTTCCATCCACCTCCATTGGCAGAGGTAAAAATCCAACTTGTAAATCCATACCTCTCATGTACTGTATGCATTTGCCATTATACCTGAGGACATACCTGCCGTTTATGTATTTGCCATTGTTGTGAACTTGATTCTCCAAAGTGAAGTTGAAGTAGAAATTTTCCACCGTTTCCCCATCAAACTGGATCACTCTGGATGCATAATCCTCGGCTTGTAGCTGTTTTATCACCTCCGGAAACCAGACACTCAAGCCAAAGTATCTGCCAATCGAATCAGACCAACAATGCAAACATCATGGGGTAAAAGGTTGTATAAACTTGACAAAAACAGCAGTGTACGTTGTTTTTAGAGTGGAGCTTATAAATGAGGATCAGTATATTGTGAGAAAAGGGGTAGCAGTTATATTATAAGCTGGCACTATATGTTACACTGTAGAAATAAGTCCATGGGATTAAGACCGCTTGCAATTCCTCAGCAATCTTTAGGTAACCAGCCACACACTTCATTAATCAAGGGGATGATTTGTTCACGTGGCAGTGCTGGCAGCACTATGTCGGTTAACTCATAACCTCCAGCAAACCTGAGATGATGTGACAATTAATCTGGATCATCATGTCTTAAAGGTGTATCTCATAACATCCAAATAAATATAATATATGGTGATAGCAAACATAAAAAGGTTGGTCATAACCCTCATAAAGTTCCTGGGTAATTTAATATGATGAAAGAAATGTGATGCTTGCTCCATGAATTTGGCACACTGGAATGCCACACACTGGAATGCCCCCATTTTGAAACGTGTCCATAAATATTTGAGGCTGAAAATCAGGCAACAAATGCACCATTGCTCAATGAGCAGATGGTCGGCCAGCCGCTTCGTGTAGCATTGGCCCAAACATTTCTTCAAATGACTCCACATGAATATATGAAAGATTGGGACTATAGAAGAAGAAGTAGTAGTAGTAGTAGTAGTAGTAGTAGTAGTAGTAGTAGTAGTAGTAGTAGTAGTAGTAGTAGTAGTAGTATTGTTGTTGTTGTTGAGTCCTAATTAGCCCGTCCCCCCCTGCTCAGCAGGAGACGTAGTTTTGCAATCCCTTCTCTGTGTGCATCTGTGTCTGTCTGTCCAGTCCATAACTTTTTTTAACATTGATTATAATTTGTCATCAAATTTTCAACAAACCTTTATTATGAGAATAAGTAGAAAATAATTTTAAAAATTGGGTAAAAATGTAAAAAGGCAAAGCCACAGTAACTACAAATAGCCCTTATGAGCCACGCCACAGCACGAGACGGCCCAGTTTTTAAAAAATCGCTTGTGTGCTTCTTTATTTATTTACCATTGAACTTCATTGTGTCTGTCCAGACCATGACATTTTTCCTAATTGAGCTTTTCTAATTAAATCTTCAGCAAACCTTTATTATTATTATTATTATTATTATTATTATTATGAGAATACGGAGAACACAAATGAATAATATGTACCATTTTTTGTCAAGTGTCATATTTGTCAAGTTTAGTTCGAGTGGAAAGCGGACATGGATGGGCTTTTCATTTTGAGATGCTTTCTAGTTTGGCATTCTGACACATGCCACAGACATTACCAATAGATAGATGTGCACATTATGAACTTCTTGTTCCACAAAATCTCTTTGCACATGTTCAGGCCCTGGGATACTATCCATCACGTCACAGCACACCACAATAATAAAAGACTTTGATGGTATTCTATTGAAATTTTCCCTCTCTCTCTCTCTATTTGTCCACCCTCTCTCTTACTGTCTCCCCCTCCTGCTCCAACTTTCATGAACTCTACAGGGAAAAAAATTAATATGGAACTTTTAATTATATTAGCCATCGAATTTAATAGCAGGCACTTTAAATTTGAATTACATTATCTCTGAAAAAAAATGAAACAACCAATTTGAGACTGGACTAATGAAAGAATGTTTGCCGTAATGAAAGATATTGAAATCAAGTCTAACCTCGAATGAAATGAAATCCACCATATTGTTAAATTTATTCTCTTTATATTTCTTTCCTTACTTGTACAGGCAAGTAATTAAAATAATCTATACCATCACTGCTGCTTTCTTGGTGATAGACTCCCTTGGTGCACAATTCTGCCTCATACTCGCCAAATGTAAACGCTTGCATCGGTTGATCTTTTCACAGCTGCAACTGGGCTAACATGATAGCTTCGAGGTAGTGTACTCACCCTTTGGGTTGTATAAGCCTGGGTTTGATTCCCAGCCAGACTATAAATTATCACCATGGTGCTTCGCAGGTAGAGTGTTCCATCAACGGCTATGCAGTCTTTCGAAGGAGACTTTAAGCTCTTGCTGGTGAACATTAAAGATCGCAGAGTAACTTTCTAAAAGGAATAGGCCCGTGTGTACTGATTCCAGGACAAATTCCGTATTCCTTAGCCTATGAGACAATACAAAAAATTATAGACGGATTTGAACGAACCTTGATGGACATACTCGGTGTGTGTGATTAGATTTTGTTGAGGATCCGGATCTGGATACGATAATGTTTTAAGTGATTCCTCACAATTAAAAGATGAAGCCAAAAGAGATATAATAGCACAGTATCACAAAAAGTTGTGGACGAGTTATGACAAAACGAAGTGGAAGAGATGGATAGGTGACAAGAAAAAGCTGATTTGATTTTGGTTCAGGTCCGGATGCAGATCTGGCCTATAAGTGGGATACAAAACTTAGACTGTTTTGCCTGGCAGAGATATGCACTCTGCCGAGTGTCATTCCGGTTTTAACGACAATTACTCTTGTGGTCCATGAAATGATGTGCATTATTTTATACTCTATTACGAAATGTGAAAGACCTGATTAACCCACTGAGTGTATAATAATGCAGGGAATTGGAATTTATGAAGCACACATACGAGGTCCAACAATAAAGTTCCAGGATTAAAGCAATAGAAAATTTTATTGTAAACATACCAATTATGTTTGGTGGTCACCTTCAAAGTAATCTCCCTGGGAGTCTATATATGCTTGCCAATGTTGCTGCCATACTTCAAAGCACCCTTAGAAGTCGTTTTTTGAATAACCCATTTAGCTCATTGGTCATGGATCTCTTCTATTGATGCAAAATGAGTTACTTCAATTGGAATTCTGGATATCGGTCAGATCGGACCAATTGTCTTTGTAGTATTGGTAAACGATGCCTTTAATTACATGTCTCCTGCTTTAATGCCTGTCCTGCTGCGAATGAGAGAACAAAGAGTGTGGAACTGCAAATATCATGAAATGCTAGGTCTGTGTAAACATCTAGCCTGTTGAAATTTATATACAGCTGTCTGGCCCGTATATAGCCTGGTGTTGGCTTAGCGGTTAGGGTGCCGGCTTGGGATCCTAGGAGCCTGAGTTTGAATCCCGGTCGACCACTGAATTAACGCCAGGGGGATTGACTCAGCCTGTCATCCTTCCGAGGTCAGCAAAATTGCAAAAAAGCACACGCTTACTGGGATGAATGTGCCGCTGTGTGCCCCGGTTCAGAATAGGTACACCTTATCCCTGCGTGTCGTAAGAGGCGACTAAAGGGTTGGCGTCAGGAAGGGCAGCCGGCCATAGAAACATTGCCTCAAAAAGGGAACCATGATGATTGTCATGGGGCCCACAAGGCTAACCCCCGCTCTCGCAGGGAAAATGGCCTTAAAAAAGGGAATTTTTTTTTTGCCTGGCCCGTATAGTGATGATTGCCTGCCAAGGATAACCGTGCTTGACTGGTGCAAATCATTCAAAGATGGACGTTTAAGGTGTACAAAAAAGCATGTCCTGCAAGTCCGGTCAGCTCGCCCAACAGCGCAAGCATCAAGCGAATTGAAGATCTCACTTTTGACCGAAGAGTTCCCCACCCCTATAATCTCAATTCAGAAGTGAACATTATTGTTGGCATTGTTAAGTCTATCATTAAGGAAAGCAAATTATAGTTGTAAACAAACGTCCAGGTCAAATTTTAAGCCTGACCCTCATATCTTGATCAACGAAAGTTCTCCCGAATTGCATTTTGTAGTGACTCTTCTTGGGTTAGTTGTCTTTCAAAAACCGTTTTCATACAAACCAAGTAACCAACACTTCCTTGGATCTTTGTTAGGGCATAAAACAATTTCCTAATTAGAGGCCAGCTTCTGACATTTTAATAATGTATTCACTCACAGTTGAAAATAAAGAAAAGAGCCTGGAAAGTTGAAAAGAGCCTGGTGTTGGCTTCGCGGTTAGGGTGCCGGCTTGGGATCCTAGGATCCTGTGTTCGAATCCCGGTCAATTGCTGAATTAACGCCAGGGGGTTGACTCAGCCTGTCATCCTTCCGAGGTCGGCAAATTGAGTACCAGTTCACTGGTAATTCCCTGTGTGTCGCAAGAGGTGACCAACAGGGTTGGCGGCAGGAAGGGCATCCGGCCATAAAACATTGCTTCAAAAATGGGACCACGGTGCCCAAAAAAGGCCAACCCCTGCTCTGCGGGGAAAAATGGCCTCTAAAGGTGGGGGGGGGGGGGGTTTCACAGTTGAAAAGAAGGTGTTTCTCCTCTTTGGATTGCCTTTGGAAGTGACAGAAGTCACTTTAAAGTCTGTTGAGTCCATTACTCTAGCTAGTATTGCTTTAATATCTTGAATATATAGATACAGATATACATCTTCTCTTATCCCACGATATTTAATCCTCAGCTTGTTCCAGGAATGCAAGTGTGACAGCAACTTACCCAAAGGCCAGTGTGAACCATATCACCATCAGCATTGTGGTTGTTTTTTTCAGGGGGCCTTGAATGCATGATAAAAATGTAATCCAAATCTGTATGTGATTGGAGGGGGTTGGGAGAAATCAGGTCAATATTTAGATATCTAACATATCCTAACAATCATCTACTTCCTTATGTCTCAAATGCACCTCTGCATGCATATGTAGACGACCACTTATGGCATAAAAATGCACTAAACGTGTTTATGTAAGTTATGACGGTATAAGCTGCAAGATCTCCACCACAGTAAGAAATAAATCAAACAAAACGAAGGCATTGGTATATGTGCCATGTAGAAAGTTACAGACGGCAAGCAAACAAGTTTGTTCACTCGAAAGAGCCAATACTTTAGCATTCGAAAATGGATAGACAAACACAGACAGACAAACTAATTAACATATAAAGTATAGGTAATCAGTGGTAACTTATACCGAGCGTAGCATTGATGTAATGCGGAATATCCAACGGTGGTACCATGTTCTGGTGTCTGCCTGGACCTCAGGCATATTTCCTTCCTGTTTCAGTGTCTTTATCTGGGTCACCTGCACACCGAGCAACAGAAACAGGATAAGTGTAATTGATAACATAAAAGCTGCCTTGCCAGTTTACTCTTGGCACACAATCCAATGAATTCAGATTTTTTTTTTGGTATATAAGATCGAGGCTCGTGTAAGAGCTAAAGGTCACAGATGCAAACCTAAGGCCTAGAATTTTGGCCTAAGGCCTCATAGCAAGCCTAAGGGAACTTAAGGGAGATTGCAAGCCGAAGGCCTCATAGCTGTACTACCAAAGGCAGTTTTAACAGCAAAATACAAATTCCAACAGCACAAATCCAGTTACCCAACAGGTATCCCTGGTATACAGATACAGTTGCCAGCATTGGCTTATTTTTTATTTTAAGGAGATATAAGCTCATAGTGGAGCTCAACAATGGCAACAGCCATTGATCAGCTCAACTAGATCACCTCCAAGGAAGCACAATGTGTCAGCCAAAAATGAGGATTTAAGAAATTTCACCTAAGATGTTGACCTTTTGGCCCATGGTGACTTCAAAAATAAATGCTGGTTGAATTCAGTGACCTGGTATGCAAATCTTTTTCAAATTTCAAGTCAATCAGATGAAAATTGATGATTTTAGAAATTTCACCTGAAGTTGTTTACCTGTGGCCGATATTGACATTCTGACCTCAAAATCAATAGGCTTCTTGCTTATGACCAACTCTACTGTTTGATTAAGTTTTGTGAAGATCGGTTTAAAATTGTGACCTACAGTCACGTGAAAAAGTAAGTACACCCCATGTAAAGTTTTGACTTTTTCAACATATTTCAACATACAGCTATTTGATCTTCATTTCAACAATGTTGATAGATAAAGGTGATATAATATAACAAATATCATGAAACATTTACATTTTGTAGTCCGTTGTATAATTTAAATAAACATAAATGCAAATTTCGCATGTGGAAAAAGTAAGTACACCCCTACGCCCTACATCGTTACAGAGGATCTTGGAGGACCCTGTCTTATTTAAACCTCAGACATTTCGTTTTGTTTGCTCTTTGTTGTTGAAGTATGTGGCGTCACCATGCCGAGATCAAAAGAGCTCTCTGAGGCCTTCAGAAAGAAGGTTATAGATGCCTATGGGAAGGGATTTAAAAAGATCTCCAAACAATTTGAAATCAATCACTCGACTGTCCGGAAGATCATCTAAAAGTGGAGAAGATTCCAAACAACTGCCAACTTGTTCAGGCCAGGCTGCCCCAGCAAGTTCAGCCCAAGAGCAGACCGCAAGATGCTGAAAGAAGTCTCTAAGAACCCCGGAATGTCATCACGGGACCTACAGGTAGCTCTTGCCACTGTTGATGTCAAAGTGCACGAGTCTACCATTAGAAAGAGGCTGCAAAATTTGATCTACATGGGAGGTGTGCCAGGAGGAAACCTTTGTTGTCCAGAAAGAACATCAGGGCAAGACTAAAGTTTGCCAATGAACACCTACGCAAAGACCAGCACTTCTGGAACAATGTGCTCTGGACAGACGAGTCAAAGGTAGAGATATTTGGCCACAGTACCAGAAGACATGTTTGGCGAAAACCAAAGACAGCATTTGACCACAAGAACCTGATACCAACTGTAAAGCATGGTGGTGGAAATATTATGGTTTGGGGAGGCTTTGCTGCATCAGGGCCTGGCCAGCTCACCATCATAGAATCCACGATGAATTCTCATTGTACCAGAGGGTGCATGAGGATAATGTGAGGCCATCTGTCGGAAAGTTGAAGCTCAACCGAAGGTGGACCTTGCAACATGACAATGACCCTAAACATACCAGTAAATCCACCAAGGAATGGCTGAAAAAAAGAAATGGAGGGTTCTGGAATGGCCAAGTCAAAGCCCGGATCTAAATCCCATCGAGATGTTGTGGGGGGATTTGAAACGAGCTGTGCATGCAAGAAACCCCTCAAACATTGCACAGCTGAAAGAATTCTGCATGGTGGAGTGGGCCAAAATTTCTCCCAGTCGATGTCAGAGACTGGTAGACAGTTATAAGAAACGCCTACTTGAGGTTGTTTCTGCCAAAGGGGGCAATACCACCTATTAGAGCCAAGGGTGTACTTACTTTTTCCACATGCGAAATTTGCATTTATATTTATTTAAATTATACAATGGACTACAAAATGTAAATGTTTCATGATATTTGTTATATTATATCACCTTTATCTGTCAATATGGTTGAAATGAAGATCAAATAGCTGTATGTTGAAATATGTTGAAAAAGTCAAAACTTTACATGGGGTGTACTTACTTTTTCACGTGACTGTATATGCGATTTACATGCAGTCACCCATTCAAGAAATATGTCGTGCAGAGCATGATAATTGCAAAATCCCTGAAACAAATTTGACCCTAAAAATAATTGGCGTTTGAATTCAAATACAAAATATCGACAATCCTGTTCAAATGTCAAGTCAATCAGATGAAAATTGAAGATTTTAGAAATTCCACCTAACTTGTTGACCTCTTGGCCGACATTGACCTCAAACATAATTGGTGGTTGAATTCAGTGAGCTGATAATGCAAATCCTGTCCAAATTTCAAGTCAATCAGATGAAAATTGACAATTTTAGAAATTTGGCCTATGTCGACCTTTTGGCCAATGTTTACCTCAAAAATAAATGGTGGTTGAATTTAGTGACCTGATGTGCAAATCCTCTTCAAATTCATTCAGGTTAATTGGATGAAAATTGAGGATTTTGGAAATTTGACCTAAGTTGTTGACCTTTTGACCTAAAAAACCAATAGGCATCTTGCTTATGACCCACTATGACCACTATTTAAAATAAATAAAAAATTGACCTTGAGTTGAGCTTTGACCTCAAAAATAGTTGGTTTCCCTATTCAGTGATGCACTATGCAATTGTTCTTTAATTTCTAGGTTAATCGGATGAAAATTGACGATTTTTCAGATGAAAATAAATGATTCTAGAAGTTTGACCTTGAGTTTAGCTTTGACCTTTTGACTTCAAAAATAGTTGGTTTCCCAATTCAGTAACCTAATATGCAAATCCTGTTCAACTTTCAAGTCAGTCGGATGAAAAATGACGATTTTAGATATTTAACCTCAAGATGACCTTTGACCTTTGATCTCACAATCAACAGGCTTCTCAGTTGTGCCTACCTCTATAGCTTGGTGTAGTTTCATGACAATCAGTTTCGAATTGTCCAGAGAGAAGGCCCTGATCTCATGTCTGATAATAAGGGCATCCATCCATTGTTGGGTGAGTAGAAGCAGCATGTCCAAAGTGGAGTGACCTGGTCTGCATCCAAATTGGTGATGATGGATTACATGCACTTGCCCTTGCTGATGATTGGAAGTAAGATGATAGGTCTGTAGTTAAGGGGATCAGTTTTTGCACCTTTTTATGTAATGCAGTGACGTTTGTGGATTTCCAAGCAGAAGAAAGATGACCTAGCACAAATGACAGGGTGAAAAGGGCAGAGAGAGGAAGTGCAAGAGCAGCAGAGCAGGTTTTTAAGAAACTGAGCTGATACCATCCCATTCCAGTAGCAGAGTCACAGTTGAGGGTTGAGAGAACTTTCTCCACCTTCTCAGGTGCAAAAGACACAGGCTCCATGAGCAGTTGGGTACAACAGAGAAGGTTGGGTACCGAGAGTGAGGAGTTGATGACACAAGATTTGGAAGCAAACACAGATTTGAGGCATTCGGCCTTCTCACGATCAGAGACAGCTGTGGTGCCATTTGAAGAGAGGGAAGAGATGGAAGGAGAGTATACTCCAGAGAGAGACTTAACAAGGCACCACCAGATACCAGTCTTACAGAGAGATGGCTGCTTGCAGTCACTGCCAATATCCTTGACTGAAATGTCAGATTCATCGTCGTTGAGACAGCTCTTTGTCAATAGCCAGACAGATGTTGACTTTCAGAACCATATGATCAGATGAACCAATTGGAGCAGAGGAAGAGCAAGAGAAATTTGTGGAACAGATAGTCATCGCCAAGTCCAGAAGGGTAGATTTACCATTGGGAGAAATAACTGGTTGGAAAGTTCACTTATTGAGTCAGTCCCATGGAGTCACAGAAGCCGTTTACTAAAGTGTCATGGGTGGTGAGAGAGGTACCAACACCCAGCCAAATTGCATGGTGACAATTGAATTTGCCACATATGAGGAAGAGAGAGTTGGGTTGAGTGGTTAAAAGTTGGTCCATGTTGTCTGAGATAGATGTAGATGACGTCACTGTTTGGAGGGTGGTACAATACCCAGATGAACAAGAGGTGGGAGAGGAGGGGAAGCCACTGCCAGAGGTGCTCCTGGGGGATGGGAGTTGTCAGGTCAGAACAAGGACAGTGGGAAATTGAGTTATTGATGTAAAGTGCAACTCTGCCGCTGGGGCGTTATTCAGGCCTATCAAGGCCTTTATGTAAAGTGCAACTCAGCCACCGGGGCATAGTTCCGCACAGTCTTTGCATCATCCTGTTGGACTTACAAATTATTTGTACTTTTAGATATTCTACATAAACCTCTATCTTTTCTACATAAACCTAAAATTACTAAATTTTAGCTCCCCAGTTAAGTGCATTTCTGATATTTGGATTTCCTTATTCATTATATAAAGAACCATGGTGGACAGGCGACTGTGTTATCAAAGGGCTTTTCTCTTGAAAACATACCATCAACAGAGCACTGGCTGCGTAAATGGTGGAGGCCCAATGGCCAAAGCACAGCAGAGGAAACAGAGTATACAATGAAATCATTCAGTGAAAAAAGATATCTAGACACAGAAGTGCATTATTTTCATCAATGGCAAATCACCTTAAGGCTTCGGGTATGCACAATAGGAATGAGGACAGACATAAAATATAAGAGGCAGTCAACCAGATAGAAGTGATTTGGTAGATATAAGCTGGTAAAGGAAACACAGTAAATTAAGGATCTTCATTTCTTGGAAAAATGTGAAAAGCAAAAGAAAACTGTTTCTTTCATGTCTAAAACAACAGGGATGAGGGAAACAGCAGCAAATCCAAACAGGCAGGCAATAAATTGAAGTGGAGAGGGATGACAATTGAGGCCGTAGAACAGTGCCATTGTTTTTATGGAAGGATGTTCAAATTCTCGGAAAAAGGAAGCAAAACAAAGAATAACTTTTTAAAGCATCATAAAACTGATGATACTTAATATGCTGCGTAGCAACACTGACACACTGCTTGTTGAGATCAAATGAGGTTTTGGAGGTGCTTGTTTGTGCAGGAAGGACCTTGGGTCAATGTTTATGTACGCCGGATGCCTTAAACGTTTGATGCAAAACATTAAAGCATTGGCAAAGGTGAAAAAAGAACAATATGGACAGACACTGGCTATAAATACAAAACCTTTCTTCAAAATATCAAAATAGTTATAATTACAATCAAATATACTTCCTAGTGAAGAAGAGTGGTGTGGGTGGGAGATGGAGGGTTGGTGTTAGAGGGGGGTGGAGAGAAATAGAGTCTGCAGTTAATGAATGAAGCTGGAAGAACCTGTCTATACAGAAAGATGCAACAAGATTCCCTGGTAGGAAAGGTGGGGCAAGATTCCCATCGCCTACCTACAGCCGTGGCTAAAAATATTTGCACCCTTGTACTTTTTTCAAATAATTCACCACTTCTTCTAGAAAATTGTTGAAATCCAAAATTCGTTTGGTATCCACATATGTATTTCTTTAGTTTTCAGTGGAGCAAAACAAAAATATCTGAAAAAAATACGAAATCTTAGCTTATTCCACACAGAAATCCTAAAATGGCCCGGACAATATTATTGGCACCTTTTAGAAGTTGTTAGAAATAATTAGATTTCAAGCAGGTGATTCTCCTTTACTTTGGAATTGAACTCACCCGTGGTGAGTTGCAGGTGCCTGCAATATATAAAAATCACTCATTGAACCAGTTGAGTATGGAATAATTAAAAGGAGAAAATTAGTCATTTTGCTGTTTTGTGTCACTGTGAGCATGTAGAAAAGAAAGAAAACCAGAGAATTGTCTGAGGAGGTCAGACACAAGATTGTAGCCAAGCATGGACAATCTCAAAGCTACAAGTCCATCTCTAGAGACCTTGATGTTCCTGTGTCCACCGTTAACACAATGTTATCAGGATGTTTAAGGCCCATGGCACTGTAGACAACCTCCCTGGACATGGCCGCAAGAGAAAACTTGATCGAATATTGCAGCGACGGATTGTTCAAATGGTGGAGAAAGCACCTTGATCACCTGCAAAACAGATTCAAGCTGACCTTCACACACAAGGTACGACAGTTTCAACTCGCACCATCCGTCACCCCCTCAATGAAAGGAGACCCAGGAGAACCCCACCGCTGCTGAAAGAGAGACATAAGAATGACCGACTGGAGTTTTCCAAAACACATCTGAACAAGCCAAAATCCTTCTGGGAGAATGTCCTGTGGACAGATGAGACCAAATTAGAGCTTTTTGGTAAAGCACATCATCTCTATGTTTACAGAAAACAAATGAAGCCTTCAAAGAAAAGAACACCTTCCCTACAGTCATAGATGGAGCAGGTGCAGTGTTGTTTTTGGGTTGCTGTGCTGCCTCTGGCACTGGGTGCCTTGAATGTGTGCATGTCATCATGAAATCAGGAGATTACCAAGGCATTTTGAAGCACAATGTTCAACCCAGTGTCAGAAAGCTGGGGCTCCGTGAAAGGTCTTGCTGCAGGAAAATGACCCCAAACACACTTCAAAAAGCACCAAGGAATGGTTCAAGACAAAACGTTGGACTGTTCTGAATTTGTCAGCAATGAGCCCAGATCGAAATCCCATTGAACACCTGTGGGGAGATATGAAAACAGCATTTGGGAGAAGGCACACTTCAAATCTGGGAGAACTGGAGCAGTTTGCACAAGAAGAGCGGGCCAAACTGTCAGTCGAGGAGAGGTGTAGGAAGCTCATTCATGACTACGGTATAGGAAGCGCTTGACTGCAGTTATTTTGTCCAAAGGCTGTGCTACTAAATATTAAGTCTTGGGTGTCAATAATTTTGTCAATGCCATTCCTTTTTATTTTCTGATTTAAAAGGATATATTAAGTTCTGAATCAAAAACAAAGATTCTGTAATGTTAACAGTGAAATAAGGAATTGTGGAGACCAAATACTTTTGTCAATTTCAACTTATTTTTAGAGAAAATTGTGAGTTATTTGAAAAATTGCAATGGTTCCAATATTTTTGGCCACAACTGTATATGTAATGACTTTTTTCACTGTATTGAACCCATTTCATTCGATATTGTCTGTTATACCGTCAGACAGAGAGTTCTCTCTTGATGGACATTCATGATACTGAACATTTAACCAGGACCAAGAACGTTATGGGAAAGGGAGGAGGTGGGACAACATGCCCCACTTTTCATGCCAGGGGCATCTTTCCCTACATCACTCTACTCAACAAGCATCAAAAAGATTACATCACCAATATGACCTTTATGATGTGATGGGGTAGACAAACAAATTAGTTTCATATGCTTGTCGATTAACCTTCTGTTTACCTCCACCACCAAAGTAGGATGGAGGTTATATTTACACCCCTGTTTGTTTGTCTGTGAGCAGGATATCTCCAAACGTTGTGGATGCATTCGGACGAAACTTGGTGGACAGGTTGGGGGTTTTCCAAGCTCTAATTCAATTTTGATGAAGATCCAAATCCAGATCTGGATATGAGAATTTTTAAGTGATTCTCCACCATTGAGAGATAGGGCCAAAAATGATATACAGTTACGTGAAAAAGTAAGTACACCCCATGTAAAGTTTTGACTTTTTCAACATATTTCAACATACAGTTATTTGATCTTCATTTCAACAATATTGATAGATAAAGGAAATATAATATAACAAATATCATGAAACATTTACATTTTGTAGTCCATTGTATAATTTAAATAAACATAAATGCAAATTTCGCATATAGAAAAAGCAAGTACACCCTTGGCTCTAATCGGTGGTATTGCCCCCTTTGGCAGAAACAACCTCAAGTAGGCGTTTCTTATAACTGTCCACGAGTCTCTGACATCGACTGGGAGAAATTTTTGCCCACTCCTCCATGCAGAATTATTTCAGCTGTTGCGATGTTTGAGGGGTTTCTTGCATGCACAGCTCGTTTCAAATCCCCGACAACATCTCGATGGGATTTAGATCCGGGCTTTGAATTGGCCACTCCAGAACCCTCCATTTCTTTCTTTTCAGCCATTCCTTGGTGGATTTACTGGTATGTTTAGGATCATTGTCATGTTGCAAGGTCCACCTTCGGTTGAGCTTCAACTTTCTGACAGATGGCCTCACATTATCCTCAAGCACCCTCTGGTACAATGAAGAATTCATAGTGGATTCTATGATGGTGAGCTGCTCAGGCCCTGATGCAGCAAAGCTGCCCCAAACCATAATATTTCCACCACCATGCTTTACAGTTGGTATCAGGTTCTTGTGGTCAAATGCTGTCTTTGGTTTTCACCAAACATGTCTTCTGGTACTGTAGCCAAATAGCTCGACCTTTGACTCATCTGCCCAGAGCACATTGTCCCAGAAGTGCTGGTCTTTGCATAGGCGTTCATTGGCAAACTTTAGTCTTGCCCTGATGTTCTTTCTGGACAGCATAGGTTTCCTCCTGGCACACCTCCCATGTAAATCAAATTTGTGCAGCCTCTTTCAAATGGTAGACTCGTGCACTTTGACATCAACAGTGGCAAGAGCTACCTGTAGGTCCTGTGATGACATTCTGTGGTTCTTAGAGACTTCTTTCAGCATCTTGCGGTCTGCTCTCTGGCTGAACTTTCTGGGGTGGCCTGGCCTGAACAAGTTGGCAGTTGTTTGGAATCTACTCCACTTGTAGATGATCTTCCGGACAGTCGAATGATTGATTTCAAAATGTTTGGAGATATTTTTAAATCCCTTCCCAGACTCGTAGGCATCGATAGCCTTCTTTCTGAAGGCCTCAGAGAGCTCTTTTGATCTAGGCATGGTGACCGCCGCACACTTCAACAACAAAGAGCAAACCAAACGAAACGTCTGAGGTTTAAATTAGACAGGTTCCTCCAAGATCCTCTCTAACGATGTTCTAATCATTTGCACCTGAGCTGGTGCATCTGATTCTAATTTTAGGTATTTGAAGTAATGATAAATGTAGGGGTGTACTTACTTTTTCCACATGCGAAATTTGCATTAATGTTTATTTAAATTATACAATGGACTACAAAATGTAAATGTTTCATGATATTTGTTATATTATATCACCTTCATCTGTCAATATTGTTGAAAAGAAGATCAAATAGCTGTATGTTGAAATATGTTGATTTAGTCAAAACTTTACATGGGGTGTAATTACTTTTTCACTTGACTGTATATATAGACGGAAGCCAAACAGTTCAATCTTGGTTTCATCAGATCACAGAATCTTGTTTCTCACAGTCTAAGAGTCCTTCAGGTGCTTTTTTGCAAACTCCAAGCGGGCTTTCATGTGTCTTTCACTGAGGAGAGGCTTCCGTCTGGCCACTCTGCCATACAGCCCAGATCGGTAGAGTGTTGCAGTGATGGTTGTCCTTCTGGAAGTTTCTCCCATCTCCACACAGGATCTCTGGAGCTCAGGAGCTCAGCCAGAGAGAGCCAGGGTTCTTGGTCACCTCTCTTACCAAGGCCCTTCTCCCCCGATTGCTCAGTTTGGCCGGGCAGCCAGCTCTAGGAAGTCCTGGTTGTTCCAAACTACTTCCATTTAAGAATTATGGAGGCCACTGTGCTGTTGGGAACCTTCAATGCAGCAGAGATTTTTTTGTAGGCTTCCCCAGATCTGTGCCTCGACACAATCCTCTCTCTGAGCTCTGCAGGCAGTTCCTCCGACCTCATGGCTTGGTTTTTGCTCTGACATGCATTGTCAGCTGTGAGACCTTATATAGACAGGTATGTGCCTTTCCAAATCATGTCCAATCAATTGAATTTACCACAGGTGGACTCCTATCAAGGTGTAGAAACGTCTCAAAGATGATCAGATTGTCAGATTTGTCAGAATGTCAGAATGAAACAGATTGTCGATTTTGATTGAGGTCCAGATCCAGATCTGGCCTATTAGTGGGATAGAAAACGTAAACTGTTCAACCTGGTGGAGGTATGCTCTCTACCAATTTCCATTTTAGTTTTAACTTAGATCATTCATCTGGATTTAGATCCTTAATTTGATAGAAAATGGTGCAAACGTAGCGCATTAAAGATTCATCTGCAAGTGAAATTTAATTATAGTCCTGAGCCTGACAGGTCAGCAGCAAGCATGCTCCACCAACTCATCTATCCAGCCATCCTTACTTGTTTTGAAACCCCTGGGCTGGCAGGATAGTTCAGCATTTTGGTTAAATGAAAGATTCCCAATTGTGCAGCAAGGAATAATAATAGCTATTATTTACAAGCTGCGTCCTGCACACCACTTCATGTCCGCTCCACTGATCCAAAATTACAGATCTGATCTGAATCAGCATTGCCACATTCCCTCAGCCAACCTTGAGGTTAAAGTTGATATAAGTTGTGTCTAACCCCTGACAATTAGCATAGCAGTATATGATATCATAAGTATTTGGGGAAATTTTTTTTGGCAGCTTCGAAACTATACAACGCCATCATCTTCAATCAAGGTATGCCCCTCAACCGCCATTCCATCTGAAATGAAATTGCTACACATTCCTAATAATTAGTATAGTAAATCATAGGAATAATATGATTCGATAAATCGTCTACGTTTCATTGCTCATTCACAAACATTTAAAATCATTTCCTACAATGAAATGTTTAGAACGCACATTTAGCACATTTGCTTGATGTACTCGTATCACATTTCCAGCGTAAGGTTTTGCTGCGCACTCAGCTTGGATGCAATGACCGCCTTGGTTGGTTGGAATAGAGTGGTAAAATTTACATCTCATTATGATTGTTTTGTATAGTCCAGCTACAATGGACGAATTGACCATTGTGCGTGTCCTTTGATGTGGTTTATATTCAAAACGACCACGCTGAGAAGTGGGGCCTTTGGTTTTCGCCTTGGTAGTATATCTACATTAATGGAAGTGTGAAGCACACTATCCTTTGGATTCGGATTTAAGCTGGTGCTCTGTTTGCATTTAAATTGTGAGGGGCCCACAGTATCTTGTGAAAAGAGTAGGCGGTTGTGTGCCAGTGGGCTACCCTGGTCAAATTCCCTGCAATGCACTTCTTGCAAAAGATGGAAGCACTGGAATCTGGTTGTGCCACAGTCATGGTGGGCCAAATGGCCTTTTCCTGTGTCTTTATCATTTGATAGCTTGTGAGATAGTCCTTTGCAAATATAACTTCTCAACTGAATACTGTTTGGTTCTCCATTTGCTCGACAACCGAGCCACTCAACATTAATTATTGTGACATGAAGCACAAACCAGAACAGCAGGCCCCTTTCTGGGCGACAATGTAATTTCAGCAAGTAATTGCACAAGTCAACATTGCTTTTAGTCGGAAACACTGGAAATCGAATAGTGGGACATTTTGCTTCTGCAGGTGCGGCTGGCCCGACGCCTTCAAAACTCCACCTTGTGGCAGGTCTCACTGGGAGTATTGGCCCAATCTGGGAGAACGAGTCTCTCTTATGGGTCGTGAGGTGCAACCTCTGCCCTTCAATCTCCCGGGATATCTCACCTCTCTCGCTGTCACCATGTGACACCTGTTGGGTCCCGCAGTGCCATTGCCCAGCTTGTTGTTGGTTTTGCAGGTGTTAGCGACTACAGGTAGGTCAACCCCAGTGCAGGACTGCTCCCAACCCACCAACCATGGGCCTTTATCCCGGTAAACTGGGTGAAAAGATGGCACCGCCGGCTTCCCATAGGAATCCATGCAGTGCATGAGGGGTCACTTCTCATGGCGTAGACCACCATATGAGAGAGTGCAATGTCTCCTCACCTTAGTCCAGAAAGGGATCAGGGGTGGGAAGGGCCGTGCCACCTCATGGTGGCTACAGGATGGGGGGCTGGTGTCCTGCTCAAGCACAACTTTCTTTTTCTTACATTTTCAACTGCTGCCCTTGTGTAGAAAGTCTAGCTTTTGATCCATGACCACCTGTGGGACCAAAATGGTCACAGAAAGTTAAGATCAACTTACACTGAAGACTTTCTCCAACTTTCCCCTTGCTCTCATGTTAATATCATGGACTTGCTTCAGCACCATCCACGCCTCATCATGTCTTCCCATCTGTGCAGCAAATGAAAGGCAAACAGAAAGGTAAACAATGTTTAAGATGAGTGGAGGTCATTCCAAGCCTACAAATCTCTTTGTCATCGGCCAAGGACAGAAACACTTTTGCCATATTATTTACCTGCAGCAGGTAACGGGGACCCTCGGGCATTAAGGTGAGGGCAACTACGGCTGCGATGGCAGGAATTGCGCACACAATGACAAAAACCCTCCAGCTGTGGAACTGGTAAGCTGAACCCATGCTGAAACTCCAGCCTGGATGACACAGGGAGTGTGGCGTTAAAACACGGATACCTTAACATATTGATACTTAAATACCTTAACATCAAACCAAACACCCCTCACTTGGGAGAAGTATATTGCTGACTATGATTGAGCCATCACTGCTTTTTTGTTTTTCTGCATCTTATGTGGTCAACTCTGTCTTTTTGTCATTCTTATTCTCCTTTGCTATTAGGAGCGTAACACAATAACCCTACCTGAGTGGGGGAGGAGTGATTAATAGTCCAGGGGTATCCAATGCGTTTCATTACAGAGCTCCCATTTGCTGAAGCTCAGATAGCAGGATGTAGGTCTCTGAGTAATTGTTCCTGTCACTCGCTACCAGAATCTACTCCAGAGTTATAATGGCAGTGCAGCAAAGCTGACGCCCTAGGAAGAAACCTACATTTTGAATCCATCTTTCTCTTTCACAAATAACAAACACAAACTTAAACACCATTTTATGAGGCAGCAAAAACATCATGTGGAACCCTCACTAAAATCGACATTGTCAATTGCATTACAAAAGCCCCCATGGCATCCAATCACGGAATGGATGCTGTTACCATAGAGACAGAGCGGTGCGGTAGGTTGGCAGATGCCACAGTAGCTATACAGTTAAAAAAGAGAATCACACAAAGCCGTTTTTCCACTTCATCTCCTCTCATTTACACCCTTGGCTGATTTGCGGAAATTATAACATCCATCAGTCGGACATCCGCAGCCATCACCACATCCCAGCTTGATACCTCCTTCGATGAAACTTTCAACTTGGTATCTCCATGGACACGCCATGCTCATCATGAAGCCTCATAAAGTGGGAGCTGCATCTAAAAAGACTTTGTGAGTCTGCTTTTGAGCAATGCATCCATCAACGAAGGCTTTTATAAAGCTCAGACAAGCATCCATGGATACCGACAGCGTGGGCTGCTCCGGATCCTTTCAAAGTGGCTTGTGGAAATATGATCCGATTAAATTAAACTGGAAAAGGGAAGATACCTTCTAGACACCGAGACTGGGAAACGAGGCCATCGACTACCTTGTGCATCATTTCCTTAAAGTAGAGATATATTTATAGTCTCAAGACCACATATAAATAACTATTAAAATCAATCATGATGACTGTCCATCAGGAAGATCCCATATGGATCTGTGCTCATGAGAGTGGAGCGCAAGCCCTGATATATTGCACATCCAGTGAGGAGAAGAATGAATAAGTGAACAATACATCTCCAGTGTGATCCCAATAGCTTGAGACAAGATCGATTCACTTTAATCAGAAAACTGATGCCGACTTCACTATAAACTGTTCCCACAATCCATAATCCTTCTAGAGTTTCTTATTTATTTGTTTGCTTATTTATTCATTTTATTTACTATTTACAGTGAATGATGTTTATTGCAGCTACTCTGCTGAATAAATATAAACGAGAAAGAATCTTAAAATGCAAACCCATCCGCATCCTATTTGATTGTACTCGAACTAAACTTGACGAAAATGACAGATTTTTTAAAAATGCACATTTTATTACCTCCGTCAGCAAAGGTGGATAGAGGCTATGTTTTCACCCCTGTCGGTCCGTCTGTCCGTCCGTTTCTCTGTGAACAAAATATCTCAAAAAGTTGTGGACGGATTAGGACGAAATTTGGCAGAGATGTAGCGTATGTGACAAGGACGAATTGATTAGATTTTGGTGAAGATCCGGATTCGGATCCAGCTACTATAATTTTGTAAGTGATTCTTCACCATTGGGATATCGGGCCAAAAACGATGCATATCAGGATATCTCAAAAGGTTGTGGACGGATTTGGACGAAATTTGGTGGACCGGTTCCGTGTCTGACAAGGACGATTCGATCAGATTTTGGTGAAGATCTGAATATGTATTCTGATATGAGAATTATTTAATTTTCTTAAGTGATTCTTCACCATTGGGAGATAGGGCCAAAAACGATAAATAGCAGGATAGCTCAAAATGTTATGGATGGATTTGGACGAAACTTGTTGGACAGTTTGTGTGTGTGACAAGGAAAAATCGATTCAATTTTGAATATCTGGATCTGGATCCAGCAAGTAGAATTTTTTAAGTGATTCTTCACCATTGAGTTATATGGCCAACCAGGCAGAGCTATGCTCTCTACTGAGTGCCGTTCTAGTTAATTTATGTTTTAAAATTCTCATAATTAAGGTTTGTTGAAGAGTTGACGACAATAGCTCAATTGGTAAAAATGTTATGACACACTGAAGCTCATTGGTACACTGGAACTGCACTCGGCATAGCGTATGCCTTTGCCAGGCTGAGCATTTTACGTTTTGTATCCCTTTGATATGCCAGATATGGATCCCATCTGGATCCAAAATCCGATCCAATCCGATCTGATTTGGATCCAAAATCCAATCTGATCTGGATCCAAAATCGAATCGACTTGTTCTTGTCACTTTCCAAACTTATCCACCAAGTTTTGTCATAATCCGTCCACAAAGTTTTGAAATACCATGCAATATACCGATTTTGGCCCTGTGTCTCAATGGTGAAGAGTCACTTTAAAGATTTAAAAAACCCTCGTATCCGGATCCAGATCCAGATCTTCACCAAAATCGAACCAATTCATTATTGTAACGCACACAACCTCTCCACCAAATTTCGTCCGAATCCATCCATAACTTTTTGAGATAACCTGCTCACAGACAAACAGACAAACAGATAGTCGTGAAAACACAACCTCCGTCCACCTTTGGTGGTGGAGGTAATAAATAAAGAAACAAGGAAGCGATTAAGAAAACAGGGCTTCTCCTGCTTGACGCGGTGCGGCGGGGCTAATAAGCTATTATAGTCACGATGATTTTTGCCCTTTCACATTTTGACCTCATTTTAAACAGGTAGAGCTACATTCAAAGCATACCGGCCCCATGCCAAACAAATAAATAACATATCCTCCAGTACACGACATAGCCGGGGCGACTTCGGCACAGTGCAGCACCTGGAGACGGATTTGTGAGGGAGTGTTGTACAATAATTGATTAAGTGATAAATTGCGTAATTAGAATAAAGAAATAATAATCGTAAGATAATTAATTTTTTTATCAATTGGCTAATAGCATACCTAAACCACCACTGCTTCATCCAAATCTGTAATTTTTTGAAAATTAATCAATAAATGATTAATGGAAATTTTTTATAATTAATCGATGACTTGATAAATACCCTTTATAGCCAAATCACATGGTCACTATCGTGTCCAAATATCAGCTCCCAAGCTCAGCGCCCGTGATCGACTAATTATGGTGTTAACAAAATGTTCCATTCTTTAAAGAGTGCAGTTTGTTTCTCATTATCCTGAGTTGTAAAAAAAATTGGTATTTGCTCCAAAATGTTAAATCCTTCATCATGATGCCTCCATTGTTTTTTTGGTTTGTTGTTTGTTTTAATACAATGTCTCGGCTCATGGAAGAGGGACCATGACCCACATAATAGCCGCATGGATCCTGACCTGCAGGACCCCATCTGCCATAGAGCATCTTGTCTATGATCTACAAAAGCAGACTTGGAAAAGCAACTTGCACAATAATTACCTATGAAAAAGCAAGCGCTGTTCCGGATTTGTGTAACTGACAAAGTCTGAGAAAAGCTCTCTTGCTTTAAAGAATGGCTCATGTCCGAAACGTCGCTTCGTCTTCTTTCTCGTGATGCTCAAAATGTTCAATTAAGAAAATTAATTGTCCTTATTTTCCTGCCAATGCATACAGATTATAGTCTTTAGAAAGACTACATTTCTATTGTGAAGTCGATATCTTAGATTAAGACCACATGTTCCAAATTAAGTCACTGGTTAAAGTCAGCTGAATGATTTAAGCTCGAGGCATGAACCACAATTTGAACCACGTGCTTTCCATATCCTGTCTCTTACCGTAGTGAGGGATGATTGCCCATGCCATGGCTGAAGCATAAATACCACCGATCATGCCAAACATGCACATCCAGCTCAAGTGTTCTCCACGTTTCTCCCGTGACAGGAACTCAGCAAAGTACGAGAACACGATTGGCATGGTACCTCCAACACTGTAGGAAACAACATGATTGATTGCCATAAAGGAAGAAGCAAATTTCACATTTAGTGGTTGTTGTTTAGGCAAGTTAGGGTTCATCGACTTTACTTATTGCATACGTTGGGGATGTGTACACTCGGAACCCGTTAATATGCGATCCATTAATATGCGATTTCGGATAGCACACGGTCGACCCTTGGTACCCAAAAATTTTGATAAATTAGTAGGAAAAAAATCAAAAAATGACAAGAATCGAGCATGTAGTACATTGTACACGGCAGCCGCCATCTTGATTTTTTGTTATCTTGAAGCACTGCAGGCAGCTAGTCTTCTGAGGAAGTCTAAGGACTTAGCTGAGAGCTCCAAGAAGCAAAAGTAAATGGATGACTTCTTGATGAATTAAATCATCATCATCAGCACACCCAACGTCACACTATTGTATAAATACGTATAAACATTGTATAAACAGCATCACCAGTGATGACTCCATCGACGTTTCGTATCCGCATCTGCAGCAAGGCAACGCGTATTCCCCACTAACCCATGCAAATGGCTTTTGTATTTTGAACAATATTTCTCGATTTCTATGTTTTTGTGTATTGTTTTGTATAATAAAAATTGTATAAGTATTATTACATATGTGTTGTTTTATTACGAAAAAGTATCTTTTAAAAAATTGACCGAGTTTCACTCGTCGTCACCCGACACAATCCAAGATGGCGCCCACCACGCTCGCGCTGGAAGACAGATAATACATGGTTGTAGCGGTTGCCGCTGAACATACACAATCGCCTTACACCGGCCAAAGACGCAACCAGGGAGCGATCGCCGGGCCGAGCTTGCCCAGGCCGCCCGGACATGCCCAGACGCACCTTCCCCGGGCATGCCCGGACTCGCCTTTCCCGGGCTCGCCCGGCCCGTCCGGCGACACCCAGTCTCGCCGTTCCCGGGCATGTCCAGGCACGCCCGGCCCGTCCGGCGACACCCAGTCTCGCTGTTCCCGGGCATGTCCAGACTCGCCCAGGTCTCCCGGACACGCCCAGTCACGCCTTTTAAGGGCAAACGCTCCGGCATGAGATATTCGAGTGCTTGTATATAATGCCGCCCAATAAACGGGCTTTTGAGTTTTACCCGAGTTGATTTGATGCAATAAAGAAACTCGGAGGAATTCCAGCTTTTTGTCGCGTCCATTCTTTCGATTCGAGTTGGAGCACAGCTCCTTCATTGATGACCTACCGACATGGACACGGCAGTTGCCCTCAAGCTGCCTACCTTCTGGGAGGCTCACACGGCGGTTTGGTTCGCCCAGGCGGACTCCCAGTTCGCCCTGCGAGGCATCACCGCCGACGACACCCGCTTCCATCATGTGGTAGCAGCACTCGGCTCAGCCACCGCGGCCCGCGCCCTCAGCCTCCTCCAGCGCCCGCCAGCCACTGACAAGTACGGCGCGATCAAGAAGCTCCTCCTCGACGCTTTCGCCCTCTCATCAGCGGAACGCGCACGGCGCCTGCTCGACCTGCCCGAGCTCGGCGACACGCGCCCGTCCGAGCGAATGGATTACATGCTCTCGTTGCTCGGGGAGCACGCCCCGGATTTTCTTTTTCAAGAGCTGTTCCTCCGTCAGCTGCCTAGCCAGGTACGCCTTGCCCTGGCAAGCACGCGATTCACGGATCCCCGCGCCCTCGCCAGGGAAGCCGACAAGATCTCCTCGGCAGGCCAACGCATCGGGGCAGCGACCTGGAGCCCGCCGCCGTCCGAAGCAACGCCCATGGTGCCCGAGCACCCGGCACGGTCGGCGGCCGAACTGCCGGCGCAATTGGCGGCCGCTACGCCGCGCCGACCGCCTCCAACACGACGACCGGGGCCTCCACCTGACCAGGCGTGGTGTTACTACCATGCCAGGTTCGGACAAAAGGCCCGGACATGCCGACCCCCGTGCACTTTCGGCAAGTCGGGAAACGGCCGGGCCGGCGTTCATTACCAGCCATGAGCGCCGGCCACACAGGCAACTTACTTTTTATCAGGGACAAAGCGTCCGGACGGCGCTTCCTGTGTGACACCGGCGCCCAACTGAGCGTCATACCCGCCTCCGATCAGGACAGACAGTCCGCGGTTTGCGGCCCCTCCTTGGTGGCGGCCAACGGATCGGCCATCCGCACCTTCGGCCCGCGCAACGTCACCCTCTGCTTCGGCAGCCAGCGCTTTAATTGGACTTTTGTGACCGCAAGCGTGCCCATGGCTCTGCTGGGCGCCGACTTCCTCTGCGCACACGGGCTGCTGGTTGACGTCAAACGGTGTCGCCTCATCAACGCCGAGACCTTCAGCTCCCTGGCATGCACGTTGAGCAGCTCTGCGCCGACCGAGCTAACATGCGCCCTCCCAGCGGCGAACGAGTTTGCTCGCCTGCTCGCGGAGTTCCCGGCCCTCACGCGGCCGACGTTTTCGGCCGTCGCGGTACGACATAGTATCGAGCACCACATACCAACGACGGGCACGCCGGTCTACGCCAGAGCCCGCCGCCTCGACCCAGCCAAGCTCGCCGTGGCCAAAGCCGCGTTCGACGCTTTGGAACACCTCGGCATCGTGCGGCGCTCCGATAGCGCGTGGGCTTCGCCTCTACACATCGTACCGAAGCCGGGGGGGGGGGGGCTGGCGTCCATGTGGTGACTACCGCCGCCTTAACAACGTTACCACCCCCGACAGGTATCCGATCCCGCACATTCAAGACTTCTCCGGCCGTTTAGCAGGACGGGTCATTTTTTCGAAGATCGATTTGATACGGAGATATCACCAGGTACCTGTCAGGCCGGCCGACGTCCCAAAAACGGCCGTCATCACGCCGTTCGGCTTATTCGAATTCCTTCGAATGCCATTTGGCCTCAAGAACGCGGCTCAGGCGTTCCAGCGCTTGATGGACGGCATGTTGCGCGACCTGCCGTTCCTCTTCGTCTACCTGGACGACATCCTCGTCGCCAGCGCGTCCCGGGCCAAGCACCTCCTCCACCTCCGAACACTGTTCGGGCGCCTCAGCGAGCACGGCCTAATCGTCAACCCAGACAAATGCCACTTCGGCACGATGGCCGTTGATTTTTTGGGCCACCACATCACCAAGAACGGGGCCGTGCCGCTACCTACCAAGGTCAAGGCCGTCACCGCATTTCAACGTCCCCGCTCCATCAAGGCCCTGCAGGAGTTCCTCGGAATGGTGAATTTCTATCACCGCTTTGTGCCCCGCGCTGCTCAGCTCATGTGGCCCCTCTACGAAGCCCTCCGGGGCAAGCCGGCCAAACACGACGTCATCTGGTCCACAGCCATGGACGCGGCATTTACAAGCTCAAAGCGGGCCCTCGCCGACGCAACACTGCTCGCTCACCCGGTGCTCAACGCTCCCATCGCCCTCACCAAGGATGCCTCCGACTACGCGGTGGGCGCCGTACATGAGCAATGGGTGAACGGGGTTTGGCAGCCACTCGCTTTTTTCAGCCGGCAACTCCGGCCGAACGAGCTCAAATATAGCATGTTTGACCGCAAGCTCCTCGGCCTACACCTGGCCGTTCGCCATTTCCGCCATCTCCTGGAGGGCCGACCCTTCACGGCTTTCGTCGACCACAAGCCGTTGGTTTACGCAATGGCCAAAGTCACGGAGCCGTGGTCGGCCCGCCAGCAGCGCCAACTCTCTGCCGTGTCGGAGTTTACCACGGACATCCGGCACGTCGCCGGCAAAGACAATGCCGTGGCCGACTGTCTTTCTCGGGCCAGCGCGAACTCGGTCCACCTCGGCATGGACTTCGCGCTTATGGCGGCTGACCAGACCACCGACACAATGGTGCAAACCCTCCGGGCGGCAGACACGGGCCTCCTCCTGGCAGACGTCCCCTTCGCGGACACTGTCCTGCTCTGCGACGTCTCCCAAGGCCAGCCTCGCCCCATTGTGCCCGTTACCTGGCAACGCCGCATCTTCGCCTCCCTCCACGGCCTTTCCCACCCGGGCCGGAAAGCTTCCCAGAAGCTGGTGTCGGCGCGATTCGTCTGGCACGGCCTTCGACGGGATGTCCGCGATTGGACCAGCACCTGCACGGCCTGCCAACAGGCCAAGGTCCACCGACACACCCAGGCCCCGCTGGCACCTTTCACCGTGCCCGAACGGCATTTCGACCACGTCAACGTGGACCTGGTGGGCCCCCTCCCCCCATCACGGAGTTTCACACACCTGCTCACCATGGTGGACAGGACCACCAGGTGGCCGGAGGCCGTTCCCCTCGTCTCCACCACCACCGCCGCCGACGTGGCGCAGGCTTTCATCGCCACCTGGGTCGCCCGTTTCGGTGCACCGGCGGACATCTCTTCGGACCGCGGGCCGCAGTTCACCTCCGAGCTGTGGGGCGCGGTCGCCCGCATCCTGGGGGTCAGGCTCCATCGTACCATGGCCTACCACCCCCAAGCCTCTTGGTTTACGCCGTTGGTTTACGCAATGGCCAAAGTCACGGAGCCGTGGTCGGCCCGCCCGCATCCTGGGGGTCCAGATGTGGTGAGGTGCCCTCCGGGGCACCGGCTCCATTCCTCTTCCCTCAGATCGGCAGTCTGCAGCCTCCTCACTCTCTGAAGACCTGGACAAAATCACAGACTGGTCAAACAAGTGGAACATGTCTTTCAATCCTGCCAAATCTCACTCTCTTACTATGTCTCTCCGAAAAGATCGACTGGACAACCCTCCCATCTACTTTCTCAACAATCCTCTCCAAGAAGTTCTGTCACTCAAGCTTTTGGGTCTCACTATCTGCCATGATCTTTCTTGGGAAAACCACATTTCCAAGCTGGCCTCCAAAGCCAGTCGCCGACTGGGCATCCTCCGTCGTGCGAAGTCCTTCCTCGGCACACCTGAGCTCCTCACCACATACAAGGCTTTCATCCGCAGCTCTATGGAATACTGTTCTCCCCTATGGGCTGGTGCTCCTGCCTCACACCTGGCTCGGCTTCACGCTGTTGAATCCAAAGCTTTCAAAATCATTGGAATCTCCCGCGATGAAGCTATCTCTGAGGGCCTTTCACTCACTCACCGCAGGCAGGTAGGTGGTCTTTCTGTCTTCTACCGACTCCTCTCCGGCCTTGCTCCCCCAGCTCTCTCTGTGCTCTGTCCCCCAAATATTCCTACAGGTCGCACAAGATCTGCCAGCAACCCTCTGATGGTTAAACTGCCGAAATCTCGGCTCTCTGCTCACCTTCACTCTTTCATTCCTCTTTTCTCCCGCCTGTGGAACAAACTCCCACACTCCCTTCAATCCCTCTCCTCCCTCCAGGTCTTTAAAACAGCTGTTCACCACCATCTCTTATCTTCCCCCATCCATAACCTTGATCTTTTCTACCCCCACTAATTCACCCCAGATCCACCTTGTTTGAAATTCCAACTTATTTCCTGGAAATCCTGGCAGTGTCCATATGTTTATACCTCTCCCACCCCCCCCCCCCCCCCTTCACATGCCTCCCCCCCCTTCACATGCCTCCCCCCCAAAGCCCTCTCCCTCCCACAGATCTCTCGATGTCTCCATGTCTCTCGGTCCCTGCTCTCAAATGTTGTGTTTGTGTCCTTCCCCCTCTCTCCCCATCTTGTCTACCGCTCCCGATGTTATTTGTTTTATGTGTCTGTTTGTCTTTCTGTGTGATTAATGTTCGCTCTTTCACGAGCCTCGATCTTGTATACAAAAAAAAAAAAAAAAAAAAAAAAAAAAAAAAAAAAAAAAAAAAAAAAAAAAAAAAAAAAAAAAAAAAAAAAAAAAAAAAAGCCAATGGGTTGTGCGAGCGGTTCCACCGCTCCATGAAGGCCGCGCTCATGGCTGGCCTTCAGGATTGCGGCTGGGCCGACCGGCTGCCGTGGGTCCTTTTGGGCCTCCGCACGGCCCCCAAGGAGGACCTCTGGGCTTCCACGCCGAGCTTGTCTACGGCCAGCAGCGACGCGTCCCGGGTGAATTCGTGCCCGACGCTACCAGTCCCTGGTCCGCAGCTCGCCAGTGCTCGGACCTCCAGGAGGCCGCCCGACGGTTTGCCCCCGTGCCAACGTCCCACCACGGTGACCCCCAGTCCTACGTCCCCCCAGCGCTTCGCACAGCAGAGTACGTCTTTGTGCGTCATGACGCACACCGGGGGCCACTCAGGCCGCCATACGACGGACCATTCCGGGTCCTGCGACGGGACGACAAGTCCTTCGTCATCGACGTCGGTGGCAGGTCAGACCGGATTTCGGTGGACCGCCTCAAGCCGGCGCACGTGGACATCGACCAACCACCTCGGTTGGCCCTTCCCCCACGGCGAGGCCACCCCCCATCCACGGTGCCTCCCGCTCGACCCTCCAGGGGTCGCTTCGGCCGGGTCATCAGGACCCCCCTTAAATTGACCCTGCCGGTGCAAGTCGATTCTGGGGGGGCGCGTGTAGCGGTTGCCGCTGAACATACACAATCGCCTTACACCGGCCAAAGACGCAACCAGGGAGCGATCGCCGGGCCGAGCTTGCCCAGTCCGCCCGGACATTCCCAGACGCACCTTCCCCGGGCATGCCCGGACACGCCTTTCCCGGGCTCGCCCGGCCCGTCCGGCGACACCCAGTCTCGCCGTTCCCGGGCATGTCCAGGCACGCCGGCTCGTCCGGCGACACCCAGTCTCGCCGTTCCCGGGCATGTCCAGAATCGCCCAGGTTCTCCCAGACACGCCCAGTCGCACCTTTTAAGGGCAAACGCTCCGGCATGAGATATTCGAGTGCTTGTATATAATGCCGCCCGATAAACGGGCTTTTGAGTTTTACCCGAGTTGATTTGATGCAATAAAGAAACTCGGACGAATTCCAGCTTTTTGTCGCGTCCATTCTTTCGATTCGAGTTGGAGCACAGCTCCTTCATGGTCCCACTTAGCACGCGGTCGCTTTTCCTGGCTCCCATGGATCGCATATTAACGGGTTCCGAGTGTATTGTGCATACCAGTGGGGGGATGGGTAGGCATGATGTCAATAACCCTACCATATGTGCCGACATTATATATAGTTGGACCCTCATACAAATTGCAGATCAACCAATTTCCACAATTCATGGATAAACTATGATAATGAGAGAAGAATTACCATATAAAATTTTGGAGCCAACAAAGAATGCTTGAAACAAGTTTTCTTACCTCATAATTTTCTGGTCTCAGGTCCTAATTTTCGATTTTTTCTTGACTTACGGTTTCCATTTTCTTGACTTCCGGTTTCCATTTTCTTGACTTCCTGTTTAAAGTTTCTGGTGATGGAAGCTTTTCTTTTTCTCTGCTCTGAATGACTCGCTTCCAAAGCTAAATACACCATTCATGATTTGTCTCTGTTGCCATTCATTGTTGCCCTCTATTGTTTGTGTTGATTGTTGTGAGTGCCGTGTGCTCATTGCAGTATATTGCTGCAGACAAGCAGCACACCCATACATTGTTCTTTCTTCTCATTATCCCTTACATTCATATTCCAACGCTTATTCTAATTCCATCGTTATACTTTCTATAAAAACGAAGAAGAGGAATAACTTATGCCAGTCTGCGCTTGCTTGATTGTTTTGCCCTTTTGTTTTGGAGGTTATGTTTTCACCCCTGTCTGTCTGTTTGTTTGTTTGTTTGTGACGGATATCTCAAAACGTTGTGGACGGATTCGGCCAAAATTTGCTGGAGAGATTGCGTGTGTGACACGGACAAAATGATTAAATTTTGGTGAAGATCCGGCTCCAGATCAGGATCTGAGAATTTTTAAAGTGATTCTTCACCATTGAGAGATAGGTCAAAAAACGATACGCAGCGCGATATACCAAAAAGCTATGCATGGATTCGGACGAAACTTGGTGGACAGGTTTGGTGTGTGACAAGGATGAAATGATTCAATTTTGGTGAAGATCCGGATATGAGAATTGTTTAAGTGATTCTTCAACACTGAGAGACAAGGCTAAAAACGATATAGAGCACAATATTTCGAAAGGTTATGGACAGATTCGGACGTCCATAACCTTTGGAGATATTGCTCCTCAACTTTTTTTAATGATGAGTAATTTTTTATTCATCTGCCACAAAATAAAATCACTCCCCAATTGACCTCTCGCACTGACTGGCTGGCACATGACCGGAAATGAATTGTTGACTCAGGACTAAAAGCGGACACACATGCCGAGGCTCAGTGAAGTTTGCCGGGAAGTGGGTGAAACGTCGCCTGCGACCTGGTCTGTTTTTGCTCGTTCATTCCTAGAATAGCAGAGTAGATCGAGTTACTCTTTGATTGGATATGCCTTTTTCTTTAAATATAAATTATATACATGCTGACTGACTGATGTACATTAGTCTGTGTTACAGGGTGGTGGTGCTGCCAATGCAGTTTCTTGGCAAGGGTTATACTGAGTGGTTGGCCATTGCCTTCCCAGCGGCAGTTAAGGTAGGAATTTGTAATTTGTTAATGGTGTGAGTGATAGCTCATTTATTTTTTCGTGAATGACACCATATTATCTACATGCACCCACTAATGCCAGCAGACGGGATGCCAGATTCAACGTCCATCCAAGGGAAGGCACACAAATTGATGAATCGCTCTACCTGTGAAGCACCAGGATGACAGTTTGTAGCTGGTTCGGGATTCCAACCCAGGCTAGACAGCTGTGAGGTGAGTGTGCATACCTTAGGCCATCCTGTCAGCCCTATATATTGTATACACATATAAATACACATATACATACAACCAGCTCTGGTATAAAATAAGGTTCTACCTTCAGTGGTTTTGTGTAACGAGATAAAGGAGCATTGCTGCTCCCGTCCCATTCATACTCTGTCACACCATCTTTGGGTGGAATGAAAAGGTGCTAAACAGATGTTTCTCCCAAAGGATGGCAATTCATTTAGTGCAACCTCTCCAAAATTATTTCAATAAAAATTTTAAACATTTTTATTCCCACTGTACACAGCACTTAGCTGATTGCATTAAACAGCATCACAAAGAGAACCAAGATGGCGCCAATACCATGTGACTTATGACGTCATAATTATCATTTAAAAATATATACAGGTGGTGTTGCACCTATGGTGAAAATTTCCTGTCAATTGGACCAACGGTTGCAGAGAAAATCATATTTATTCTGTGCCGACAAACAAACAGACAGACAAACAGACAGAGAAAAATCACTCATAGAGCGACACTTGGCAAAAGAGAAACAAAGTAGAATGGCACTTGGTAGAGCATCCTTTTAACCTAAAAAAATAATTGGTGGTTGAATTATGTGACCTGATATGCAAATCTTCTTCAAATTAAGTTAATCGGATGAAAATTGTCAATTTTAGAAATTTGGCCTATGTTGACCTTTTGGCCTATGTTGACCTCAAAAATAGTTGGTGGTTGGTTTCAGTAAGCTGATATGCAAATCCTATTCAGATTTCAAGTCAATCAGATGAAAATTGAGGATTTTAGAAATCTGGGAAAAGTGGTTGACCTTAGGCCTATGTTGACCTTTTGGCCTATTTTGATCTCAAAAATAGTTGGTGATTGAATTCAGTTAGCTGATATGAAAATCCCATTCAAATTTAAAGTCAATCGGATGAAAATTTAGGATTTTAGAAATCTGGCCAATGTTAATCTTTTGGCCTTATGTTGACCTCAAAAATAGTTGGGGGTTGAATTCAGTTCGCTGATATGCATATCGTCTTCAAATTTTAATTTATTTGGAAGAAAATTGACAATTTTAGAAATTTGGCCTATGTTGACCTTTTGGCCTATGTTGACCTCAAAAATAGTTGGGGGTTGAATTCAGTTCACTGACATGCATATCGTCTTCAAATTTTAATTTAATTGGATGAAAATTGACAATTTTAGAAATTTGGCCTATGTTGACCTTTTAGCCTATGTTGATCTCAAAAGTAGTTAGTGGTTGGTTTCAGTAAGCTGATATGCAAATCCCATTCAAATTTCAAGTGAATCAGATGAAAATTGAGGATTTTAGAGATTTGAAAAAAGTGGTTGACCTTTTGGCCTATGTTGACCTTTTGGCCAATGTTGCTCTGCAAAATAGTTGGTGATTTTATTCAGTTCGCTGATATGTAAATCCTATTCAAATTTCAAGTCAATTGGATGAAAATTGAGGATTTTAGGTATTTGAAATGGTTATTGACTTTTGGCCTATGTTGACCTTTTGGCCTGCCCTGATCTCAAAAATAGTTGGTGGTTGAATTCAGGTATCTCATATGAAAATCCTATTCAATTTTCAAGTCAATCCGATGAAAATGGAGGATTTTAGAAATTCGAAAAAAAGTGGTTGACCTTTGGCCTATGTTGACCTTGTGACCTATGTTGATCTCAAACATAGTTTGTGGTTGAAATCTGTTAGCTGATATGAAAGTCCAATTCAAATTTCAAGTCAATCGGATGAAAATGGAGGAAATTTGAAGAAAAGTGGTTGACCTATGTTGGCCTATGTTGACCTTTTGACCTCAAAATTATATAGGATTATTTCGGACCACAAAGTCTACCATTTGTTTCGTGAAGTTTCGTGAAGATCGGTTTCAAATTGTGACCTGTAGGCAAGTATAAGTGAGCGGACAGACAAACACACACACAAACAAACACACAAACCGGAGTGATCAACATACTTGTCAAAAAAATGATTTTTGCCAAGTAAACAAGCATTCTGAGTATTGCGCTGCAATACATGTCCCCTACCAAAGTTCAAAGTGCCATAACTTTGTCAAAAATGATCGAATATGCAAATGTATGCACGGTTGATGCTGGTTTTCAAACTTGATCTGAGGTATGCTGAGATACATGTGTGTCATGCCTCGCCTCGTTGATAAGTCCGCAAGGTCGCTCCGTGGAGCAGCTTGCACGTACTGCATTGTGTGAATTATATAATTACCAACACACGGTCTGAGGTACCAGCGATTCAAGAGATATCCATTTTAAAAATATATTTTTGTTTAATTAACGATATCTGCCAAACCACGTGCCCCATCACAAATTCCAAAAGGACATTTCAGTAGACTGACGTGCTGAACAGATCTGTGAAGTTTCCCCTCGATTGAATCAAAAATGAGGGAGGAGCTCGGTTTTAAAGGTTCATGCTTAAAAACGTAATAACTCTGAAACCATGTGACGCATGACGTCATGCTCACTGACTTTTTTGTTCGTCATGGGTATGCGATTCTGCCTGCAAAGTTTGGCCTCGATCTGTTCAGCCGTTGCAGAGAAAAAGGGGTTTTCATGTTTTCACGAAAAACAATATGGCGGCCGAACCACGTGACCTGTGACGTCATAATTACCATTAAAATATTCTACAGACCGAGTCCCCCTACGGTGACAATTTGATCTCAAGCGGTCCAATTATTGCAGAGAAAATGTTTTTTAAAGGAAATTAAAACTTAAAATGGCACTGAGTTAAGTAAGGAGCATCAGAATTATCAGAATTCCCAAAGTTCAAAGTGCCATAACTTTGTCAAAAATGATCGAAACGTCGTGAAGTTCTAACTTGATCTGTAACTTATCATGAGGAAACCATGTACCAAGTTTGAAATCATTAGCATTAAGAGTTTAGAAAAAAAGTCCGGAAAACTGTTCTTTGCGTGACGGACTGACGGACTGACAGACGGACAGACGGAGGGACGGCGTGTACACCGGTAGGGGACTAAAAACGGACTCAAATGCAATACCCTCTCCTCTGGCGAGGGTAAAAATATATAACTGGGCGGCTCATCTCAGCATAACCTCCTGAGTCGCTCCTAAAGAGCCCTGACCCCATGTACCATTTGATCTGATTTCATTCAATTCTATTAAACTTTCTCATCCAAACTAATTGGGATCCTAAGGTTGATCAGCACAGATGTAGCAATGCGGCCTACATTACGCGTTGAACTAGGTAATAGAAAAGCTAATATGTATAACCACTGAAGAGTAGATGGTACGCTTGAGTGTTACATTTTTTCCTGTTAATTTAACACAATTATTAAAGGAGCCCATTTAATTTTGGGATTTATTGTGGTGCTTGCTCTATAATAGGTATCTCCCATGCAGCTGGCGTATTTATTTAAAATCGAAAAAAACAAAAACTACTTTGAAAGGGATTTTGTTAATATGCAACTGTAAAAAATAAGCAACATACGAAGAGATGGGAAGACAAATAGTGGTGGGATGAAGGGTAGATCTGTGGGTAGAAGGGTAAGGATGTGTAGGTAGATCCTCAGGCAGGTCAAGGGATCATGTGAATTATCATCCACATAGCTGCCATTTTGTAGGACAATCACTGGAGGCCAAGGTACATCTTGTCCCCTTATGTGTGAAAAATGAGGACATTTTGTGTGATTGCAGGATGAGGCAACAGTCAGCTCAAATCGTCAACTAATCAACAACAGAAGTGAACAAAACAGGCTCTATCAAGCATTTGGAAATATTGTTTAAACTATAAAGGAAATGGTGACATTTATAAAGATAGATCAAGAAGTGAAGCCGATTTCCTGATTTCGTTTTTGCAGCAACGGGTCATACAGCAATGAACGTTTGGAGGTAGAGTGACTGAGTGGACGGAAGTGTGGGGGCGAGGTTGGAGGGGTAAGAGGTGCTTGGTTGGATGTAGTGGGTGTAGGGGAGACAAAGACGAGTTGGAAGCATTGTGAAGGCGTGAGAGGTGTTTGAATAAACTGTGTCGGAAGGAAATAAATTTGTTGATGTTTAGATTTACTCATTGGATCCTGTTACTGGTTTTCCATTAAATTTAATCAACCAATTACCAAATCTGACTTGTGTATGAATACCGAGCATGTTATTAGTTTACCAGTGCAATTTCTCATGTGATGGTGTGAGTCGTCGCTTTCAACGAATCTCTTCTCTTCGTTGGCGTGCTCACTAAGCATTGTGTGATGGCCGTGTAGGTAAAAGTGGGTGGTAAGCAGGTGAGCTGGTGCCAATGAAGGGAAAAAACCTGCACAGAGAAGCGATTAAAGTGATAGAGGCGTGTGCTATCCCTCTCCCACTCCCTATTCCTATGAGCATCGTTGGCTGCAGGTGCAGTAAATGCAACGCAAAGTTTGATGCACATAGGCGCAGCAGACTGGCCAGGTCGTCGGTATGATGATTGTTGCCCTTGATGTCCAAAGTGGACACAGCTGTCTGCAGATGCTGCGCGGTGATGTCAAAATTGGTGCCACCAATGACTTTAATGGGCATATTTATCCACGATCTAGCACTGCCCAGGCTGACCTACAGGTGCGGTTTGATATATGTGTGTCCTTCTAATAGCCTTAGCCTAAAGAGGCTTCCCCAACAAGGCAGTGGGGGATCCGTTACCCTGGATAAGGGGCCCATACCAGGTACTGTCAGCCGGAGCCAGCTGAGCCAGGGACACGCATAGGGCATGAACGTCACTCCCTGAGGTAGCTGAAAAACAGCTACCCTGCTAAAAATGTCTCCCACATACTCTTGTTGTTTAAATTGCACACCTTTATTGTATGAGCACAATCTCCCAAGGTGATTTCCCATTGGGCCTCAATCGCAGTCAAATCAAAGCCAGACTCTCCATTAATTGTGTGTGGTACAGAGAACAGCAGCAACTTTGCCTCTGAATACCGCTTCCTTAGCTGGGGTCGATTCAAGTATCCAGTTGATGCAAACATGGCAAACTTAGCTCACCTATCCTGATACGACTGTTCCATTGATGCTGGCCACATTAGCAGTGCACACCTATCATGAAGTAAACGTGTGTCTGTTGCCATGGTTTGTTTGGTAACCTTGTCTGTTGCATTAATTTGCTGATACTAAACATCCTCTCTAGGCATGCTGGGTGTTTATGCTCTCCAAGATGAATACTGGAAGTGCAATAAATGATGTAGTTATAGGAATCATCCAACGAACATTAAGACAGTGTCAGAGTACGAGATCATCGTGATGGACATTGTGGAGCAATTGCCATTTCTTATGTTTCCTTCCTTAAATGCCCAACTGTGTTAAATGGGCTGTGAAAACACACTCACCCAATGCCGGAGAGGAATCGGCAAAAGAGAAAAATGCCATAGCCCTGCACGAAGGAGGAGAGACTGGTGAAGAAAGCGTTGAAGGACAGCGAGATGAGTAGGCACTGTCGCCTACCAATCTTGTCAGCCAAGCCACCCCAAAAAAAGGCCCCAATCATCATGCCCATGTACACAAAACCACCTGTGGTCAAAGAGGGCAGAAGAAAGAACTGGGTAAACGAAACGCCAAAGAAAATATCAACACAACATCATATCTCAGTCTGAGAAATACGACCAAGGTAGAAATACGCTCTGAGTCTGGGAGGTAAGCGGTTTGAACCCGTCATATCAAAGACTTTCAAAATGGAACGTACTACCTCCTTGCTTAATGCTCAGCATTTAAAAAGGATTCTAGACTAGAACATGCACAAGCAGCCATAAGTTGGTAATAAGAGTGCAGGCTTTGATGTGACTGATGGCCTCTTCCTGCATCAAAGTTCCTTAAAAGTGAACTCGTTTCATATTAGTATTAAGCGCATGACCCGACAAGTAATGTAGTCTGCACATACTGTAGATTATGTCAAGATTTTTGAATTAGGCCAGGATACTGACAAATAATAATATACTAGCCGAAACCCGTGGAACATCCACGGCAGGGAGGATGTGGTGTATGGATAGAGTGTACCATTATGGATGGCATAGGGGATTTGCTTGTCCGAGTAAGAGTTAGGAAGAAAGATGAGAATGAAGAGTGCGTATATGAACAACGATCGCCGACCCCGGCACAAATGCATGCTCTGGATTGTCCACTCAGTGGATGGCTTGCTTTCACCTTCGCCTGTCCAATCAGCGGACGGCTTGCTTCGCCTTCGCCCAGCAGACGCCAATACGATGGCGTCGTAAGATGGCGTCGTATCGGCAGTTAATCGGATGCTTTTGGGCCCCAACGTCGGCTAATTCAGATTTTTCGAGTATGGCTGTACGTGATAAACAAAGAGCGCGGTTCATAGATCGTAAATCCATTAGTGCCGTGGGCATCGGGTCACTGGGTGCGGCGTAAAAGGGATAACAAAGTCGAGTCCTTACGCTATTATTATATAGATGTTCCCTTACAACACAGGAGGAGGTCATTAGGCCCATCAAAGCCTGCGCTAGCATTCCAACTTATGGTTGTTAATCCTTGCTCTATCCTTTTAAATTGTGAGAGTCAAGCAATGAAGCAGCGCGTACTATTCTAAAAGTCTTTGATATGACTCAGCCGGAATCAAAACCTCCGACTTCCCAGACTCAAAGCAGACGCTATAACTATATTATGCCTCCAAGTCTGGTTAAAACATGATGGTCTCCTCTTATTAGCCAGGACATTGCATACGATGGCCTCCTTCTTTGGTCATAATACTGGCACAAAATGACCTACTCTTTTCTAAAGGTGCTGGTGCCATGTGACATGTGAAACAACTTGGTGTTAACATAGAGGACAGGTGGCTTATCATCCCCTTAACACTCTTCCTCATAGCATAAAGTAGTGCCAAGTAGTCAGCTTCAGAGGTAAACCCACTCCCTCTTTGCTATCCAGAAATCCTTCATTTCAGCTAAATCAAATACAATTACAAAGAGTAATCAGAGATAGCATACCATGCAGGACTTGTTTTGTATGGTTTTTGTGTGGTGTATTTTGAGTGGTGTTTGTGTGTTGGTGTTTTTGTGTGGTGTGTAGATGATGCATTGACGATGCATTCACAGACACATTTTCTAGTTTCAGTATTCCAGGGTCAGAAATTCCATATACCAGAACAAACAATTTCACACCAAGAGATGATGAAGTTTAATGATCTAACCATAATATCTACGAGTACTGTCACCAATATATTAGGTGTACTGCAAAGTAATGTCATTTTTTAAGCTGTGTATTCCTCTTTGAAAAACGACATCACTTTCCGGTACACCTAATATAAAACATAGGGGCAATACCCCTGGTGTTCACCGAGTTGAATAAACAGTACACTGCACTGACTAAAGGTATCTTAAATCAATTTCAATGGTTGCTAGAAGACAGGACCCAAATTAGGGTCTCACTTCTTCAGGACCCAAATCCTGAAGGACCCAAATGAAGGACAGGACCCAAATCTCACTTCAGGGCCTCTCACTCACTCACCGCAGGCAGGTTGGTGGTCTTTCCGTCTTCTACCGACTCCTCTCTGGCCTTGCCCCTCCCCCCCCCCCAGCTCTCTCTGGGCTCTGTCCCGCAAATATTCCTACAGGTCGCACAAGATCTGCCTGCAACCCTCTTATGGTTAAACTGCCAAAATCAAGACTAACTGCTCACCTTCACTCCTTCATTCCTCTTTTCTCCCGCCTCTGGAACAAACTCCCTCACTCTCTTCAATCCCACTCCACCCTCCAGGTCTTTAAAACAGCTGTTCACCACCATCTCTTATCTTCCCCCATCCAAAACCTTGATCTTTTCTATCCCCGCCAATTTCACCCCAATTCCACTTTTTGAAATACCAACTTCTGTCCTGGAAGTCCTTGGTGTCCTTGTGTTTTATACTTCTCCCACCCCCCCCCCCCTTCCCACGCCTCCTCCCCCCAAGCCCTCTCCCTCCCACACATCTCCCTGCTCTTAAATGTTGTGTGCTCTCAAGTGTTTGTGTGCTTCCCCTTCTCTTGTCTTCCGCTCCCTCTTTTTATATATTTTGTTTGTCTGGTTGATTTGTTTGTGAAGTAAATGTCAGCTCTTTCACGAGCCTCGATTCAGTATACAAAAAAAAGGAAAAAAAAAGGACAGCATGTCGAATCATACTAACATAATCATAAGACTTTAAATAAACAAACAAAAAATACCTATTTTGGGGAGCAATGCCCCCCCCCCCTCCCACCTCCCAGGTCTTTGCTGGGCCTGTGTACCTCCTCAGACACCAATTTTTCCAATGCCTTGAACAAACATTGGTACATCATGGATGATGAGGGTTGTGGTGAGGTTTCATCAAAATTGTGTGTGTAGGCTCTGAGAAAAAAGCAAATACCTATTTTGGGGGGCAAGCCCACCACCTCCCCCCAAAGACCACCTTAGACCCTGATTTTTTAAATGCCTGGACCAAACTTTGGTTCAACATGGGTGATTAAGGTTCTGGTCAAGTTTCATCAGAATTGCATGTGTAGTTTCTCAGAAGAAAGCAAATACAGTACCTATTTTGGGGGCAACCCGCAAAGGGGCAGACCCGCAAAGGGGCAGATTTTTTAAAATGCCGTAAACAAAGTTTGGGACATCACGGGTGATGAAGGTTGTGGTAAAGATTCATCGAAATAGTGTGTGTAGTTTCAGAGGAAAAAGCAAATTACTCTTTTTGGGGTCAAACCTGGATCCACTTTGACCCACGGTAGACCCCCTTAGACACAGATTTAAAAAAATATATACCACCTTTAGAGGCCATTTTTCCCTGCAGAGTAGGGGTTGACCTTTTTCGGGCAGCGTGGTCCCCTTTTTGAAGCAATGTTTTACGGCCGGATGTCCTTCCTGCCACCAACCCTGTTAGTCGCCTCTTGCGACACACAGGGAATTACCAGTGAACTGGTACTAAATTTGCCGACCTCGGAAGGATGACAGGCTGAGTCAACCCCCCTGCTGATTTTTTTTAATGTCGTGAACAAACTTTAGTCACAACACAACAAATATAATTTGTGCCAAATTTCGTCGGAATCCCATCAGCGGTTTCGGAGAAGACGTTTCAAGTGTTTACGGAAGGACGGACGGACTGACGCGTAAGCTCCCCTGAACTTCGTTCCAGGTGAGCTAAAAACAAGGCAATACGACCGGATATAGTAGAGAAAAAAAAAATTCCATCAATGATCATCAATTAACACTACCAATATTACTACTTCCTTAACTGGCTCAATTATTCCTGCCTTTTTGTGCAGGGAGGGCAGGAAAAGTGGGAGGAAGTTGGGTAACGTTTTTGGGCCACCAGGTCTTTCACGAACAGCTTTCATCCTTCATCTGCATCTTCATCATTCACCCTTCATCCGTAGCTTCATCGAGTACTGCTCTCCCCTTTGGGATGGCACCCCTGCGTCAACCCTTGCTCAGCATGATACCGGGGAAACCAAGGCTCTCAAAATCATTGGGATCTCCCGTGATGAAGCTGTGTCTCTGGGTCTGTTACATTCACATCGTAGACGGGTCAGTGGTCTCTCTGTTTCAGTGGCTTATATGTCCTTCTTTCTGGTTTTGCAATCTCTGCCCTTTCTATGCTCTGTCCCTCCCAGGTTTCTGCAGATCGCACATGTTCTGCCACTAACAACCCTTCTAAAATCCAGACTCACTGTTCACCTCTACTCATTTGAGCCTCTTTTATCTTACCTGTGGAACCAACTTCCTCAGCCTGTTAGTCCCATTCTTAAAGACAGGTCTTCTCCACCACCTCAGGTCATTACCCACCCACAAACATGATCTTTTCAACCCCCATTAAACCTCCCCAAACATACATATTTCTGGGTTTCCAGGTACCCAGGTCTCCCCTGCTCTCTCACCTTCCTCTTCATATTTTTATGATATATTTAAATTATTTTAAATTTTTGGTTCCATTTCTGCTTCTTCGTCAATATTTCTGTGATTGAGAGTTTGTGGCTGTATCCATTTTGTTCACCTCCTGTGTCCTCCTCCTGCTCTCATTCTTTCCAATGTCCCTTATTGCTGCAAGTCTTCTATTTCGTTCTTCTACACTACTGTTGGTGTGTCCTCTCCTCTCTTTCCATTGTTCTTTCCCCCATCCCCATCTCTTTCCACTGTTCTTTTTGTTCTATTATGTCCTGGTCCATTCTGTATTCTAGCTCCTCCACGAGCCTCGACTCTGTATATAAATTATTTTTACAAAATATAGAAAAGAACAGGCTGGCAGGAAGTGACGTGTGACTAAAGATGGCAGGAACTTGGAATTTTGCCAAGATCTTTGGGATAACTAACTCGGGTCTTCTGGCTAACCAAGACAAGTCTTCCGGCTTATCGTTCTTCTGAAGGATGATACACACATTGATGCATCAATCTGGCTGTGAAACATCAGGATGAGGGTTTCTAGCTGGGCTGAGATTCAAACCCGAGCTGAGCATGATAGCTCAAAGGTGAGTGCGCACACCTCTAAGCTATCCTGCCAGCCCTGAACATTAAAGTGTCACTACCTAATGATACTGTTGTGGACAGAACAGAGACAACCCAAATTACGAGTTACTAATAGGAGATTAACATTGAAAGATGAAGAGAATTGACCATTATATATGGGGCGACAGGAATAATTATAGGAGAAATTAACCCACAGCAAACTTAAATTGGATAACTGGAAACATTCCAGCAAACAATTTCCAACCCAAGGATGTGAGCAAGAGCAGATGGGACAACTTTATGTCAATGAACATGTTATGCATCACAAAGGAAAAATCATGTGGTCAGATTAAGAGAATCAGGTCCTAGTTGATGAACACTAATGGGTGAAACAGCCATCCTTGAAATGTTTATTTTCTGACCTACAGACTCCAATAACCCACACTTTTGTAGGGTGTAATAGGTCTCTTCCTGGAGGTTGGTAATGAGACTAACTGGAGATTCAGTGGTGTAAATGCCTGCAGTGGCTTTGTTATTTGAGAAAAGGCAGTCCAGATAATGCCAGACAATTGTACGCATTATTTAAGCTAGAGAATGTCCTCGTTGGCAATCCTTTGAGACAACATACCAGAAGTGGATCCAAGAGACAGAGGGTTGTGAATTCTGACATTTAAATGTTGGTCGTGCATTTTCGAACAATTTTTAGCTCACCTGGAGCGTAGTTCCGGAGAGCTTATGGAATGGCACGTCGTCCGTCCGTCAGTCGGTCAGTCTGTAAACTCTTGCAACTTCTTCTGTGAAACGGCTGATGGGATTGTGAACAAACTTGGCAGAAATGATATTTGGTATGTTGTGACTAAAATTTGTTCACAGCATGAAAAAAATCAGGGTCTATGGGGGTCTACCGGGGAACATAGTGATTTCAGGTTTGACCACCCCAAAATAGGTATTTGCTTTTTCTCTGAAACTAAGCACACTATTTTGATGAAACTTGATCACAACCTTCATCACCCGTGATGTACCAGCGTTTGTTCAAGGCATTAGAAAAATCGGGGTCTATAGGGAGTGGAGATGAGGGATGATCGGATGCTTGCCATCAAAATTCAAATCTGATAAGCAAAAATCGGATGCTTGCCCCCCAAAATAGGTATCTTTTTGTATGCTTAAAGTCTTATGATTACATTAGTATGATTCTACCTGCTGCCCTGTCTCCTAGCAACCATTGAAATTTGTTTAGAATACCGTGATACTGTTTAAAATACGTTTACTCAGTGTAGTATACTGCTTTATTGTATCAGGTGAGCACCCAGGGCATTGCTCCTATGTTTATGATACTTAGACAAACACTGGTTCACATTTCATTTTATGGATCCACCTCTGACACCACTATGAGAAAGTGCATCGCAAGCAGAGTTAAAAAGAAAACATTAAATCAACCATACACCAGTCTTCAAATTAACCTTCAGAGGACAAATGAGTAATTCTGATTGAATCAGGGCCAGCTGTTCCCATCTTAAATCATCGAGCTTAAGAAATTGGAAGGACAGAATCACCGGTTTCCCAATTTAAGAATAAGAAGAGATATTGCAAAAAGACTACTTAGACATTCCTACTCCCAATGGAGAGCTGTACACAAATGGTCATGTCGGTTTGCAAAAGCGTGCAGCAATGATCATTCTCGGCAAGGTTGTTCGAAAAGAAGAGCGCCATGAATCATCAAAAGCAACTTCGGTGAATTTCCCAGAATTTCATGACAAATGGGTCTGTGTGACAGGATGTCGAAGATGTAGTGTACTTACCTTTGAGCTGGCTCATCTGGGTCCAATTTCCAACCTGATTATGAATTAGCTGATTACTTCACTGGCAGGGTGTCACATCACAAAGTGCACCGTCCCTTCGACAGACGCCAAGCTGCGGGGACGCTAAACTAATAACCCTGGCATAGTTGTAGCGGCTACCGCTGGGTTTTCACAATCGCCTTGCACCTATCAAGGACGCGGAGCGATCACCATGCCGGGCTCGTCCAGGACGCCCGGGCAGGCCCGCGCTCAACTTGCCAGGCCTCGGTCGGGACGCCCGGGCATGCCCGGGCAGGCTCGCCCTCAACTTGCCAGGCCGCAGCCAGGACGCTGGGCCATGCCCCCTCTCGCCTTTCCTGGGCAAACGCTCCGGGATAATATGTATATATATTGCTGCCCGATAAACGGGCTTTGCAGAGTGCCTGAGTGTTTGGTTTGATTAAAGCAACTCGGATGAATTCCAGCTTTTTGTCGCGTCCATTCTTCCGATCGACGTGGGAGCCCCAGCTCCTTCATTGGTGACCTACCGACATGGACTCGGCAGTCGCCCTTAAACTGCCTACCTTCTGGGAGGCTCACGCGGCGGTTTGGTTCGCACAGGCGGATTCCCTGTTCGCCCTGCGAGGCATCACGGCCGACGACACCCGCTTCCACCATGTGGTAGCAGCGCTCGGTTCGGCCACCACGGCCCACGCCCTGAGCCTCCTCGAGAGCTCGCCAGCCGCTGACAAATACGGCACGATTAAGAAGCTTCTCCTCGACGCTTTCGCCCTCCCATCGGCGGAACGCGCACGGCGCCTGCTCGACCTGCCCGAGCTCGGCGACACGCGCCCTTCCGAGCGAATGGACTACATGCTTTCACTGCTCGGCGAGCACTCTCCGGCATTCCTGTTCCGGGAGCTGTTCCTCCGTCAGCTGCCTAACCCGGTACGCCTCGCCCTGGCAAGCACGACGATCACAGATCCCCGGGCCCTTGCCAGAGAAGCCGACAAGATCTCCGCCACAGGACAGCGCATCGCAGCGGCGACATGGGACCCACCGCCGTCCGACGCAACACCCATGGCGCCCGAGCACCCGGCACGGTCGACGACCGAACTGCCGACGCAATTGGCGGCCGCTACACCGAGCCGACCACCTCCAGCACGACGACCGGGGCCTCCACCTGACCAAGCGTGGTGTTACTATCATGCCAGGTTCGGACAGAAGGCCCGGACATGCCGACCCCCGTGCACCTTCGGCAGGCCGGGAAACGGCCGGGCCGGCGTTCATTACCAGCCATGAGCGCCGGCCACACGGGCAACTTACTGTTCATCACGGATAAAGCATCCGGACGGCGCTTCCTGTGCGACACCGGCGCCCAACTGAGCGTCATACCCGCCTCTGACCAGGACAGGCAATCCGCGGTTTGCGGCCCCTCCTTGGTTGCGGCCAACGGATCGACCATCAGCACCTTTGGCCCGCGCAACGTCACCCTCTGCTACGGCGGCCAACGCTTTGCTTGGACGTTTGTAACCGCAAACGTGCCCATGGGTCTGCTAGGCGCCGACTTCCTCTGCACACACGGACTGCTGGTGGACGTCCAACGGCGTCGTTTAATCAACGCCGAAACCTTCAGCTCCCTGGTATGCACATTGAGCAGCTCCGCGCCGACCGAGCTGGCATGCGCCGTCCCGGCGGCGAACGAGTTTGCTCGCCTGCTCACGTAGTTCCCGGCCCTCACGCGGCCGATGTTTTCGGCCGTCGCAGTACGGCATGGGATCGAGCACCACATACCAACCACGGGCCCGCCGGTCTATGCCAGGGCCCGCCGCCTCGACCCAGCCAAGCTCGCCGTGGCGAAGGCCGAATTCGACGCGTTGGAGCACCTCGGCATCGTGCGGCGCTCCGATAGCGCGTGGGCCTCGCCACTGCACATCGTGCCAAAGCCGGGGGGTGGATGGCGCCCGTGTGGCGACTACCGCCATCTCAATGACGCTACCACCCCCGACAGGTACCCGAACCCGCATATCCAAGATTTCTCCGCCCGTCTGGCGGGACGGGTCATTTTTTCGAAAATTGATCTCATACGGGGATATCACCAGGTACCTGTCAGGGCGGCCGACGTCCCTAAAACAGCAGTCATCACGCCGTTCGGCTTATTCGAATTCTTGCGGATGCCGTTTGGTCTCAAGAACGCGGCTCAGGCGTTCCAGCGCTTGATGGACGGCGTGCTGCGTGACCTGCCGTTCCTTTTCGTTTACCTGGACGACATCCTCGTCGCCAGCACGTCCCGGGCCGAGCACCTCCTCCACCTCCGAACACTGTTCGGGCGCCTCAGGGAGCACGGCCTCATCGTCAACCCGGCCAAATGCCACTTCGGCACGACGGCCGTTGATTTTTTGGGCCACCACATCACCAAGAACGGGGCCGTGCCGCTGCCAACCAAGGTCGAGGCCATCACCACATTCCCGCGTCCCCGCACCATAAAGGCCCTGCAGGAATTCCTGGGAATGGTGAATTTTTATCACCGCTTCGTGCCCTGCGCTGCTCAACTCATACGGCCCCTCTACGAAGCCCTCCGGGGCAAGCCGGCCAAGCGCGACATCGCCTGGTCCGCAGCAATGGACGCGGCCTTCCAAAGCTCAAAGCGGGCCCTCGCCGACGCAACACTGCTCGCTCACCCGGTGCTCAACGCTCCCATCGCCCTCACCACGGATGCCTCCGACTACGCGGTGGGCGCCGTACATGAGCAATGGGTGAACGGGGTTTGGCAGCCACTCGCTTTTTTCAGCCGGCAGCTCTGGCCGAACGAGCTCAAATACAGCACGTTTGACCGGGAGCTCCTCGGTCTACACCTGGCCGTCCGCCATTTCCGCCACCTCCTGGAGGGCCGACCTTTCACGGCGTTCGTCGACCACAAGCCGTTGGTTTACGCCATGGCCAAGGCCACGGAGCCGTGGTCGGCCCGCCAACAGCGCCACCTCTCCGCCGTGTCGTAGTTTACCACGGACATCCGGCACGTCGCCGGCAAAAACAACGCCGTGGCCGACTGTCTTTCCCGGGCCAGCGCGAACGCGGTCCACCTGGGCGTGGACTTTGCGCTTATGGCGGCGGACCAAACCACCGACACCACGGTGCAAGCCCTCCGGGCGGCGGACACGGGCCTCCGCCTGGCCGACATCCCCTTCGCGGACACTGTCCTGCTCTGCGACGTCTCCCAAGGCCAGCCTCGCCCCATCGTGCCCGTCACCTGGCAACGCCGCATCTTCGCCTCCCTCCACGGCCTTTCCCACCTGGGCCGGAAAGCTTCCCAGAAGCTGGTGTCGGCGCGATTCGTCTGGCACGGCCTTCGTCGGGACGTCCGCGATTGGACCAGCACCTGCACGGCCTGCCAACGGGCCAAGGTCCACCGACACACCCAGGCCCCGCTGGCACCTTTCACCGTGCCCGAACGACGTTTCGACCACGTCAACGTGGATCTGGTGGGCCCCCTACCCCCGTCACGGGGGTTCACACACCTGCTCACCATGGTGGACAGGACCACCAGGTGGCCGGAGGCCGTTCCCCTCGTCTCCACCACCACCGCTGACGTGGCGCAGGCTTTCATCGCCACCTGGGTCGCCCGCTTCGGCGCACCGGCGGACATCTCGTCAGACCGTGGACCACAGTTCACCTCCGAGATGTGGGGTGCGGTCGCCCGCAACCTGGGGGTCAAGCTCCACCGTACTACGGCCTACCACCCCCAAGCAAACGGGTTGTGCGAGCGATTCCACCGCTCCATGAAGGCCGCGCTCATGGCCGGCCTTCAAGACGGCGGTTGGGCCGACCGGCTGCCGTGGGTCCTTTTGGGCCTCCGCACGGCCCCCAAGGAGGACCTCCAGGCATCCACCGCCGAGCTTGTCTATGGCCAGGCGCTACGCATCCCGGGCGAATTCGTGCCCGACGCTACCAGTCCCTGGTCCGCAGCTCACCAGCGCTCGGACCTCCAGGAGGCCGCCCGACGGTTTGCCCCCGTGCCAACATCCCACCACGGTGACCCCCAGTCCTACGTCCCCCCAGCACTTCGCACAGTGGAGTATGTTTTTGTGCGTCACGACGCACATTGGGGGCCACTCCGGCCGCTGTACGACGGGCCCTTCCGGGTGCTGCGACGGGACGACAAGTCGTTCGTCATCGACATCGGCGGCAGGTCGGACCGGATTGCGGTGGACCGCCTCAAGCCGGCGCACGTGGACGTCGACCACCCACCACGGGTGGCCCTTCCGCCGCGGCGAGGCCGCCCCCCGTCCACGGTGCCCCCCACTCGACCGCCCACCACCACACCGGACCCCCTCCCACGACCCGCCAGGGGTCGCTTCGGCCGGGTCATCAGGACCCCCCCTCAAATTGACCCTGCCGGTGCAAGTCGATTCTGGGGGGACGTGTGTAGCGGCTACCGCTGGGTTTTCACAATCGCCTTGCACCTATCAAGGACGCGGAGCGATCACCATGCCGGGCTCGTCCAGGACGCCTGGGCAGGCCCGCGCTCAACTTGCCAGGCCTCGGTCGGGACGCCCGGGCAGGCTCGCCCTCAACTTGCCAGGCCGCTGGGCCACGCCCCCTCTCGCCTTTCCTGGGCAAACGCTCCGGGATAATATGTATATATATTGCTGCCCGATAAACGGGCTTTGCAGAGTGCCTGAGTGTTTGGTTTGATTAAAGCAACTCGGATGAATTCCAGCTTTTTGTCGCGTCCATTCTTCCGATCGACGTGGGAGCCCCAGCTCCTTCATAGTAACACAAACTTTGGCCGCCATTGAATTAGTACTTGCCACTGGAGGGTCTTTGATTGTCTGTGAAATGCACATGATGCCACATTTGAATTTCAACCGATATTGGACAAGACGTAAAGTTGCCTCCGAAGAAGTTAATAGAAGACTCAACAATCAACATTCCGTCATGTCAGAATGTAAGGTGAAAAATAGTCTCACCTCCAGTCTAGCATCTCATCTTTTCATCCTCATACACTGCAGCACCTCACATAGCCTTCCTCACACCGACTTCCCTGTGGGATTTAATTGCTGAGAGCTCCATGACACATGGGTGTTACAAGTTACCCTGGAGATGAGAATTCTGCCATGAGTGGGACGAAAGCTAGTCTTTATGTTCCCGACCTGTCTCATGAATTCCCTTGATCAGCACACAGCAGTTCATTCAAAGGAGGATTGCCAGTTTAAAACTGTGCTGAAGTACAAAGACGCGAATCGAGTTGGTGTAAGGAGAGTACATGAAATGACTGGAATCTGATGTGAAATAAGAGAGGTAACTGCACTGAGGCATGCTTCCCATTAAATGGAAAAATTTCCATATGGAAGATATGTTCGGAGCACTCATTTTTATTCAGGTACCCTGGGTTTGGTCCTGAGAAAAGGAAATTATTGATTACTTGTTTGTAGTATTATTTGTTTGTTTTATGACGTCAAAACAGTGCGCTAGTGTTTCATTGAATGTTCAACTTTAATGTTCAACCAAAGACTTAAAAAATGCAACGTGTGTGCTGCTTCCTTGCTTGATGCTGAACATTGAAAGGATAGAGCACGGATAATCCCCATGGGTTGGCATCCATGTGGAAGAGGAATTTCTTTCTGAGGAAATACCCTGCTCAGTGCGGTGAGAAAAGAGGCGCCATTGGTGTGAAGTCGTTGGTACCCAGGGTATTTCAGGAAGTGATGACACTTCCCCCAAGCTCAGTAGATGTGTTAAGTGTTTGTCTCGTCAGTATGTTCATGTGTGTGTGAGTGGCAGCTCTATTACAAGCCTGAGATCTTGTATAAAGGCGGTAATTCATTGGAGAAACATCAGCGCAGTCATCTTCGGAGCCTTCCAATCACCCAAAGACTTTCAGACCAATTCGACCCCTTTAGAGCCTAACTACTATTGGAAAATACCTTTGAGATATTTAGACCACTTAAGACCCTTATAGACCATTATAGACCCTTTGGATCACTTAGACCCTTTTAGACCTGTAGACCCGTTAGACCCCTGTAGATGTACACCACACAAACATTTATAGATATGTCTCCTTGCAATATACAGACAATACCTTTCTCAGCAAATAATGCGCAGTTTCCATCCTCGGAGGGTGGGTGGGTACCGCTTGGTTGAACAGAAATTGCATATTGGGTTATTTTCACTTTTGTGGTGCTATTCCCCTTAAACATTTGTGGGAAGTTAAAAGTGTACTATATAGGAAGATAATAATTCAAATTTCTGTGAAAATCCATTCAATATTCCAGTTAGATTGTCATATATAAAATAAATTAGGAAAATGAAAAAGTTCTTTTTTTGTATAGTCTTTAGGTTTTTTTTGAGGCTCATGTGACAGGACAAGAGGAACAGAAGAAAAAGATGGGAGCACTCCAACAGCATTGTAACGGTACAAAATATAGACAGACAGGGAGAAATAAGGGATGTGGGGAGGAATGAGGGGTAGGAGAGGACACACATGAAGGACAAGATGAAAACAGAAGCCTACTCTCAGGAAAAGACTGTCCATTGTGTCTCGGATATTTTACTTGTTTTTCTCAATTTATTTTTCTCATTTTGCACAAGTCTGTCAGAATGGTGCAGAGGTAGTGCGTTTACTTTTGAGCTGTCTAGTCTAGGTTTGATTCTCAACCCTACAACACAAAATGTCAGATTGATGTTTAGCAGGCAGGCCACTGCATCGATGAGTAGGCATTAGGCTGGGGACCCATGTGCTTGCATTAGCTAGTGGACATTAAAGATCCAAAGGTACCTTTTCAAATGAGAGGTCATTGTGTGTCAATACCCTGGCCAAAGACCAATCCTGCCTTAATGTGCAGGGGCACTCTCATTCCTCAGCACCAATACAACTCACAGGGTGAATTTGTAATTTAATCCCAGCTCAATATGAGACAACATGCTGAAAAAAAATAAAAAATTCAGCAAAAAAATTACAGAATTGGGAGAAATTGGGAAAGGAAAAACGATTTTTCATTATTGAGCTACAATTGCATTAATACACAAATCATTGTTCATAAACATGCAAACAGGTTGAAAGGTTTTTTTTTTTTTTTAATGTGACGATTGCTCGAGAGTTAGCCGGGCATGGACTCACTCGGTAGAAATATGAAGATTCATTTTAGAAAGGCTTAGCAGTTAATGTGAGATGGTTAATTGTAATATTACAAATCAATAATGGCAATGGAATTTTAATTACACCGAATGAGTCAATATATGTGCTCATTTGGTTGGTGTATACAAGCATAAGCATGGTACGTGATCAAAACAGAGGCATTGGAATACCTGAGCAGAACAATGTCTGCTGTAGAATGTTTATGCTTTCCGGATGTGCAATGCAGCACTTGGGATTCTGGCCTGTCTGCCAGAGACAACCTATCCCAACATTTTCTAGTGAGGGTCTACCATGACCACAAAAAAGTTTGGCATTTACATTTGCAAGTGGCATAACAAGCTCATGAATTATCATCATCACCATTAATAATGATCTTTGTAGGGCCATTGCCTCCATCATGATCATTTTCTTTAATTAATTTATCGTGGTACTATTAGGTATTACAATGTGAATTTTAAAATCTACTCCGGGCAACCCAATACATAGATTTAGATTGCCAAAATAATAATATAGACAACGTTTATTTTTTTTTAAACATTAATTGAAAATGTACTGCCAAAAGGACTAAATACTATCTGGGAATAGCTGGGCACATACAGCATCCAGTCTGGCTTTGAACGCAGCAACTGATGGTTCTAAACTCACATCAGAAGGGAGGGCATTCCCCAGGTTCACACTTCGATGGGAAAAGGCCGAGGAGTAGGAATTCCGTCGCGCTTGCTGATTGAAATTTTTTTTAAGTGTGGCTACGCCGGGAGTTATCTTGATGAAAGATGAAATATTGATTTAGGTCAAGGTTTTGATAACCCCACACTATGGTAAAGACCTGGATAACTTCCCATCGGAGGCACCTGCGCTGCATGGAGAAGAGGTTTAGGCAGAAAAGCCGGATATGTTACAGGAGGGCAGAGTTCGACAACCATCTGGATACAGAGCGAGCCGTTGGATATGTTTGATTTTGACGATGTCGCGTTGGAGGCTAAGGGACCATGCATGCTTGGACACAGTATTCAAGCAGAGGTCGGACGAAGGCTCAATAGGCAGGGATAAACACCCGTGGAGTAAGACGAGTAGACACGTTTAATGATAAATAACATCCGCCCGGCCATTTTCACAAGGGCATCACATTGAGCCGATGAGTTCAAGGAGGCATCAAATAGAACCCCGAGGTCCCAAACCTGGGCTGTTGCTGGGATGGGAAAAGCATTCTCGGATGGGAAAAGCATTCTCGGATGGGGAAAAGCATTCTCGGACTAATTATGTAGGGATAAGGTTGGTACTTTGCCTCTACCTAAATGCAGGTGTTGGCATTTGGGAATGCTAAGATGCAATTCCCAAAGTGCTACCCATGCAGAGATAGAGTTGATATCTCTTTGCATAGTCAGGGCCTCTCTCGTGTTACAGATGAGTTTCACATCATCGGCAATTAGCAGGCAGGCATTGGCTGACAAGGTGATCGGGCAGGTCATTCATATATATTAGGAATAGGAGGGGACCAATGACAGAGCCTTGAGAGACACTGCTCGGTGCAGGAGCCCTATTAGAGAGGACACTGCCAACATGGACCTTAAGCTACCTATCGGTGAGGAACACAGACAGCCACTCCTACAATTCCGTAGCTAGTAAGTTTCTTGAGAAGAAGGCAGTGGTTGACTGAGTCAAAGGCTTTACTGATGTATAGATAGCATATGTTGACTGAGGACCCCTCATCTAGCACATGGCTTAGTATCTCCACAGAGGAGGTTGATGAGGCAGAATCTCCCTTTGGCGAAGCCATGTTGAGCATTGCAGAAAACGGAGGAATTTGCCAGGTAGCCGGTGATTGCTGACTTCACAAGTCTCTCCCAGACCATAAACACTGCACTCGTTAGGTTTATGGAGCGGTAATTTGTGACCTTGTCCTTGGGCCCTTTCTTGTGGATCGGTATAGTGACAGTGTCCCACCAGTCATCAGGAACTGTTCCACTAACTAACGTTGTGTTGAAAATGATAGCCAAAGGGTCAGCCAGGACCATGGCAAGGGCCTTCAGGAGTGCTGGGTAAATACTTTCAGGTCCTGCAGACTTGGTGGTGCCGATGCCTGAAAGGGCACCTGACACCATGGTGGGAGTGACCTGGAAATCCAGCATCGGCTTCCCTCTGTACTGCTGCTCACATAGAGGGTCTGTGAGATGGAAATCATGTGGATACAAATTTTGGAAGAATATTCTGATTCAGCCGGTTTAGCTGAAACGCCGGAATTACTCCTCGTGCTGTGGTTTACTCTCTCTGGTTAAGGTTTTAGCATGGTTTCAGGATTGCCTGTAACTCTCCCAACTGAGCTCTAGGCAAATGCATGTAGGCTCTCCAGAGATGGTTTCTATATCTGAGAACTCTCCTGACACGACTTTGGAACAAGGGGGGGGATACATGACTGGGTTTACACGGTGGCGAGGGACATAGATGGCTTCTAGTTGCAGAATATTGGTCTTGAAAACATTCCACAATGCAGAGACCGATGTATTCGTAATAGGGTGAACACCCCAATCAAGATTTTGAGCTGCTTCAGTGATTGCTGGTTTGTCCATTTTGGTGTATTTCCACTTGAAACTCGGTGGTTGCCAGTGGTTTGATGGAGTCACCATGGTCAAATGGATACAAGCATGATCACTAAGACCAAGGGATGGAAGTGATCTGATGCTGAAAATGTTAGAGGGATTATCAATTAAAATGAGGTCGAGAGTTGATGACTTTGCTCCTACGCGGAATATCGTCAGAACGACGACATGTTGGAACTGGAGATGGTTCTCACTAAACAAGAGCAGTTGACAGACAAATTAAATCAGGGAAGAAAATGAACAGGCTGACCAATTTATGTGAGGGCATTAAAGTCCCCAAGAAGGATGTGGTGGCCAGGAATGTTGAGGACAGCATTTAGATGTGTAGATGTACATATTATAAGCAATTTATCGGATTTTGTAAAACTGTTTGGGGGGTGATATATACAGGTAATATAAAGGGGGTCACAAGTTCCAATTATACATGTGATAGTCAGAGTGAAGGTTCAGATTGACAAGGAAGGAGAACTGGCTTTTGCTGGAACTTTATGTACACAAGAATGCCACCACCGATTCGAACATCAGTACGGTCTACTCGAAACGTATGGTATTCCAAGATACTTAACTCAGCATCCCAGATGCCTGAATGACCCCATGTTCCCGTGATGGCAAGGACATCTGGTGACGTGTCGGCAGCAACTCCTCGAAGCTCGACAATTTTATTGTGGAGACGACACACTTGTGAGCATGATTTGAAGGGAGGACACCTCACCGGCTGTAGTCCTGGGAGCGGAAGAGGCGATACTATGTTTTTGGAAAAGTCGGTATAATGGTGGCCTTTGGAAAGTTACTAGAACATTGGGGAGCAAGGTACTTCTTTGTGGGTGTGGGTATACTTGTGTTAACAAGAAGAGGCTGACATTCAATGTCAGGAGATAGTGTGTAGGCGAGGTGGTGGTGGCAAGTTCTTCCTCAGCAGTACTGGATAAGGAATGCAGCTCTGAGGAATATGGCAGCAGTGTTGATGCGCTTTGAATAAATTTTACCTGCATTGGCTTTGGGGTGTCGGGAAATATACCAACCCGAAGTAGGTTGGATCGGCTGAGCTTGTATGATCGTCTTATGATGGTATCTCTGGCTCTTTCTGTATCAAATTCAACCACCATCGGGCGAGGGTCCCGATTTTCCAGCCAGCGGTCAATCCGATGAAATCGGACAAGTCGAGGGCTTTTTGTGTCCTTAAAGATGGTCTCCAGTACATCAGTGACTACCGACATACTGTATCATGCAATCTCCTCCTTTGCTCATCGACCTCCGCCGGTTTAAAAAAAAAAATTTGTATACAAGATCGAGGCTCGTGAAAGAGCTAACATTAATCACACAAAAAGTCAAACCGACACACAAAACACAAAATAAGGGGAGCGGTAGACAAGATGGCGAGAGAGGGGAAAAGGACACAAACACAACATTTGAGAGCGGGGACATGGAGAGAACTGTGGAAGGGAGAGGGCTTGGGGGGAGGTGGGAGAGGTATAAAACATAGGGACACTACAAGGACTTCCAGGAAAGAAGTTGGAATTTCAAAAAAGTGTATCTGGGGTGAAAATTAGCGGGGGTAGAAAAGATCAAGGTTTTGGATGGGGGAAGATAAGAGATGGTGGTGAACAGCTGTTTTAAAGACATGGAGGGAGGAGTGGGATTGAAGGGAGTGGGGGAGTTTGTTCCAGAGGCGGGAGAAAAGGGGAATGAAAGAGTGAAGGTGAGCAGAGAGCCTTGATTTTGGCAGTTTAACCATAAGAGGGTTGCTGGCAGATCTTGTGCGACCTGTAGGAATATTTGGGGTACAGAGCACAGAGAGGAGTCGGTAGAAGACAGAAAGACCACCAACCTGCCTGCGGTGAGTGAGTGAAAGGCCCCCGGAGTTAGCTTCATCGCAGGAGATTCCAATGATTCTGAAAATCATTCAGGGATATTCAGGTTCAGGGATATTTGTAAAATTAAGATTCCGTGAACGGGTCAAGAAGGCAGACCAATCATCCACGACAATTTTCATCGGCGCCCAGCATTACAGGGCCTAATCTGTGAGCATCACGATGTATTCGCTCACTTTAGACAAGGTTGTTGAAAAACTCGACCATTTAGATTCAACGTTTGAAATTCTGAGATCAAGCGTGTCAAACTTTGTGCGAGGGAATGTAAAACTAAGTTCACAAGGCAAGTTAAGACTGACAGCTTGTGAAAGCACTTCCACTACTTTACGTAGGAGGGCACATTCAGCTTTACAGGACAGCAGTTCATAATGCAAGGAATCATGTGTGGCTTGGGGGGTTATACAGCCAGGGCATGACCAGAAGAGACTGGAGTTTAAGGAATGTCTAATATAATCTGCTCTAGCCAATGTGATACATCTTGGTTGAAACTTTAGTTTTAGATTAAGTACTCTACGCCACTCGTATGACCTGTTTTGTAACAGACCATAGAAACGGACATTGAAACGGGCATTGTATGTGTATATGTGTATATATATATATATATATATATATATATATATATATATATATATATATATATATATATACACATATATACATATACATATATATATATATATATATATATATATATATATATATATATACACATATATACATATACATATATATATATATATATATATATATATATATATATATATATATATATATATATATATATATATATATATATATACATACTTGGCATTTAATATGTAATATTTTTTTTTTCTTGACAGGTTTACTTTCTGAACTCAGTATATAAATCTGGTGAGTTTCTTTTACCCTTCGGTGATGTCTTTGTTGAAAGAACCATGTCACCGATTGTCTTTCGCAGCAAGAAGTCAATAACAGGATTATATCACAGGTGGCGTGACAAAATGTAAGGACAGGTACATTTGACGATTGGCTTCACAATCGGGTATATAAGGGTTGTTGTGTTCTGTATTAGTGGAAAACAACTGCTGCACGTCTACAAAAGTTATTGCGGCTTCCTCTGGAGATGGTCCGTCAACTTGACAATGCTGCTTGTCATGGAGTGGTGGCTTTACGAAATTCTGGCATGAAACAGCGTGCTATTGCTCAGCAGTATGGCATCACTCAAGGTCAGGTGTCAAAGATCCTGAAACGAAAGGCTCAGAGGGGTGTCCCTACTCCAATACCGAGGTCAGGACCTCCCCGCAGAACCACAAAGAGAGATGATCACCAGCTGCACTGGTTAGTCTGCAATGGCCGTACCAAGTCAGCTAATCGGCTTAGGGCTGAGTGGCAGCAACTGACAAATGTGCCTGTATCCAGAAGGCTAGTCAACCAACGACTGGTTCAAGCAGGCTATCGTGCCAGGCGTCCCCTGAGAAAGCCACGCCTGACCAGACAACACAGCCAGCGCCGATTGCAGTGGGCTAGAGAGCACCGTCAATGGCAGCCAGGACACTGGAATCACGTGAACTTCAGTGACGAGTCTAGATTTCTGGTCTATCGTCAAGATGGCCGCGTCCGAGTGTGCAGACAAGTGCATGAAGCCCACAACGAAGATTGTATAGTGCCAAGAGTCCAAGCTGGAGGTGGTGGGGTGACCGTTTGGGCTGTTTTTCATGCAGGGGGCAAAACTGACCTGGTTGTTCTGAATGGAAACCTGAACCAGTTCAAGTACAGGGTCATTCTGGAAGAAACATTGCTTCCATTTGCTTGTGCAGCCTTTCGAGGAAACTTTGTCTTCCAAGATGACAATGCACGGCCTCATCGTGCTCGCATGATCCAACACTTTCTTGCTGACCATGGTGTCGAGCATATGGAGTGGCCTGCCATGTCCCCGGATATGAATCCGATAGAGAACCTGTGGGCAGAATTAACGCGTCAAATTGACAAATTGGACCAGCAGCCTACCTCTGTGCGTGAATTGCAGCAGACTATTGTCACTGCATGGCAAGCGATTCCTGTCCAAACCTTGGCAAATCTCTTGAACAGCATGCCTCGACGTGTACGTGCTCTCCTGAATGCTCGTGGGGGTTACACGAAGTACTGAACTGAAATTTTACTGTCCGTAATCCCAGTCATAATTTAGCTTTGGTTTTTGTTGAAAAAAAAATTGGCTAATGTGCAAAATAAAGAGATACTTCTGGAAAACGTACAGAAGTTTAACACAGTACTGTCTGTGAATTGATTTCGATATCAGTTTACATCACTTTCAAGGATCAATTTATTTGCTTCGAAATGTCAAATGTGGTTTTTGTTTCCTTTAAAGGTCACATTAACAAAATCTAGAATAATTTCAACATAATTCCAATGAACTTTTGGTTCTAAGTCATCTTGAAAAGTAAGTTCACCCCCACAAAAAAAATATTCCATTTTAAATGCCAAGTCTGTATGTATGTATGTATATATATATATATATATATATATATATATATATATATATATATATATATATATTGCTGCGGATCTCGGAGTACGGCACTCCCGTTAGCAAGGGGGGATTAATCCCCTTGTCTTGTTAAGCTGGCCGTCTCCGGTCCTGGAACTATCCCGCTCCTTTGCGGGGCGAGATTGGCCAGGGTGATTGGTCAAAGATTTCCCAAATACCTTCACCAATCTCTCCGCAAAGCAGGGAGATGAGCCCCTGCTCGAACCGCAGATGTGATGGTAATTGCAGAGCAGTTTAGCAATCCACGATCTGAGCCGTTAGCCATAAAACTAACCCCATTCTGAGCGGTTGGCCAAATCGTGCCACAGCTACTCAATGGGGAAAAGACTAAAGTGACCGGATGAAAGGAACCAAAGAATAATAAGGGTAAAGGAAGAACAAATATGGTTTATTACTATCTAAAAGAGGAAACGAAAGAAGGGAATATACAAGAAAAGGAAACAAAAGGACATAGGGCAACCTTATACACTCTTATATAACACGCCCATGACAATACAAACAGACTCACACGGAATGGTCGCTGGTAGGGGAGGAAGGTCCAGGCAGATGGTTCCAGGCGATGGGGTGGTCCAGGCTCTGGGTCCGCGGGCGAAGAACGGCTGGCAGCTTAACGCTCGACCGGACCTTACAAATGCGAGGGGTTGGAATGCGCATACGTATAGCGTGCCGAACGCTCTCAAAACCACGGCAGTTCGTATCCAAAACGATCGTCCCAAACGATCCTCCGCGCAATGTTCTTGTATTCGCCGCCTCTGCGCTGTTCTCTCGCATCTGCCGATCTCCCCCGCATCTGCTCCCTGCGTGAAAAGGCTTTGCGCTCGCGCTTTTATTGCAAGCTTCGCGTATTAAGCCACGTCCGCTTTGCTCCGCCTACCGGTGAACATGCCTCGGCCCGGATTGGTCACGAGGGTTAATTGTTACCTCCCTTCGTGACGCGTTGATGGGGCCACACCTAGGTTCCTGGCCGCTCCTCCCTTCTTCTCCAACTTGACCGCGTGCGTAATGGCGTCTTGAGAAGGGCGCTGCAGCTGGCAGAGAAGCCATATAATTTGGAGGGCGGCTACGCCGCAATATGGATGGAGTTCAATTGGAGAAGGGGGCTAGGTTATTTGATTAATACAACGCAGTCAAACTATTGGGAACAAATCCTTAACTGAAACATAGACTAATGAAATAATTAAAGAAGATCCTATGGTGTCCTACGTGTTGTACATGGCCTAACTAGGGTGCAACCTTTACAAAGGGGGATATTCACAAGAATTATTATTTTACAAAGTGAAGGTTCTAAAAACCATAACATAGCACCCGTCTCTCCTCCAGGCACGTCCCATGCGACAAAAACTTTAACTTAATGTGACACTCAGGTGTAGTAACCCTCTACTAATAACCTTACCCTGAGTGCGACAGTTTTAAAACAATTAAGTATGTCCCGCCTGCTGCGTTGCATTCTGTCTAACTGATTCACGCCCACAGGATAACCGAATCACGGAATTAATTCTCAAAACTACACATGGATGGTGGGGAGCATTATTTACAAAGACGCACTATTTGGTATTTACAAAACTAAACCCAGGACCTGTTCTTTTGGGAAACAAAAGCAGAGTTTTTGTAAAGAGGAAAGGTCATGCACTGCACTGCACCGGTACACTATACCCACAGGCGCTCCGAGACGCACAATTGATATTGCAGTGCAATCTCAGAGCACCAAAAGCACCACCATAAAGCACGCAATAAAAAAACACAAAGCACCATCCAGTGCACAGATATACAGTTCAAAAAGTCACACTGGCGTCCTCGCTGCACAGCCGATGTTCTGCTGGGGTCGATGTTCTGGGTGTCTTCTTGACTTGCTGCCTATTTGAGAGATAACAAAAACACAAAAAGGGCACAAAAGCGTCCACTTTTTTTGTTTAATTACGGCCAGCAGGGGCCAACTAGGGTGGTCCACCTGCTTGGCATAGGTGCCACTTTTACCATGGTCCGCAAGCAAGATTCCCCAGCAGTGGCCATGCCACAGCCGCTCGGCCAATAAGTGGGCTTGGCCACAAACGTGTGGTCCATAAGTGGTGTACCGGTCCAGGCAGGCAGGCAGCGGAGGTGCGGGCACACAACTGCGGCGCCTGCACGCTTTCCCCTCAGTGCCCAGAGAGCACGGTCTATAGGTGGGGAAGGAAGACAAAGCAGAGTTAGCGGGGTGCAAGGGCACAAGGGTACACATCAACACAAGGTAATGCAGAGGTTAGGTGCGCAGGAGAGCAAGCGGAGAAAGCTCGTCCCTACCGTACGTCCCCCTCTCCCCGTCACCTAATCTACCCTTGCCCCTTACCCCGTATTTACACAATTTTACAAATTCGTCGCTACGTCTTGTCTTCCCCATATCTCCCCTAATTCCAAATTCATCAACAATCCCTCTAACCAAATTTGCCATCAATCAATTTATCACCAATCCTCCTAAGGAGGAAGAGATGGAACATCAGCACAATGTCACCCCCACGTCATGATGCGTCGCACCATTCCAAACATTTGCACAAACCGGTGGTGTGGAGTCTTGTCACCCTGGTGAGTGGATGTAGATGGTGCGAAGAGATTCCAATCCTAACTATACTCTAAATGACTAACACTTTTACTCTACCCGGGGTCTTTCCCTGCCAAACCATTGGCCATCTTACACTATGTGGTTCTAAGAACCGAACTCCCATTGACCAAACTGTGGTGCTCACCAATTTGGGGTCTCACTCTCCAGATTCTACTCCCTGTGCCCTCGCACAATTTCCGGGCTGGATCATGTGGCGCTCCCAGCAGGTCCGCTCACCTGCACACCTCCGCCACTGCAGTTGCCTCCCGAGCTTACCTGCTCCTTACCCTAACCTACCTGGGGAAGGCCCTCTGGCGCTCTCACCCCCTACCGCCCTCTCTGGCGTCAGGCTACCCGGGTCCGTCCTCCGGATCCTCGGGCCCCATTGAACAACTCTACTGGCTCCCAGTGCCTACCTAGAGCCTCACCTGGCCGACATACTAACAGTGGCGGAGTGCCCATTTAATCTTTCTCACTAACAGGCCACACGCCCAGCCATTCCACTTTACTCATGCACCAATCACAACACGCCTGTGCAACTACCCGCACCACAGATGCCAATATCCAACCACAATTTACCTACTCCATCTACCTACTTTTAAACTACCCTGCCCGGGTACTCGTGAAGGGGTCCATCTTCCCCATCCACTCCTTTCACACCAACCACTCCACTCCACGTATTCCACACTACTAACTCCACACCATCCATTCCATACTCCATACCATCTATTCCATACTCCATTCACTCCATGCTCCATTCACTCCAGACCATCTATTCCATACTCCATGTATTCCATACCAGCTATTCCACACAACCATTCTTCATACACCTGTACTTCACACCTTGTGCCCACACACCTGGTGGCACCTGCACACCTGGTGGCACCTGCACCCTCCTTCCCTCCAGGACCATTCACTCAATACAATGCACAATCACACCTTTCACAATACTCTGCTCAATCACTTCCTGCACACACACTGCATCATCTGATCTAACTACTCCCTTCTGAAACTCGTGCTTCCCAGTCACCCCTTATACTATTGCACTCCCTCGTCATTATAATCGACTAATCTGCTACGTCCGCTCCACAGGTACAATGTCGCTACTTAAATCTACAGTTACCTATGGTCATTTCTCTAAATCCCTATACATTATAACCTAACCCTCCCGGGCTAGTTTTCACAGCTATACCCCATAAATCTATAGCTCCTTTGCCCCCATAATGGGAGGGATGGTAGGGATAACACCCCCCGACACTGGGTATCAATTTCCAATCAATCCCACTATCATCCCAATTTCACTCACTATCAATTACAATTTCGAATCCCTATTACCAATTTCAAATCACTATTTCCAAATGCTATTACCAATTCCAATTTCGAATCACCGGGGGTCAATTTCAAACCAAAACACTATCATCATCACAGTCCGCTATATCTGAGCCTCTCGGTACGTCAATACATCATTAAAGCTCGGCTTCGCAAAGCCAAGCAATGAATACGGGTGGTTTGGTCTCCTGCGGTTGGGTCCGTCCGGCACTCGATTCAGGGGAGGAGGTTTCGTCTGGCCAAGGTTCAAAGCACCATCCCTACGCAGGGCCTTTCGCTCCCATGCGCGGTGGGCCAGCCTTGCCTGGGTGGAACGCCGCCACCACAAGGGGGCACCGTTCCGACCCCTCCTACCTTCCCTCGAACCGGGCCGCCCGCTTTGCCTGGCAAAGCGCGGACGTGACCGTGCAGGGCGGGGCCCGGCCTGAATCGTGCACGACGCTCCGAACAGGAGCGACGCGACACCGATCCCCGCCGGTTCCCACAATACACAAAGCCCGGCACGGACCGAGAGCTCGCGTCGGCTAAACGTCGGTCTGAACGCTGTCCCGGTCAACGTCGATGCCCTACTCGCATGCTCACACCACGCGTTCCTTTTTACATTCACCAAACCCGGCGCTCCAACGCCTCTCGTACATCCCATGCATTCTACTCGCGCACATTCTTGCGCATCCATTTCACCATTCGCACACTCTGTTATCACACACTCCGTTCCACACCTTTCCTCCGTTACGTCCTCCGTAACACTCACCATGGGTGTGCACTCCTGCACATACCCACTCACGTGCTCCGATGTGCCCTCCCGCACACGCGCCACAATCAACTCAGGTGTGCATTCTCGCACACTCTCTCCATCCATCTCACTCTCCGTGTCACTCTCATCACACATACACTCCGACGTGCATTCTTGCTCGCACTCGGTATCACTCCCATACTCTGTCATGCACTCTCCCTCGCATCCGGTATCGCACTCGCGCTCCGACGCCATTCGTACACGCGCGCCATTGCCATTCACACAGCGCACCACGGACCTCCCACAAACGCCCGGGTTACGCCTGTAGTGAGGCGGCTTAGCCCAAATATTCAAAAGAATTGTGCATTTTGTGAAACAAGCACCAAATTTGGCACAAATGTACATTAATATGTTGCGAACATTTTCAGATATTGGGCCACTTGAAATTCCGTAATTTTTTTTTCCAGATTTTTTCAAATTTCGTAATTTCAAATTTTTCGGGTGACACCGTCACAATTTCGGTCTTCGAGGCCGGCCGATAGGCAAAGTGTGACCGGAAGGGACGAGGTTCTCCTGACCACGTGGCCCTCGATCTGGGAAGCGAGAGGCGTTCCATTAGTGGACGCGCCCCTCACGCCCGACTTTTGGGCGGCCCCGGCAGGCCGTTTGTTTTGACGTTCCGTGACAGGCCCCGCACCCCCACCTCCGGGCCGACCGGAAGCTTGTGCTGAGTACATCATACCTGAACAACTCAGTGAGGCAGAACACAGCAGTGCACACCAGGGTGACCCCTTCAGTGCATAAACCAATTAACCTGTCCACTGCAGGGCATATAGAAATGAAGTTATTTTCTGCATATAATAATAATATAAGTTCAGTTCTATATAACAATTTCTGTTATCACCACTACCACTACAACTACCACTACTACAAGCTTTGTCTGGAATTTTGTGGACTAACAGACAAACAGACATACAGACAAGCTGGGATCAAAACATTACCTCCTTCCACCATTGAGTGTAGAGGTAAACATCATGGAAATTATATCATGCCCTAGATTTAATTCATGCTTACCCGTGTATTTGCTTCACTGGTTCACAAGGTCTTTTGCATACATGTAATTCAGACTCTCGTCTTCATTGCTGACCACACAATGTTCGCAACATATTAATGTACATTTGTGCCAAATTTGGTGCTTGTATCACAAAATGCACAATTCTTTTGAATATTTGGGCTAAGCCGCCCCACTATATCGGCCGGCCTCGAAGACCGAAATTGTGACGGTGTCACCCGAAAAATTTGAAATTACGAAATTTGAAAAAAATTGAAAAAAAAAATTACGGAATTTCAAGTGGCCCAATATCTGAAAATGTTCACAACATATTAATGTACATTTGTGCCAAATTTGGTGCTTGTATCACAAAATGCACAACAGGTTTGCTATGCTGCTACACTACTGCATCCCAAGCGCGCGAAAATTATTTTTGCACCAAACTCAGCCCGACTCACCTTCGGGGTTCTTCTTCTTCGCTCCACACACACCTGCAAATCTTTATAAGGATTAACAAGCACGGCATCATGATGCGGGCATGGACTTTGCACATTATCCATTTCTCCCTGCCGCGAGTGCTGTTCTAAGTCCGCGGTCTCTCCAATTTCAATTTCCACTACTATTTGTTCGGTTTCTTTTCCAATTCTAATTTCTTTTTCCGCCGCTGCACATGAATTTGCCTTGTCCAATTCGGCGGCCGTCGGGTTTTCACACCCCGTGTCGCGAATCTCTATACCCGTCCTGTTACCTGCGCCTTGCTCCAACTCACTTCTCCCGCGCTCCTCACACCGCGCTACCTCGTCGCGTACCCCCGCAACCTTTTCGCCCGATCTGCGGTCAATGTCTTCCTGTACTCTTTTCGCCGTGGCGTTCATTTGCTCCTGAAATCCATCCAGGTTGTACCTTGCTTCGTGCCTCATTTTTCCCATGTCGATCCCCTGGGTAGCCATCATTGCATCGAATCCCTTTCTGTCACCCTTCATAGATGCACTGAAATGCATCATAAAAAGGCCCCAGTCCATTGGCATTGCGGGCCCGGCTATCGCCGTCACTTATTAGGTTATTAGGTTAGTTAGCTGCACAATACCGAAAATTCGGTTCGATTGCGACAACTTTGAAAATTTGACCTTTGTGACCTTCAAAGGTCAAAGGTCGAAGATTCTTAAATTTGTTGGAAAACTTGTATTTCATGATGTATGTGATAATATAAGATCATGTACGACATTTCACCCTATCAGGAAGCGAACAATGTAATAAAACCATCAAAAATCGACTTTTCTAAATTTCGTGACCTTGTGACCTTGACCTTGGGGCGAAAATGAAAAATCGAGCTCCGTGGGGCTAGACACATGACATTGGCCGAACCAAATATCGAAACCCCTGTCAGATTCCACCAACTCCCTCGGAGAAGATGTAGCTTGAACTCGATTACCCCCTAAAAAGGCATCTTTTTCAGGCGTGGCTCCGCCCACAATGGGCGCAATACGCCCACTCTAGGCAGGACACAACTCGATCATGATATCAACCTCCCACCCAAGTTTCACCAAGATCGGATGATATCATCGGGTAGTTATGCCGCGGACAGACAGACACACAGACACACACCCATGACGAATATAGTGGTCACTGTTTGATAACTCGTGAACCAATACCCCAAAGAGGAATGACCGAAGGGTGTTACCGCTCACATAGTAAGTGGGTGTACTAATATATTTTAAAAATTCATTATAACATTGCTCATGTGAAGACAAAGTTTGATTTGAGGGACAGCTAGTGAACACACAGTTCAATTTTTTCCACATCAGCAGTACGATGCGGCCTGACCCATTGCCACAACTTCTTCATGGCAGGTTAAATGAGCCCAACCTAAAGAAGTGAGTCACTGTAAACGCACACACACAAAGAAAGAGCTCATTTGTATTCATGCTTCATTTCAAAAGTCCCATATTGTGTTAAAAGCTTTCAATGGATCAATAAAAACACTGGACATTTTATTACAAACTGCATTGGTGAATTTATCAACTAATTGCACAACAACCATGTCAGTCGTGTTTAGATCGAAAGTTGAACTGTTGGTCGGAAAGAGAGTAAGAGATGAACTTGCAGAGACAATTATAAATAAGTGTTTCCAAGATCTTAGAAAAAACAAAGAAGAGTGTATTGTAAATGTCCCAATTATTGTTAGATTTGAGGATAGGAAAAATTTCAGTGACCTTAAGATGAGAAAGTTCAGATCCACTACAGAAAGGAAAATTAATCCACTGATCAATTAATTCCATCAAACCAACTGGTGACATTCTTCAGGTCTTTATAGACTTGGATAATTTCATAAGAATTAGTCGGTATAAGGAAAAATGAAGAACTGTTGAGGCTACACAGTTATTAAAATCTGTAAAAAGTTTGTTAGTAGGTGGAATGTTATTGGCTAAGCAAGAGCCAATTTGGCTAAGCTATTTGCTATTTGCTATTGGCTAAGCAAGAGCCAATTTGGCTAAGCTATTTGCTATTGGCTAAGCAAGAGCCATTTTGGCTAAGCAATTTGCTATTGGCTAAGCAAGAGCCAATTTGGCTAAGCTATTTGCTATTGGCTAAGCAAGAGCCAATTTGGCTAAGCTATTTGCTATTGGCTAAGCAAGAGCCAATTTGGCTAAGCTATTTGCTATTGGCTAAGCAAGAGCCAATTTGGCTAAGCTATTTGCTATTGGCTAAGCAAGAGCCAATTTGGCTAAGCTATTTGCTATTGGCTAAGCAAGAGCCAATTTGGTTAAGCTATTTGCTGTTGGCTAAGCAAGAGCCAAAAAGTTTGTTAGTAGGTGGAATGCTATTGGCTAAGAAAGAGCCAATTTGGCTAAGCTATTTGCTATTTGCTATTGGCTAAGCAAGAGCCAATTTGGCTAAGCTATTTGCTATTGGCTAAGCAAGAGCCAATTTGGCTAAGCTATTTGCTATTTGCTATTGGCTAAGCAAGAGCCAATTTGGCTAAGCTATTTGCTATTGGCTAAGCAAGAGCCAATTTGGCTAAGGTATTTGCTATTTGCTGTTGGCTAAGCAAGAGCCAAAAAGTTTGTTAGTAGGTGGAATGCTATTGGCTAAGCAAGAGCCAATTTGGCTAAGCTATTTGCTATTGGTTAAGCAAGAGCCAATTTGGCTAAGCTATTTGCCATTTGCTATTGGCTATGTTAAGTGCTCCTCCCCGACCCCCTGGTCACGGTGTACCTCCGAGCCCCGAGAGGATTCACGGCAGAAAAATGTGTTATTCCGTATGTCAAAGATCAATGGTGAAGCCACACCAATTGTTACTCACAAACAAATATTGTATTAAGATCACACAAGAATAACAGTACAACAATAATAGTAATCAAAAGTACAATCAATATATCCTATGATGGTACCATCAGTTCCGTAATATATAACTCACTGTGCTCCAAGTGAGTGAAACCAGAACATTCCCAATGTCTCTTTCCCGGCCTCAAACCCAAGTTGATTCCGGTTTCAAGCCGAAGTCGATTCGCTCCAGCGATCGCCAGAACGATGTCCAATCGAGACCAGAATCCCGTGTGGATGGCAAGTACAGTCACACAGCCCAAAGCTGCACAAAGGCGCCCTCAAGGCGACTGGGAAATCACACCATCGGGTATGGACTTTCACGGCTCACAGTCGGCGAACCGCAAATTAATCTTCAGAAGCCACGGTGCACACACACATACACCAGATACGTCTGAAAGCGGTGAAAACGGCTGAAAAAGCAAAGAAACCTTGCTCGACGCGTGAAGCGCGCGAGTCAAAATGGCCGACGACCCATTCTTGAGACGTAACGGCATGACGATAATTCTCCTTGGAATCCACCGCCAAAAACCTGACACGCAGGTTGATCGGTCACAGCGATGACAACTCTGTCGCAGGGATCCCTTTCCCGGGAAACCCGAAAGTTCGCTAGTGACTCCCGTTCGACAACGTTCGCTTCGGAACTCGGAGCAGCTCGGCTTTCTTGTCCGACTCACTCGCTCCGCCCTCTTTTTTCCCTCTTCCTCTTCGTCGCCGTCCGGTTCCTGTTTCATTTAAAACATTAACTTTTAACTTTTGAAAATAGAAATATCTATTCCCTTTAAATGACAACAATAATAATACATGGAATTAGAAATGTTTACAGTGGATGAAAACCACCACAACGGAAGTGATGAATCCGTAACACTTCCCCCCCTCAAGAAAGAAAGTTTGAACATAGTGAAAACTTTCTTTGCAGGCAAAAACTTTTAACAAACAAAAGTAAAACATCACACACCAAATCATCAATTCACGTGAGCAACAATAATTAATATTTCCCAAAAATAAAGCAACAAAACTTCAAACAACCTGCAGAGATTTCCAAAGTTAGTTCACTCTGGACAAAGCATCAGCAATGACATTGTCCCTGCCCTTTACATGCTCAATTTCCAAGTTGAACTCCTGCAATGCCAAACTCCATCTCATCAACCTCTGATTTTTATTTTTCATCTTTTGAATGAAGGTTAAGGGGTTGTGATCAAAAATCCAAAGTCAAGCAAATCTATAGCACTTTTTTAGGGAGGCCGAGCTGAGAGCCAGGTTTCATGGTGGTTGGGTGGTGAGGCCTGGAAGTATTCACGACATGGACGCCTTTAGGAACGTGGAGTTCACGGTTAATCCGTGTCGGAATGTTGGCTCGGCTGCTCCGCAGCATTCAGTGCTTCAAACTCTTCCTAACTTTCATAATAATCACGGTTGGAGCACTTGTCACTGTAGTCACATGAATAGCGGTCTCCTTCTCGGCCACTACCCTGATAATCATCCCTTCGGGGCCTGCCGTAACTCTGGGAGCCTCCATAGTAATCTCGACTGCGGCCACCACCAAAACTACTACTCCCACCCCGGGAGCCATAGCCACCTCTGAAACTACCTCCACGTTTTCCTCCTCTGTAGCCCCCTCGACGCCCATGGACTGCCTTCTCTACTGTTATGGTCCGACCATCCAAATCCTTGCCATTCAAATCCTTTTCTGCATCTTTGGCATCCTTTGTGTTTTCAAACGTAACAAAGCCAAACCCTCTCGACTTTTGCATCTCCCTGTCTTTTATCAGCAACACTTCCAAGAGTGGTCCATATTTGCCGAAGACAGAGACCGAAGACAGTCCAGAACATCTTCCCTTGTGTTGAAGTTCAGTCCACCTACAAAGAGCTTGCCAACATTGCCTCCATCCCTGACCTGTGTGTGCTGACACTTAGTTTCAGGGTACTCGACAAGAAGTGCCTGTGCAAAGCGTGACGTCAGTACCTTCTCCTTCTCTTCAGGGCGCTTCCTACCCATAGCACGAGTCGCGGCACAGGATGGAAAGATACCCGGAATCTTCTGCTCTAACTGTGCGGTGTTATTTTCCATACTAGGCTTTTCAACAAACATCGAATTACCAGAAACTCGACCACCGGCCAAATCATTCCTGATAACAAAAGAGATTCCCTCCACAGGAAGAGTGGCTTGTAAACCTACGGTGACCGGTCCTGACACCAAATCACACTTTAAATGGATGACATGAAGTGGAGCTTTAACATAGCCACCAACCCCCTGTAAAAGAACACTAACACCAGTTGCCGTCTTCTCTGACAATGGCAAAATGCCTTCAAGCATCAAAGATTGATGTGATCCTGTGTCCCTCAATACCCTAACAGGTCTCTGGTTAGTCAAGTCTCCATCCAGTGACACAAACGCCTCTGAAATAAAAGGTTTGTAACCCTCTTGAACAAGGTCGTTCTGTGATGCCATAACTTTGGCATGGGGACCTTCACAAGGCACTGTCCTCCAAGGACGATTTCTCGCATTTGCCAATGCATTCGGAGTTGTACTAGTCTGACTCCGCTCCTGATTTTTCGTTTCCAGGGCATAACATTGGGACATCAAATGTCCAGGTTTCTTGCAAAAAGCGCAAGTAGGCCCGGAGGAAAAACTCGTGGTCTGCCTCGAGCCCCCCGGAAGATAAGTGTGTCTTGGAACTGTAGTCTTCTGATCCCTAAAGGTCGTGGTATCAGATTTGTCCTCATAGTCATCTCTAGGCCGCCCCCATGAATATTCGTTCTCCGCACGCATCTCCATTTTCTGGAGCTCCCATTTTCTTTTTCCTCGGGTAAGCAATCCAAGGCTACCTCTGTCCATGTTCCCTGTCCCACCAGAGATTCTACCACCAATGTCTACATCTCTGCATTCTTCATATGAGCTCGGATCACCAAGTTAAAATGTTTGGCCAATATCAAGAGTTCCGATCTTTTTTAACGCTAGGAACTGTGCCTCATTATGGGATACCGCAAACTTTTCTGCGTCAAACACCATGGTGACTATTAGTTAGCACCTGTTAACCTTTACACAAAAATTCCCAATTTTTTGAAAATTTGGGAATGCTAGAAAAATTCCAAATTTGGGAATTCTGGGAATGTTAGGGAATTCCATCCCGGACGAATGTTAGGGAATTTAATCCCGGACGAGGACCCCAATTTCAATTTGGGCCAATTTTGGACGAGTTCCCAATATCCCGGATGAGCCCCCAATTTCTGTTACGTGCTCCTCCCCGACCCCCTGGTCACGGTGTACCTCCGAGCCCCGAGAGGAGTCACGGCAGAAAAATGTGTTATTCCGTATGTCAAAGATCAATGGTGAAGCCACAACAATTGTTACTCACAAACAAATATTGTATTAATATCACACAAGAATAACAGTACAACAATAATACTAATCAAAAGTACAATCAATATATCCTATGATGGTACCATCAGTTTCGTAATATATAACTCACTGTGCTCCAAGTGAGTGAAACCAGAACATTCCCAAAGTCTCTTTCCCAGCCTCAAACCCAAGTTGATTCTGGTTTCAAACCAAAGTCAATTCGCTCCAGCAATCACCAGAATGATGTCCAATCGAGACCAGAATCCCGTGTGGATGGCAAGTACAGTCACACAGCTCAAAGCTGCACAAAGGCGCCCTCAAGGTGACTGGGAAATCCCACCCTCGGGTATGGACTTTCACGGCTCACAGTCGGCGAACCGCAAATTAATCTTCAAAAGCCACGGTGCACACACACACACACCAGATACGTCTGAAAGCGGTGAAAACGGCTGACGAAGCAAAGAAACCTCGCTCGACGCGAGAAGCGCGCGAGTCAAAATGGCCGATGACCCGTTCTTGAGAAGTAACGCCCGAAGATAATTCTCCTCGAAATCCACCGCCAAAAACCTGACATGCAGGTTGATCGGTCACAGCGATGACAACTCTGTCGCAGGGATCACTTTCCCGGGAAACCCGAAAGTTCGCTAGTGACTCCCGTTCGACAACGTTCGCTTCAGAACTCGGAGCAGCTCGGCTTTCTTGTCCGACTCACTCGCTCCGCCCTCTTTTTTCCCTCTTCCTCTTCGTCGCCGTCCGGTTCCTGTTTCATTTAAAACATTAAATTTTAGCTTTTGAAAATATACTGAAACGCAAAAGAAACTTACCACCTTTGAAACCTTTAAATATCAACAATAACACTGTGTGTAGTAAATGTGTGAACTTATTTGTGGACAATAGTGTTCTCACTGTCAGACAAAACGGTCACGGATGGTCACTTGAACCTTCAATGGTCACTTCATAGCACAGCTGTTGAACAGCCGTTTTGACTGTCAGTGATTAGCCAAGGGGTACGGGATGATTTTAATGAGCTGCACGTGATGTCTTGATATTGGCTTTAAAAAGGCCAGTGCAAAATGGGCATTTCAATCAACATGCCACGATTGTCAAGGGATCAACGGCAGCGTGCCCTGGGCATGCTGCAAGGTGGACTGAGCTACCGTGAGGTGGCACCTCACCTTGGCTGTTCACACCAGACAATATCGGCCCTGGTGGACAGAGACACCCTCCACAACTCTGCAGATGACAGACCTCGATCAGGGAGGCCAAGAGCCACCACTGCAAGGCAGGACAGGCAGATGGTCCGAAGTCACCTGCGGGATCGATTCCGATCTGCGGGAACAAACTGTTACATATTTATGTGAATGTATGTGAATTACCATTCAGGTCTTTGCTTATCCATGGGTAGTATATTAAGTTGTTGTGTAGTTGTTGTGGTTGGAGGGGCAGGAGCCCTTCTGAGGGAGTGGCCGGAAACGGAAGTGGCCGGAAACGGAAGTGACCGGAAACGGGAGAGGAAAAGACACGAGGAAAAGGACGAGGTTTCTTCTTCCTCGCCCGCTCCGACAAAAGGTGGTATCGACCTTGCGCTGCGTGAAAAAGCGGCGTTCCGAAGCCTGTCTGGCGAGAGGAATTCCCGGGGAGTACCTGCCCGGTGGAGACGTCAAGTTGACGTGGGGCCGTGCATCGACCCCGCGTCTGGAATCGTTCGCGGCACCGTCCAAACAGACGCGTGCGGGTCGCACGTTGGGGCCTAACGCGCCTTGCAAGCGGCGTGGGGTTTGGCTTGCTCTACCGTACCCGCTCCGCGTGGCCACGAGGGGCTGCAGCCACGGTGCCTGGTACGATACCTGCCCGGTGGAGAAACGTCCACCCGGGGTTCGTTCAACCGCCCGAGTGCGGAGACGCCGACCAGTAGCAGTATCTTGGTCAGGAGGGGCCCAGAGACATTGTGAGGAGCAGAGACCGAAAGGGGGTGTGAGTACTCACCGGGACACACATGTATAAGATGGCCATCTTAATCATAGGGAATTGATTGTGAATTGGGAATTGGTGATGATTATGTATGGTTGATTGCTCGGGGAAAATCTCCGTGGTTGTGTCCTTGAAATATTGTTGATGGTTGTGTCATTGAAATTGTTTGGTATCATTACCATTGAAATATATCCTTGAACGTCAGTTGTCTCTTGGGTGAAATTCATATGGCTTGCGTGGCGAAAGCGCATATATAATACAGCTTTCTGGCGAAGTTCCTCTCACGGTCCGGGGGTCACTGAGACCAGGTATTCACCGAGGGGACCACGTAACAGAATTGGGGGCTCGTCCAAATTACGATTTGCGGTTTCGCAATTGGGTCTACGTCCGGGATTTAAAATTGTATAAAATAATAAAATAATAATTTTTATTAATTAAAATTTATTAATTAATTATTAATTGGTAAAAAAAAAATTTGAGAAATTGGGGTAAAATCTTGGGTGAAGGTTAACAGGTGTTAACGATAGGCACCATGGCGTTTGTGGCACAGAACTTTGGGGTAACACCGAGTGAGGCACAGTTCCGAGCGTTGCTAAAGTCGGACCTCTTGAAATTGGCCAAACATTTTAACTTGGAGGTCCGAACTAATTTGAGGAAGGCAGAGTTGCAGGCCACGGTGATACAATCTATGGTGGGATTAGGAACATGGGACGAGTTAGCCTGGGAGTGGCTACCCGAAGAACCAGAAGACGTTGAGCTCCGGAAACTGGAGTTGCAGTTACGGAGCCAGGAACGGATTAAAGAAGAAGAAAGGAAAGCAGAAAAGGAAAGAGCAGAAGAAGAAAGGAAAGCAGAAAAGGAAAGAGCAGAAGAAGAAAGGAACGCAGAAGAGAGGAGGGAAGAGAAACAAGCGGAGGAAAGGAGAGTGGAACGAGAACTCCAGGAAAGGTTAAAAGAAGAAGAAAGGAAAGCAGAAGCAGAGGAAAGGAGAGTGGAACGAGAACTCCAGGAAAGGTTAGAAGACAAAAAAGCAGAGGAAAGGAGAGTGGAACGAGAACTCCAGGAAAGGTTGGAAGAGAAAACAGCACAAGAAAGAACCGAGGAAAGGAGAGTGGAAAGAGAACTCCAGGAAAGAAGAGAAAAGGAACAAGCAGAGGAAAGGAGAGCTGCAAGATACCTCGAAGCAGAGGAGAGAAAAGCGGAAAGGGAATTAAAGGAACGTGACATGGAGCTTCAGCAAGAAATCAAATTCAAGGAGCTGGAGTTAATGAGAGAACGGGGAGAGGCACCACCCTTGCTGACGGGGTCGACACCTAACCAGAAAACCTGGGATGTGGGCAGACATATGAGGCTGGTTCCACCGTTCAGTGAAAAAGAAGTCGCGAAATTTTTCCCACACTTTGAGAAAGTGGCTCGACAATTAAACTGGCCGGAGGAGGCCTGGACCATACTCGTGCAAAGTGTGCTGGTGGGGAAAGCTCAGGAAATTTATTCGGCGCTACCAATGGACCAATGTGCAGATTATGAGGTACTGAAGAAGCACATCCTCAAGGCCTATGAGTTGGCTCCGGAAGCTTACAGGCAAAAATTCAGGAATGCCAGGAAGAGGGAGAGTGAGACCCATGTGGAGTTTGCCAGAGTGAAAGAAAACATGTTTGATCGGTGGTGTGAGTCAAAAGGAGTCGGGAAAGACTTCGAGACATTGCGGGACTTGATCCTGGTGGAGGAATTCCAGCAGTGTGTCCACGAGGACATCAAAGTGTACCTGCAGGAAAAGAAGGTACCAAAGTTGTGGGACGCAGCCACCATGGCAGATGATTATGCCTTAACCCACCGAATAGGGGTCCGCGAACCTAACTCCTCGCCTAGATCTCCGCAGGGGAGGTGGGGAACAGCAGGTGCGGAGAACGACCATACATGGCGGCGGCTTCGAGATGATTATGGGGACAACTATGATACCCCACCGGTTCGAAATCAGAGGGATGCGGGCCCAAGACCAACTTATAGTTCGGGGGGCCCGAGGCAGACCCCGAGTTTTTCCTCCGGACCTACTTGCGCGTTTTGCAAGAAACCTGGACACTTGATGTCCAGTTGTTACCTCATGAAAAGGGACAACCCAGAGCGGAGTCCGACTATTACAACTCCGAATGCGATGGCTAGCGTAAGAAATCGCCATCAAAAGGGTTACCAACCATTTATTTCAGAGGGGTTTGTGTCACTGGATGGAGCCTCGACTAACCGGAGACCGGTTAGGATATTGAGGGACACAGGGGCCCATCAATCTTTAATGCTTGAAGGCATTTTGCCATGGTCCGAGGAGACGGCAACGGGGGATAGGGTGCGTTTACAGGGGATCGGGGGCGGTGTTAGTGCTCCCCTTCAGGTCATCCAGTTGGAGTCCGATTTGGTGTCAGGACCGGTCACCGTCGGTTTACAAGCCACGCTTCCTGTAGAGGGTGTATCTGTGGTTATCGGGAATGATTTGGCCGGGGGTCAAGTTTATGGTAACCAGAGGGTTGGTAAAGAGCCCAGCAGGGAAAATAACACCACACCAACTCGGGATGGCGACAAAAGTGCCAAGTTATTTGTAGGGGGACTGAACTTCAAAACAGAGGAAGAAGTTCTGACCTCTGTCTTCAACAGATATGGGCCGCTGGTGGAAGTGCGGTTGGTAAGAGACTGGGAAACGCAACAGTCAAGAGGGTTCGGCTTTGTCACGTTTGCCAGCACAAAAGACGCCAGAGAGGCAGAGAAGAATTGGAATGGCAAGGATTTGGAGGGTCGGACCATAACAGTAGGGAAGGCATTTCGTAGGCGTCGAGAGGTCTACAGGAGAGGACAACTGGGCGGTAGTTTTGGTGGTGGCCGCAATCAATATTATTATGGAGGCTCCCTGAGTTACAGCAGCTCCCGAAGGAAGGATTGTCAAAGTAGTGGCCGAGAAGGAGACCGCTATTCATGGGACTACAGGGACAAGTGGTCCCACCATAATTATTAGGGAAGTTCTGAGAAGTTGAAGCACTGAAGGCGGCGGAGCCGCCGAGCCAAGATTCCTACACGAATTAACCGTGAACGCCGTTCCTAAAGGCGTCCATGTAGTGAACTTTCATGCACGGACTAACCGTGAACTCCACGTTCCTCAAGGCGCCCATGTAGAGAACTTTCCTGCACGGACTAACCGTGAACTCCACGTTCCTAAAGGCATCCATGTCGTGAATACTCGGCTTGGCCTCCCGGAAAAAGTGCTATCGAGTTGCCTAACTTTGGATCTTTGATCAACCCCTTAACCTTCATTCCCAAGAAACTGACGGTCAAAGTCAGAGGGTCATGAGATGGAGTGTGATTTGGCAGGGACAATGTCGTTGTTGGTACTTAGTCCAGAGGGAGTAATCTGGAGGGGTTGAGTTATCTGGTTTGTTTCTCCAAATTGGCCGGCAACGAAAGTTTTCGCTGGGTTCAAACTTTCTTTCTTGAAGGGGGGGAGTGTTACATATTTATGTGAATGTATGTGAATTACCATTCAGGTCTTTGCTTATCCGTGGGTAGTATATTAAGTTGTTGTGTAGTTGTTGTGGTTGGAGGGGCAGGAGCCCTTCTGAGGGAGTGGCCGGAAACGGAAGTGGCCGGAAACGGAAGTGACCGGAAACGGGAGAGGAAAAGACACGAGGAAAAGGACGAGGTTTCTTCTTCCTCGCCCGCTCCGACAAAAGGTGGTATCGACCTTGCACTGCGTGAAAAAGCGGCGTTCCGAAGCCTGTCTGGCGAGAGGAATTCCCGGGGAGTACCTGCCCGGTGGAGACGTCAAGTTGACGTGGGGCCATGCATCGACCCCGCGTCTGGAATCGTTCGCGGCACCGTCCAAACAGACGCGTGCGGGTCGCACGTTGGGGCCTAACGCGCCTTGCAAGCGGCGTGGGGTTTGGCTTGCTCTACCGTACCCGCTCCGCGTGGCAACGAGGGGCTGCAGCCACGGTGCCTGGTACGATACCTGCCCGGTGGAGAAACGTCCACCCGGGGTTCGTTCAACCGCCCGAGTGCGGAGATGCCGACCAGTAGCAGTATCTTGGTCAGGAGGGGCCCAGAGACATTGTGAGGAGCAGAGACCGAAAGGGGGTGTGAGTACTCACCGGGACACACATGTATAAGATGGCCATCTTAATCATAGGGAATTGATTGTGAATTGGGAATTGGTGATGATTATGTATGGTTGATTGCTCGGGGAAAATCTCCGTGGTTGTGTCCTTGAAATATTGTTGATGGTTGTGTCATTGAAATTGTTTGGTATCATTACCATTGAAATATATCCTTGAACGTCAGTTGTCTCTTGGGTGAAATTCATATGGCTTGCGTGGCGAAAGCGCATATATAATACAGCTTTCTGGCGAAGTTCCTCTCACGGTCCGGGGGTCACTGAGACCAGGTATTCACCGAGGGGACCACGTAACAGAATCAACAATTGCTAATTGAAATATTGGAATTTTATTGATGACATGTCAAGTTTTTGACCAAGATACACCATCTCATCAGTTTGTTCTACAGTACAGAACAGCACAGGGTGCAATGTCAGTCCCCTTTCAATAGCGTGTGTGGCCACCATTGTTTTGGATACAGGCAGTGCATCGTCGGCGTATACTGCCTACCAGTCTTTGGATGGATTGCTGCTGGATTCTGTCCCACTCAGTCCTCAATGTCTGAAGCAGCTCTGCCCGTGTCCTGGCCCTGCCAACTACGCGTCTCCCAAGCTCATCCCACAGGTGCTCTATGGGATTCAGGTCAGGGGAGAGCGCAGGCCACTGCATGGTGTTGATGTTCTCGCCTTGGAGAAATGCAGTGGTAAAGCGAGCAGCATGGGGACGAGCATTGTCATGCTGAAAGGTTCTCAGTTCTGGGTGGTCTAGCAGGAATGGCAGCAGATGAGGTCGCAGGATGTTATCCACATACCGCTGGGCGTTAAGATTCCCATCCACAACCACCAGTGGCGTCCTGTACCGGCCTGATATAGCGGCCCACACCATCACACTTGGGCCACCCCACCTGTTGGCTTGACGCACGCAACAATCGGCATATCGCTCGCCAGTTCTTCTCCAGACACGCTCACGCCCATCAGGACTGTCCACACAGAACCTTGACTCATCGCTGAAAGCGACCTCGTTCCACTGCACCAAGGTCCACCGCTGATGCTGCTGGCACCATCTCTGTCGGTTGCGGCGATGGGCAGCCGTCATCACGGGGCCTCTGTATGGTCTTCTGGCAGTCAGACCATAGTCATGCAGTCATCTTCGTGCAGTATCATTGGAGATCCGTGGGTTTGCATGCCCCGGAGTTTCTGCCGCAGTGCGGATGCTGGACGGAATCGATCCCGCAGGTGACTTCGGACCATCTACCTGTCCTGCCTTGCAGTGGTGACTCTTGGCCTCCCTGATCGAGGTCTGTCATCTGCAGAGTTGTGGAGGGTGTCTCTGTCCACCAAGGCCGATATCGTCTGGTGTGAACAGCCAAGGCGAGGTGCCACCTAACGGTAGCTCAGTCCGCCTTGCAGCATGCCCAGGGCACGCTGCCGTTGATCCCTTGACAATCGTGGCATGTTGATTGAAATGCCCATTTTGCACTGGCCTTTTCAAAGCCAATATCAAGACATCACTTGCAGCTCATTAAAATCATCCCGTACCCCTTGGCTAATCACTGACAGTCAAAACGGCTGTTCAACAGCTGTGCTATGAAGTGACCATTGAAGGTTCAAGTGACCATCCGTGACCGTTTTGTCTGACAGTGAGGACACTATTGTCCACAAATAAGTTCACACATTTACTACACGCAGTGTTATTGTTGATATTTAAAGGTTTCAAAGGTGGTAAGTTTCTTTTGCGTTTCAGTATAGAAATATCTATTCCCTTTAGATGACAACAATAATAATACATGGAATCAAAAATGTTTACAGTGGATGAAAACCACCACAACGGAAGTGACGAATCCGTAACAGCTAAGCAAGAGCCAATTTGGCTAAGCTATTTGCTATTGGCTAAGCAAGAGCCAATTTGGCTAAGCTATTTGCTATTTGCTATTGGTTAAGCAAGAGCCAAAAAGCTTGTTAGTACGTGGAATGCTATTGGCTAAGCTATTTCTATTGGCTAAGCAAGAGCCAATTTGGCTAAGCTATTTGCTATTTGCTGTTGGCTGAGCAAGAGCCAATTTGGCTAAGCTATTTGCTATTGGCTAATGAATGAATGAATGAAATGAATTATTGGCTAAGCAAGAGCCAATTTGGCGAAGCTATTTGCTATTTGCTATTGGCTAAGCAAGAGCCAAAAAGTTTGTTAGTAGGTGGAATGCTATTGGCTAAGCAAGAGCCAATTTGGCTAAGCTATTTGCTATTTGCTATTGGCTAAGCAAGAGCCAATTTGGCTAAGCTATTTGCTATTTGCTATTCGCTAAGCAAGAGCCAAAAAGTTTGTTAGTAGGTGGAATGCTATTGGCTAAGCAAGAGCCAATTTGGCTAAGCTATTTGCTATTGGCTAAGCAAGAGCCAAAAGGTTTGTTGGTAGGTGGAATGTTATTGGCTAAGCAAGAGCCAATTTGGCCTTGCTATTTGCTGTTGGCTAAGCAAGAGCCAATTTGGCTAAGCTATTTGCTATTTGCTATTGGCTAATGAATGAATGAATGAAATGAATTATTGGCTAAGCAAGAGCCAATTTGGCGAAGCTATTTGCTATTTGCTATTGGCTAAGCAAGAGCCAAAAAGTTTGTTAGTAGGTAGAATGCTATTGGCTAAGCAAGAGCCAATTTGGCTAAGCTATTTGCTATTTGCTATTGGCTAAGCAAGAGCCAATTTGGCTAAGCTATTTGCTATTTGCTATTTGCTATTGGCTAAGCAAGAGCCAAAAAGTTTGTTCGTAGGTGGAATGCTATTAGCTTAGCAAGAGCCAATTTGGCTAAGCTATTTGCTATTGGTTAAGCAAGAGCCAATTTGGCTAAGCTATTTGCCATTTGCTATTGGCTATGTTACGTGCTCCTCCCTGACCCCCTGGTCACGGTGTACCTCCGAGCCCCGAGAGGATTCACGGCAGAAAAATGTGTTATTCCGTATGTCAAAGATCAATGGTGAAACCACACCAATTGTTACTCACAAACAAATATTGTATTAAGATCACACAAGAATAACAGTACAACAATAATAGTAATCAAAAGTACAATCAATATATCCTATGATGGTACCATCAGTTTCGTAATATACGTATAACTCACTGTGCTCCAAGTGAGTGAAACAAGAACATTCCCCAATGTCTCTATTCCGGCATCAAGCCCAAGTTTATTCCGGTTTCAAGCCAAAGTCGATCCCGGCTTCAAGCCAAGGTCGATCCGCTCCAGCGATCATCAGATCAATGTACAATCGAGACCAGAATCCCGTTGGGTTGGCAGTTACATTCCTGCTGCCAAAGCTGCGCAAAGGCGCCCTCCAGGCGACTGGGAAATCCAAAGGCGCCCTCCAGGCGACTGGGAAATCACACCCTCGGGTATGGACATTCCACGGCTCACAGTCGGCGAACCGCAAATTAACCTTCAAAAGCCACGTTGCACACACACACACCAGATACGTCTGAAAGGGGTGAAAACGGCTGAAGTGAAGCAAAGACCTTGCGCGATGCGCAAAGCGCGCGAGTCAAAATGGCCGACTGCCCGTTCTCGAGACGTAACGGCAGTCCAACGATTCTCTTCGGAATCGACCGCAAAACCTGACACGCAGGTTGATCTGTCACAGCGATAACAACTCTGTCGCAGGAATCCCTTTCCTGGGAAACCCAAAGTTCACTCGTGACTCTTGCTCGCCAACGTTCGCTCCAGACCGCAAAGCAACTATGCTTCTTCCCCGACTCACTCGCTCTGCCTTCTTTTCTCTCCTCTTCCTCTTCGTCGGCTTCCGGTTCCGGTTTCATTTAAAACATTAACTTTTTTGTACCTTTTGAAAATAATAATTTCTATTTCCCTCAAACGACAACAATAATAATACATGGAATCAAAAATGTTTACAGGGGACAACCCCACAACCACAAACCACAACAACAGAAGTGACGAATCCGTAACAAATGCTATTGGCTAAGCAAGAGCCAATTTGGCTAAGCTATTTGCTATTGGCTAAGCAAGAGCCAAAAAGTTTGTTAGTAGGTGGAATGCTATTGGCTAAGCAAGAGCCAATTTGGCTAAGCTATTTGCTATTTGCTATTGGCTAAGCAAGAGCCAATTTGGCTAAGCTATTTGCTATTGGCTAAGCAAGAGCCAATGTTGGTAAACAAGAAATTGAAGGAATCAGAATTGTCTGCAGAGTATGAGATAACCTGCTGTCAATCCAAAAAATCATTAGGATAATCATCCTTATTGGTCTTACCAAAGAGGTTATTAATTTCACGTCATGTATTATTACCTCCGCCACCGAATGTGGATGGAGGTTATGTTTTCACCCCTGTCTGTTTGTTTGTTTGTCTGTTTATGAACAGGATATCTCAAAAAATTGTGGATGGATTCAGATGAAATTTGGTGGAGAGGTTGGGTGTGTGACACGGACGAAATGATTAGATTTTGGTGAAGATCCGGATCAGGATCTGCATCGCAGAAAATCTTAAGTGATTCTTCACCATTGAGAAATAAGGCAAAAGATGATATACAGCACGATATCTCAAAAAGTTGTGGACGAATTCAAACGAAAACTAGTGGATAGGTTGGGTGTGTGATAAGGAAGAATTGATTCGATTTTGGTGAAGATTTGAATTCAGATCAGGATCAGAGATTTTTTTCGGTAATTCTTCAACATTGAGTGATGGGCTAAAACCGATTTGTAGCACGATATCTCAAAAAGTTATGGACGGATTTGGACGAAACTTGGTGGACAGCTTGGATATGTGACAAGGACGAATCGATTCGATTTTGGTGAAGATCTGAATACGGATCTGGATATGAGAATAAAAAAAAAATTGAAGTGATTCTTCACCAAATTTGTGATAGGGCCAAAAACTATATGTAGCACAATATTTCAAAAAGTTCTGGAAGGATTATTGCAAAACTTGGTGGATGAGTTGGGTAGGTGAAAAGAACACGTCGATTCGATTTGGTTTCAGGTCCGAATCCAGATGTGGTCTATCAGTGGGATACATAATGTAAACTGTTGAGCCTGGCGAAGGTATGCTCTCTACCGTATGCCATTCTAGTTAATATTTGTTTTTATTAGGATCCAACCTTTTAGGGTAGTAATGTTTCTTTGAGAAACAAAACGGATCATTGCACTAAGCCGATTGGGGAAATTGTTGTATTTGCGTTAGTTTGCTGATATTGGGTTTTGTAGAAAATGCTTCCACAGCCTCTTTTTTGTAATTGCACGAAGTTATGATTGATTGTGATATCCAGGGTTCGTTTATTTTTGGGTTCGCCAATTGTTTTGATGATAAGTGGGAAATGGAAGTTATAGATTCTGCTGAAGATAGAAAGATTCTCGAAGCAGAGTCAGCTAGTTCAAATTGGTAAAGCTCACTCCAATCAGTGGACCCAATTTCGGGAAACAAAAGCATGGAGTATTTGGCTGTGGATAGCATATCCAATCTTCCAACAAATTTGTTTCTTATCGAAAGAAACAACCGCTGGCTTATAAATGAGGTCATAACCCACTGCTTTCAGTTTGGTAAGCTGCAGGTAGCAATAGCCCAGGCTGTAAATGCAGGTAAAGGTTTTGTCTGACAAGGGTCGACTTGGACCAATAAAATTAAATAGTGAAATTATTTTCGATTAATTATGGATGGTCCAGGTCTATTTTCTACTTGTGGGAAAGTGCTCTACTGTGTTGTAAATATAATTTTGGTCTCAAACCTTCTCACTTTGACACCTGAAAGTTACTATAATTTTATTTACTTGTTTATACACAAATAAACAACAACTGTCCATGAAAGTTGGATAAGACTGCAGCATACATTTCCAATAAGAGCCAACGTACATAATTCTAACACAAAATAGTGAAAACTTTGATCCCTCCAACCCCTTCCCAACTGTATTCCATTCTTGAGTTGGCCAGTATGGTATTCCCATATGAGCACTTTGCTCATCATGCTGAGATTCAATGTTAAAATTCGATTAACAGTACTATTTTGATTTGTGCATCATCTACAAATGTTCTTGTAAACCCATGTAAAAATATACACATTGATGACCCCTAAAGTCCTTGCCCTCCATGCAATATCCCATATTGCAAGCCCAGCTGGGGCCCACATGGGTTTTCGTTGGTTAGGTGGGCTGAACTGGACTTGGGATTTGAGTGGGCTTTGAACTGGGCCCTATGTGGGTCCCAGGTCGGCCAAGCTATTGTTATTTTCAGAAGTTTAAAAAATGGCAGGTATATATATGTATATATCTTCTGTATATTGTATTTCTTAAGAATCATATTAAAATCGAATGCCTGCTGTTATTTTTAACTGTGAAAGCTGTTTTTTATAACAACAACAAAAAGCAAATTTAGCAATATATGCAGGTGTGTCTTTTATTCATATAATTTAACACGCACGAGAATTTACTTCTGTGATTCGTGAGCGGAGTGAGGTCAATGATAATCCGTACGGAGTGACTCTCTCTGTAAAGCTGCTCTCTCGGTCGGGAATGGATGGAGGACCTAAATCAGGACCGCTTCAAACAAGAGGCCAGTCAGGACTGTCTCCTTGGGCATATCTCGGGCATTCGACACAGCATGGCATTCTGCTTAGCTTGCCAAGTTCTCTCCATGTGGAATATTAGATCATCTTCATTCCTGGATTGCTGACTCCCTCTACTCATGCAGTCGATGCCTCTTCTCTCCTTTCCCAGGCAGAGGCTGGAGCACCTCACACCAATGTCTTTGGCCCAGTCTCATTCCTCATCTGCATATAATGATCTCTATGATACTCTGGAAAACCCTCGATTCCTTTTTGCAGACGACTTTGCATTGCGTCATACAATATTCCATCCCACTGAGCAGCTGTGTGTCATTCAACTGTGGTATAAAGCAGCTGTGTTATCCTCCACTGATGTGGAGATGATTTAATTAGGTTCCCCTTGGATAAATGGAACATATCTTTCAATCCTGCTAAATCTCACAGTCTCACCCTGTCGCTCTGGAAGGATTATCAAATGAACTCACATATTTATTTATATGATAACACACTGGAAGATAATGAACATGTCAACCTCACCATCAGCCATAACCTCACATTGGCAGACCATATAGCAAAGCTACCTCCAAGGTTAGCTGCAGACTGGCATCCTCGGATGTTCCCAGTCTTTTCTTGAAACATCAGAGATACTCAGTGTACAAGACCTTTTTCTGGAGCAAAATAGAATACTGTTCTACCCATGGAATACTGTGCTCCAGCATTAAATCGGTCTCTCCTGGATTATATGTAATCTAAAGCTGTCAACATTATCGGAATCTCCCAGAATAAGACAGAATCCCAAGTTCTGGTGCTCTCACATCGCACAGAGGTCGCAGCCTCAGTTTTCTTTATTAATCAACCTCTCCTTCATTCTCGCTCCCTCTGCTTTCTCAATCATCCGACCCTCCTGAGCAACTCCAGGATGTGTGTGTTCTTCCAGTAATTCCCTCCTAATAATCTTTTTTTCAAAATCAAGGCTGACTGCACACCACAACTCTTCCGTTTCTTGCTTCTCTTGCCTGTAGAACTACCTTCCAAAGGTTGTACTATCCCACTCTTCCTTCCAGTCCTTCCCAACACATGGTGAACTGCCATGTCATATCACCTCACCGCCCCCACAACCCCTGCCCGACCCTTACAATTTTTATTGCTACAATTAACCCTCCGGCCTAATGTGACATAAGACATGTTGGGGATTAGAAAGTAAATCTTCCTTAATTATAACCCAGCCCTGTTGCTTTCAGGTCGCAGCGTTTCCTCCTGCTCTCTGTGTCCTCACTTCCTGTTCATTTATTTATTTATTTGCTTGTGTCCAGCTGTTATCCTGCTGCTCCACTATCGATTCATAATCTTTGTCGCTGAATTCTACCATGAGCCATGATCTTGTAAAAAAAATAAAATAGAAGAGGAAAACCTCATCCATCCATGCTCCTCAAAAGTCCTCTCTCATTCATACCTGAAATATAATTTCTTCTAAATAATGTCCCTTTTCCACCCATTACTCCATTCCCTTAACCACATTTTCAGCTTCTTTCCTGCCTTCTTTCTTCTCCTTTCTCAATTATTTTTTTTTAATCAATTTATTTTCTTCTTAAATCTTTCCCTACCGCTGTTCCCTAGATAAGTATTAATCAGGGTGCCCCTAATGCCATTGCCTGAAATAGCAGGAAATACACTTGAAGCAGTAAATGTTTATGGAGGAGCCCGTCCATGTATTATAGGAGGACGAATGACAAGGATATTATCACACAACGGACAGGTTAAACTGCCAGAGCGAGGCATGATGGCGTTAAATGTCTCAACATGCTTACCGAGCCAACCCTTATTCTTCTGTGAGAGACACATGTCCTGTTCAGCACTGGGCAGGACGAAGCCCACGACAAACATCTCAACACCGTCAGCCATGAGAGCCAGGCCCAGCGTCAGAAAGAGACTCCACTGGAAGCGCCCGTGGCCACACTCTTGCAGGATGAGCTCAAACTGATGCGCCTGCTGCTCTTCTTCAGTTAGAGATTCTTCCCCAACTTTCAGGTCCCATGCGTCCTTCCCTGCACTCTACAGGCACACGATAAATAGGAAGTGACACTGTGGGATATTTAACGTCCACCAGCTAATGCAGGCTGGCGGAGACAAACACACTTTGTGATGCAATGTCACGTGGTCATGCCTGCAATGCACCAGTTTATACTCAGGTCGAGATTCAAACCCAAACTAGACAACACAAAGCTAAGTTGTGCATAATGATGCTACCCAGCAGCCAATGATGCCACCCTGCAGCCAATGATGCCACACCCTCAGCCAATGATGCTACCCTGCAGCCAATGATGCCACCCTGCAGCCAATGATGCTACACCCTCAGCCAATGATGCTACCCTCAGCCAATGATGCTACGCCCTCAGCCAATGATGCTACCCAGCAGCCAATGATGCCACACCCTCAGCCAATGATGCTACCCTGCAGCCAATGATGCCACACCCTTAGCCAATGATGCTACCCTGCAGCCAATGATGCCACACCCTCAGCCAATGATGCTACCCTGCAGCCAATGATGCCACACCCTCAGCCAATGATGCTACCCTCAGCCAATGATGCTACACCCTCAGCCAATGATGCTACCCTCAGCCAATGATGCTACGCCCTCAGCCAATGATGCTACGCCCTCAGCCAATGATGCTACCCAGCAGCCAATGATGCCACACCCTCAGCCAATGATGCTACCCTGCAGCCAATGATGCCACACCCTTAGCCAATGATGCTACCCTGCAGCCAATGATGCCACATCCTCAGCCAATGATGCTACCCTGCAGCCAATGATGCCACACCCTCAGCCAATGATGCTACCCTGCAGCCAATGATGCCACACCCTCAGCCAATGATGCTACCCTCAGCCAATGATGCTACGCCCTCAGCCAATGATGCTACCCTCAGCCAATGATGCTACCCTGCAGCCAATGATGCCACACCCTCAGCCAATGATGCTACCCTGCAGCCAATGATGCCACACCCTCAGCCAATGATGCTTCCCTGCAGCCAATGATGCTACGCCCTCAGCCAATGATGCCACACCCTCAGCCAATGATGCTTCCCTGCAGCCAATGATGCCACATCCTCAGCCAATGATGCCACATCCTCAGCCAATGATGCTTCCCTGCAGCCAATGATGCGACACCCTCAGCTAATGATGCTTCCCTTGCAGCCAATGATGCCACACCCTCAGCCAATGATGCCACACCCTCAGCCAATGATGCTTCCCTGCAGCCAATGATGCCACATCCTCAGCCAATGATGCCACATCCTCAGCCAATGATGCTTCCCTGCAGCCAATGATGCCACACCCTCAGCCAATGATGCTTCCCTGCAGCCAATGATGCCACACCCTCAGCCAATGATGCTACGCCCTCAGCCAATGATGCCACACCCTCAGCCAATGATGCTTCCCTGCAGCCAATAATGCTTCCCTGCAGCCAATGATGCCACACCCTCAGCCAATGATGCTTCCCTGCAGCCAATGATGCCACATCCTCAGCCAATGATGCTTCCCAGCAGCTAATGATGCTACACCCTCAGGCAATGATGCTTCCCAGCAGCCAATGATGCCTCACCCTCAGCCAATGATGCTTCCCAGAAGCTACTGATGCTACCCCGAAACCCAAAGTAGCAGTGACATCACATATTAGGAGGTTTATTAAAAATCGATATTTAATTAGCACAGAAATATTAGAAATATGTGCCTGCTTTGAAGATTTCACTCCCTCTCATTACAGCAACAAAATCCAGCACAACAACTCATGGCAAATGGCTGCACTGCTCATGAACTACAATATGAGGAAAACTAGATGTTGTGGTGCTATCCACGGTTGATCAGTAAGTTCGTAGCCTGATAAGAAGCAGTTTCATTACATAACTTGATTGCATTTCATACGTTGCAAATCTCGCGCAAAGCGTGCGTGTGTTTTACGTTCGGGGAAGGATGATCAGCTCATTTCGTGTGCACAACATGGCTGCGGGTCGCGTCGTTTTGGGGGGCACAGCTGTGCCGTCGATGCTCGGTGCCCCCTGTAGGTTAGAGCAGTAAATTGTAATTTGGCTAAGGTGTCAATGATAGTTCGCCTACTCTTCGTGAAGGACACAGTGGGATCTTTAACATTCACCAGCAACCGATGCTGGCAGTCCGGCCTCCAGCCGAGCATCAAACGGATGGCAGACTCATCGATGCCCTGCCTGTGAAACACCAGGGCAAGTCTATAAAGCCTGGTTGTGTCGGGAATCGAACCTACATGTGATGGATAGCTCAAAAGGCGAGTATGAATTAACCTACAACCCCACACACATCTTCTTGTCGAAGCTTCCCGATGGTAATGCAAAGTTATTTTGTGCCACATTGTGCACGACCTTCCTATTTTAATTAAATAAGAGACCGCATTTAATGAAGTGGGTTCAATTATGTTTTAAAGTAGTTATTTTAACCGAAATTGATCAGGCTAGAGATCTATACAAGGAAACCAGTCATCAGGTAACAAGTGACAAAAAGCCGCCCAAAGCAGAGCCATATATCAGGTTGTTCTAATGGGGTCATGTTTGGGTTACGTCACAGCCAAGCTAATTCGCAAAACAGATGCCCCTCTCTGTGGTGCGCGATTGCATTTGCTTGTCGCATGCCAGATAACAATAGGAGGTCTGATCATCCATTTATATCGACCATGCATCTCCTCTGCCACTATAAAGAAAGCAGGGCTTATAGACGAGAGCGTTTGGAACGTTGGAGAGAAGGACCCTCTGAATAGGTCTGCGGATTGAGCTACGTGTGGAAATTTAAAAGGTGTTCCTGATTAATTGTCCCCTCAACTCTCAGTGGCAGCTTATTCTCCACAGCCGAAAGCTAGAGGTGACGCCTCGACTCAAACAACAATTTGTCATGTGATCTACTAATGTAGACTACATACAATCCCAACTGTTGGTTACAGCATCCCGAGGCAAGCACACCAACATTTGGATGATGGTGCCAACCAACCCATCATTTTCTGTTCAATACTGAGTACCTCAATCAGAAAGCTCAAACTTATCTCCGCAATCTAGAACTACTGGAGGTAGTGCTTACTGAGGACCTTATCTGCTCCTGTGAAACTGTAACATTGATGTTCGTCATGTCACCAAGTGGCACATCTTACCAACTTACTTTCACCGTAAAGAGATGATTATCTCACCTGATGCATCTTGTATTCACCCGGAATACCCTGATACTCTCCCTCATAAATCTCATCGTCCTCATCGTGTCCCTCAGTTGCCTCGCTCGAGTTTTCCGCAGAATCACTGGCTCCGTCTTCACCCGGCTGCCAGCGATCTCCTATCTTTGCCTCATTCTCTTCGTCATCGTCGTCATCTTCTCCAAAGCGCGAGTATGATCGTCGCGTGTACTCGTCTTGGACTCGATTCACCCCGTGGCTCACCTTTTTCTTGGCTTGCCTCTTCACTTCCCGTGCAATGTCTCGAGCACCTCGCTTAAACGCCACACCTTCATGGGAATCTGGCTCCATCACAGCCACAATAACAGAAGCGAGGATCTACCGTTGTGGCCACCACCTCCTCTTGCGGAAGAACCCGAAACTTGGGGTCCTTGAATGCTTCGTGCATCAACAAAGTAAGCAGCCAAAATTATTCGGTCTCACTTTGCGTTGCTTTTCAGATGCACCAGTCACAATCTCACTTCATTATTTCATCCACTTTCGTCTTGGGTGCTGATAAAACATCTGTCGTGGCCCTGCACACAGGCAATCAGATATTGACAAATTGAAATTTAAGACATCACAACAGTGCATTTTCTACGCTACATTGCAAAACCCCACGCTTTTAATTCCCGTAACATAAAGATAAAAAATAATGTTAAACAACTGCTTTACATGCACTGCACATACAATGTTTCACGGGCAAGATTTAACAGAAGCGAGATGGACTGAATGGCCTTTTCCTGTGCTTCGTGAACTGTTTTACTGCGGGTAATGTGAAAAGAAATCTTTCAAAATTACTGATGTATACAACTTCCAAGAAATGCCACTAAATTAATTACATGGCATTATTTTCCAGCCTTATAAATAAATAAACAAGAAAGATGTCATGCAGAGCACAATGCTTGCAAAATCCACCCCGCCCTCCCAAAAAAGTTGGCATGGAGACATTAAATTGGCCAATTCATAAAGATGCAAATTAACGATCTTAATCAAAGTTATCTTTGATTAAGATATCTTAATCTTAATCTTAATATCTTAATCTTAATCAAATCTTAATCTTAATCATCATCTTAATCATCTTAATCAAAGTGCACAGAGGGAGCTGCAGATGGAGGAAATGTTGAGTTGGATCTTGGAGACGGCGTGAAGCTGGAAGATGTGAAAACATTTTGCTACCTCGGAGACATGCTGAATGGAGAAGGTGGATCAGACTCGGCAACGGTTGCTCGAGTGAGATGTGCATGGAAGAGGTTTCGGGAACTGAGTGGTGTGCTGATGAGGGGGGGGAGTGTCGTTGAAGCTGAAGGGAAAGGTGTATGCTGCATGTGTGAGAACTGTTATGATTTATGGGAGCGAGACATGGGTAATGAACGTAGAGCAGCAACGAAGGTTGGAAAGGGTGGAAATGCGAATGGTTCGACGGATGTGCGGAGTATCGTTGAGAGAGAGGAAGACAAATGATGAATTGTGAAAGATGATGGGAATAGAGCCTGTGATTGATGCTGTGAAGAGGAACAGGTTGAGATGGTTTGGTCATGTGTTGAGGAAGGATGAAAGTGACTGGTTGAGAAGAGTGATGGAAATGAATGTAGAAGGAAGTAGAGGACGGAGAAGACCGAGAAAGACTTGGCTAAAGATGGTGGAAGAAGAAATGCGGGCAAGGGGGTTAACAAGGAGAGATGCAGAAAATAGGGCAAAATGGAGAAGATTGTCATGGGGACTGCAAGGCTCACCCCCGCTCTAGTAGGGAAAAGGGCCTTTAAAATGCATGTTGTTGTTGTTGTTGTTGTTGTTGTTGTTGTTGTTGTTGTAATCAAAGGGTCAATCGGATTGAAATTGATTCTTTTTCAGATGAAAATTGACGATTTTAGAAGTTTGACCTTGAGTTGACCTTTAACCTCAAAAATAGTTGGTTTCCCAATTCAGTGATTAACTTTGCAGTTTCTCTTCAATTCCCAGGTTAAACGGATGAAAATTGATAATTTTATAAGTTTAACCTTGAATTAACCTTGAGGTTTTGACCTCAAAACGTTCCCCCCCCCCCCCCCCCCCCCAATTCAGTGATGCCCTATGAAATTGCTGTTTAAATTTCAGGTTAATCAGATGAAAATTGATGATTTTCAGATGAAATTTGATGATTTCACAATTTGACCTTGAGTTTACCTTTGACCTGTTGACCTCAAAAATAGTTGATTTCCCAATTCAGTGATGCACTCTACAATTGCTGTTTAATTCTCAAGTCAATTGGATGAAAATTTATGATTTTCAGATGAAATTTAATGATTTCACAAGTTTGACCTTGAATTGACCTGTAACCTATTGACCTCAAAAATAGTTGCTTTTCCCAATTCAGTGACTCAATATGAAAATTATATTCAACTTTCAAGTCAATTGTATGAAAAATGACAATTGTAGAAATTTGACCTCAAGATGATCTTTGACCTCAAAATCAATAGGCTTCTCAGTTGAGACTACCTCTACAACTTGGTAAAGTCTCATGACGATCGGCTTAGAATCTCAGTAAGAGATTAGAATAAATTACTTTAGAATAAATTAGATCGGTCTCATGACCTGCAGGCCAGTGACAAACAAAAAGACAGACAGACAGACAGAATAACAAAGTCAACTGAGCAATATAGTACTTCAAAAATCTTCGATTTTGCAAGTAATAAATAAATTATGAACATGACATTTTCACAAATTTAGCATGAACAGGACAGGGCGTCTCTGCCTATAATGTCTGCCGATGCCTCCATGATTAGACTCCTTTCCTTAATATGTAGAGATACCAGAGGCAGCATATCCCAGAGGTTAAGCCCTTTCCTTTGATTTGTGTAGTCTGAGCTGGGTTAAGATGAAACTACGCATTCTCACCAAGTTCTGGCACATCACATGAAAGACGTTGTACCATCGAGACCACCGTGATTTTGGCAGGGGCCTTATGTTGAATTCCCTGCTTGCTCGAAGGCTTCCTTGTGAACGAAAACGATCCCAATGAGTGTTTTGAAAAGAGGACAATGTATGTCAGAGACTATGAGGACAAAATTTGAATTCATGCCTTGGCACTCTGCTGGGAAGACAATAGCTAAAGCACCCAGCATATTCCTTTACGAGGAAATTGCTTCAGCAGCACATCCTCTTTTATCTGGGAATGGCACTTATCAGATTAATATCCGTATAAAAACACGTAAAATTGTTGATCTGATGTCCCAAGAGCTGATGAAGGAACGATGTTTATACATAAATTTCATTGCAGCAATTGGGAATGGTTTGAACTTTTATTTATTGTACCAGCAAGGCCCATCAATTGGACATTGATGAGGAGCACATGAAGGACAGTTAACAGAGGACGTCCTAAGCACTTTTGTTTTCATGATCATGAGATTCTTAAATCAAGATGAAAGTAAAGATCAGGAAAATGAACAAGTGCGAGACCTTCATGTGATGCCTAACAAATGGAGGTCACAAGACCACCTTGGTCACAAGACCACCCACCACCACACCGGACTCCTCTCTATTAGTTTGTGCCGTGGTTGAATAATATATAATCTCCATTTTTTGAGTGCTTCAATGATGTGGTCGATGATACATCCTATGAACAAGCTTGCTTCATGACTACATACAGTCACGTGAAAAAGTAAGTACACCCCATGTAAAGTTTTGACTTTTTCAACATATTTCAACATACAGCTATTTGATCTTCATTTCAACAATATTGATAGATAAAGGTGATATAATATAACAAATATCATGAAACATTTACATTTTGTAGTCCATTGTATAAGTTAAATAAACATAAATGCAAATTTCACATGTGGAAAAAGTAAGTACACCCGTACATTTATCACAACTTCAAATTCGGGCTAAACTTGCTGGGGCGGCCTGGCCTGAACAAGTTGGCAGTTGTTTGGAATCTTCTCCACTTGTAGATGATCTTCCGGACAGTCGAATAATTGATTTTTAAATAGTTTGGAGATCTTTTTAAATCCCTTCCCAGACTCGTTGGCATCTATAACCTTCTTCCTGAAGGCCTCAGAGAGCTCTTTTGATCTAGGCATGGTGACGCCGCACACTTCAACAACAAAGAGCAAACCAAACTAAATGTCTGAGGTTTAAATAAGACAGGTTCCTCCAAGATCCTCTCTAACGATGTTCTAATCATTTGCACCTGAGCTGGTGCACCTGATTCTAATTTTAGGTATTTGAAATAGTGATAAATGTAGGGGTGTACTTACTTTTTCCACATGCGAAATTTGCATTTATGTTTATTTAAATTACTAGGGCATGCCCGTACGTGGGTGCCCGTTCCTTGCCAAAAAAAAAAAAAACGCTACCCGTACGCTCTACCCCGCCCGTACGCCCGTACGCCCGTAAACAAAAAAACCAACGCTCTTCGCTTCCGCCCTTCGCTCTGACTGAATTGGGAGAAATAATGCGCATAAGAAATCGAGAAATTATTATTTTCTCCGGAAGAAATCGAATTACGAACCGTAATGGCGCACGCGCTCGGCTCGGCTCGTTCTGTGATTGGCTGCCGGAAGTGAAGTCTTCACTGTCCGGAAGGTCGCAAATCGCAGTTACGATGAATCGCAAATTAGTTTTAATTAGTTTTAAAACATAGTTTAACGCCAACATAGTTTGCCAACGTGAAATAAATGAATACGCTCTCAAATGTGCCGTCCGAGGCAGAGTCTGTTCGCCACGTTCGGCACACGTGATAGCTCGCTGCTCTCTGATTGGTTGAATCGTTTTTTGGACATAGCTCGGTAACTACTTGTCCGATTAATTTCAAACCTTGAAAAGGCACATCCTCGGGTCCCCAGCAATATACCTGGCAAGTTTAAAGTATATCGGACCCGTGGTTGTCGAGAAACAGCGGTCACAGACAAACAAACACACACACAGACACACACACACACACACACAGAGATTGCTAGAATTATAGATAGATACAGTGGACTACAAAATGTAAATGTTTCATGATATTTGTTATATTATATTGTAGCGACCCGGGTCCCCCAAGCAAGACCAGCATCAGAATCTCCTTGCTCCAGCCGGTGACGTCACCGGCGGGGATCCGCGGTGCCAGAGTGGCTGGTCACATGACCACCAAAGCGTGCCGCGCGTGCGGGTATAATCAGCTACACCTGTCGATCACGTGACCACCGAGAGGCGTGGCTTTCGGTTTCGGTTTCTGGTTGTGCTTTATAATGCAGCCCGATAAACGGGCTTTTCAGTGTTCCCGAGTTGGTTTTACGAATAAATATCTTCTCGGACGAGTTTGTGCCTTGCCATCCTTTTGTCCGTATTCTGCTGGAGCCCGGACTCCTTCAATATCACCTTTATCTATCAATATTGTTGAAATGAAGATCAAATAGCTGTATGTTGAAATATGTTGAAAAAGTCAAAACTTTACATGGGGTGTACTTACTTTTTCACGTGACTGTATATTGTTGCAGTTTGGGGAAAACACTAAAAAGTAATGGCAACCACCATACAGGTCCATTAGAATAGTGTTATGTATTACCTCCCCAAACCCCGGTTACGGTGCACCTCAGAGTCTCGAGAGGGAACGCGGCAGAAAGATTTGTTATTTTAAGTGTTCTAATAAACCATGGTAAAACCACACCAATGCAATTGTAGAACAAAACAAGTAATTGTATTAAGAACTCTTACATACACAATAATAACACTATTAAAGAAAGTACAATGAAAATGTATTTTGCATCAAATGAACAATACATATGATGGTACCATCATTACCCAATGCTCTCAAAGCAATGAACTAATGACACGCCAAATGTGAGTGGAATGTAACATTCCCCAAAGTCTGTGCACGGATCCCCACGCTGGTTGAAGCCGTGCAGAACGACGAGAACAGGCAGATATCGGCACGACGGCAAACGAGGAGTTACGAGGTGAGAGGTCGATATGGGAATTGAGCCGATAGGTAAACCAACGGCAATCTCCACATGATGATTTTGATATGGGAATCACAGTGACAAAACAAAAATGCACCAAGCGGACAGTCTCTTCGAGGACAAAATGGCGTATAGGCCTGTAATGGAGGCGCTTCCTCCTTCCAAAAATAACTCACACTTGGTGATAAAACCTGAGAAGCAGGTTGAATTGCAATCGCAATATGTGGCGATGTCGCGGGCAATCCCTGTAGGCCAGGGAAGCCTCAACTCATTCGCGACCAATATCAAAAAAGTCCGCTCGCAGCCTCGATGTGACTCACAGCTGTATCCTCCTCTCTCTGCCCATCTCGATATCTCTTCTTCCGGTTTCTTTGCTGCGTTTTCCTTTTTCCTTCACAAAAATTTCCTTCAGTCTTTGAGAGATCTCGCGAGATCTTGCTGGTGAGGTCACGTTTTTTCGAAGCTGCCCACGCTCTCCACGCTATCGAAGTTAAGTAACTGTTCACATTTGTATTTTTGTCGAAACTGTATTTATCTTACGGTGTGTATACCTACAGTGTGTTCCAAGGAAGATTCTTGGTGTTAATCTTTCATACCTGTATAAAAAAAATCTTCGGTTATTTCGTGCCACGTTTTTTTTCGTCCTAGTACTTTGTTTCCTACCTTGAGGCTTTGTTTTTCTCTCAGAGGTCGATTGTGGTCCATTTACTTTCATTCTCTCAGTTTTTCCCATTCTTTTCACCCCATTCTTCCTTGTTTAAAATCTCAACTCAAAAAATAATATTAATAAGATTTCCTTCTTTGTTCTTATTTGTTGTTCTTATTCATTTATTCGTTGTTCTTATATCACGTGTTTCACCCCCATTTCCCCAGATAGTTTTCACTGTTTCATTTAAAGATGTTTAAACTTTCCCCTGAAGTGCTGTATTCTGTCGTGTATTATAACACTTTTTTCTTCTTCTTCTTTAAAAGAATGCTTTCTACTTGCTCATCAAATCTATTCGTTTCAATAAAAAATTCCATCTCTTACAGTTCCTCTTTCCGACTTACCCTAAACTCACCTGCTTCCACCCCTCATCCATCGTTCTCAAACTTATCTCTGACTCGAAGGTCACAAGAAACTCATTTTACAATAAATGTTCGTTTCCCATGAATCGTCCAACACTTTCTAAAATCCAAACTCACCCCTCCCCTCCTAATCTTCCCCATCACCCATCCCCTCCTAGATTCCCCCTTGCCCCTCCCCTCCTAAACTCCCCCCTCACCTCTCCCCTCCAAATCTCCCCCATCTTCCTCCCTTTCAAATCCACCCCCTTGCCCCTTCCCTCCTAAACTCCCCGTCGCCCCTCCCCTCCCAAACTCCCCTCTTGCCCCTCCCCTCCAAATCTCCCCCATCACTCATCCCTTTCAAATCTCCCCCCTCACCCCTCCCCTCCAAAACTCCCCCCCTCATCCCTCCCCTCTTAAACTCCCCCTCGCTCCTCCCCTCCAAAACTACCCCCTCATCCCTCTCCTCCTAAACTCCCCCTCACCCCTCCCCTCCTAAACTCCCCCCTTGCTCCTCCCCTCCCAAACTCCCCCCTCACCCCTCCCATTCAAATTTCCCCACCCTCATTTTTCTCCAATTTTTTCCCCTTCCCAGAGAGCCTCCTCAGTATCGACGAGTCTGGCATTTCACTCAGGCCAACTGGCACGGTCTTCAAGCAGCCATCAATCATCTGGACTGGTCTCCCATCTATACCGCCTCTGACGTCAACTCATCCTGGGAATTCTTCCAAAGTAAATTGCTCTCTCTCATGCACAGATTTATCGCATCTCCTCTTCAGTTGTCATACCCTTCCTCCCATCCATGGTACACGGAATCTTGTGGTGAGGCAGTTGCCCAGAAACAACTTGCCTTCGCCTCCTGGAAAGCAAATCCAATGGAAGGAAATCTCATTTCCTTTCACAAAGCCCGAAACAAGTGTGTGTCCACCCTCAGGAGAGCCAGTAAACAATATCTCTCCACTCTCAAGACCGAACTCTCAAACCTGTCTCCCTCTTTCAAATCCTGGTGGCGTCTGGTCAAATCTGTTTCTGGTGTTTGTTCCCCCTCCATCCCCTCCCTTATCTCAAAGGGCTACACAGCTGACTCCACACGGGAAAAAGCTGAATGCCTCAACTCTGTGTTTGCCTCTAAATCTTGTGTCCCAAACATATCCCTCTCTGTACCCACCGTACCCAGCTGCTTCTAACTCTGTGTCCTATTCTCCTGACAGGGTGGAGAAGTTTCTGTCAATCCTCAACTCTGATTCTGCAACTGGACCAGACGGCATCAGCCCACGGGTCCTAAAATCCTGCTTTGCCGCTCTTTCACTCCCTCTCTCTGATCACTTCGCCCTCTCTTTTGCTCAAGGTCATCTGCCATCAGCTTGGAAATCAGCCAACATCACTGCTTTACACAAAAAATGTGCAAAAACAGAAACTTGCAACGACAGACCAATCAGCCTTCTCCCAATCATCAGCAAAGTCATGGAATCCATCATTGCTTCGGATAGCAAATCTTTCCTCTTCTCCAATGGCTTCATCTCTGATCATCAATTTGGTTTCAGAGCAGGTCACTCTACTCTGGACATGCTACTTCTGCTGTCTCAACAATGGATGGAGGTCCTCAATGCCAAACAGGAAATTAGAGCTGTCTCCCTTGACATATCAAGTGCCTTCGATACGGTCTGGTACTCCGCTCTGCTCACCAAACTCTCCTCCTATGGTATCCATGGAAATCTCCACGCATGGCTTGCGGACTCCTCTCTAGTCTCAGTCAACGTGTGGCCCTGAATGGGTTTCTCTCATCTCCCCTTTCTGTTCAGGCTGGAGTTCTCCAATGCAGTGTTCTGGGCCATGTGCTTTTTCTGGTCTTTATTAATGTTCTCCCCATCTCTCTGGAAAATCCCCTCTAACTCTTTGCTGATGACTCCACTCTCTGCCGCTCCATTCCTCATCCCTCAGATCGGCAGTCTGCAGCCTCCTCACTCTCTGCAGACCTGGACAAAATCACAGACTTGTCAAACAAGTGGAACATGTCTTTCAATCCTGACAAATCTCACACTCTTGCGATGTCTCTCCGAAAAGACCGACTGGACAACCCTCCCATCTACTTTCTGAACAATCCTCTCCAAGAAGTTCTGTCACTCAAGGTTTTGGGTCTCATAATCTGCCATGACCTTTCCTGGGAAAACCACATTTCCAATCTGGCCTCCAAAGCCAGTCGCCGACTGGGCATCCTCCGTCGTGCGAAGTCCTTCCTTGGCACACCTGAGCTCCTCACCACATACAAGGCTTTCATCCACAGCTCCATGGAATACTGTTCTCCCCTCTGGGCCGGTGCTCCTGCCTCACACCTAGCTCGGCTTCACGCTGTTGAAACCAAAGCTTTCAGAATCATTGGAATCTCCCGCGATGAAGCTAACTCCGAGGGCCTCTCACTTACTCACCGCAGGCAGGTCGGTGGTGTTTCTGTCTTCTACCGACTCCTGTCCAGCCTTGCTCCCCCAGCTCTCTCTGGGCTCTGTCCCCCAAATATTCCTACAGGTCGCACAAGATCTGCCAGCAAACCTCTTATGGTTAAACTGCCAAAATCAACTCTCTGCTCACCTTCACTCCTTCATTCCTCTTTTCTCCCACCTCTGGAACAAACTCCCTCACTCTCTTCAATCCCACTCCTCCCTCCAGGTCTTTAAAACAGCTGTTCACCACCATCTCTTATCTTCCCCCATCCAAAACCTTGATCTTTTCTACCCCCGCTAATTTCACCCCAGATCCACTTTGAAATACGAACTTCTTTCCTGGAAGTCCTTGCAGTGTCCTTGTGTTTTATACTTCTCACACCGCCCCCCCCCCCCCTTCCTACGCCTCCTCCCCCCAAGCCCTCTCCCTCCCACAGATCTCCCGATGACCCTGCTCCCAAATGTTGTGTTTGTGTGCTTCCCCTTCTCTCCCCATCTTGTCTACCGCTTCCCTTATTATATGTTTTATGTGTCTGTTTGATTTTTTGTGTGATAAATGTTAGCTCTTTCACGAGCCTTGATCCTGTATACAAATGTAATAATAATTTTTTTTTTTTTTTTTTTTTTTTTTTTACCTTTTACTGAAGTCATCTCCATTTCACACAAAAATCTTAACAACAATATTACCTGTAACTAAAAATCATACAAGTATATAATAACAACAAAAGCGGAAATGACGGATCCGTAACAATAGTTATTTCATGGCAGACCATTATCTTAGCCCCTTCCTCTTATTTTGGGTTAGTATGTCTTTTTGCATTGGAGAAAGGAAAGCTGGTCCTCCACCCATAAGGGATATGGGACCAGGCTCCAAGGCACACCAGCATGTCCAGGTTCAGAAACCCACCAATCAGGGTGAAAGTTACTGTGGGGAAGCTTGTGGGCGGAGTAAGGCGCTCCACCAATTGGGAGCCAGGAGACCTCCAAGATTCCCTCCTCCCTCTTGGAGGGTGAACAAAGGGATTTTGAAGATATTGATTCTCTCTCTTGGTCCGGGCTCTTGGTCACAGGCAGTCGCAGTTGTGCTGGCTCTTGGTTCTTGGACATTGTGGACCTAACACATGCCTATATTGATTCTCTCTCTAGGCCCACTCAGCACGTGGAAACTTTGCTCTCTGCCCAGTCTCTCTCGCCCCACTCAGCACGTGGACACTTTGTGCTCTTGGCTGGTCTCCCTCTCGCAGGCCTCTACACCTGCATTATTACACTCTGGGTCTATCTCTTTGTTGGATCCAGGCCTGTCTGACTCTGCTGGGTTCGCTGGGCACGTATGCTCCGCTCTTGGGGCCTGGACTGTTGGCCTGGCACGGGTGCTCCTCTCTTGGCCTGGGTCACTCTGCCGTGCTGACGATCAACTTCACTCTGCCTGTTCGTGTTGGGATCGTCGTTACCTGCTCGTGCTTCTCAGTGGTGACAACGGGACGGTTGGCGCCGCGAGGAGAGGTATCCGGAGCATCGTAGCCTTTGTGCTATCAGGTTCTCTACGTTCGTTGTTCGTTCCCCTCCCCTCCCCGTGAAAGTGTGCTGGGGCCATGTGATGTTTATCCGTAATAATCGTCATAAGGCATAGAATAAGCTAAGTTTCTGCTTCTCGTCCCTTTTTCTTTGCTATTGAAATAATTACATTGTAAATATTTGTTAATAAATCAAATCGTTGAAACGTTTTCCTTTTCTCCCTGTCCGTGAATGTCTTTTCCGTCATTAATCCGCCATTCTTTGTATCCAGGTTAACATCGACCGTAACGGCATTAGCATCCCTCCAGCGGTTACCAACAGTTTTCGCTCGGCCGTCTAAATTTCCATCTAGGAACAAAGGAAACTGCCGGAGGGTACGTATGGTGCGTTCTCCGTTTGAGACCGTCACGTGGTATAGGTAAGCTATTGCGTGACGGACCAATCGGTGTTCGTAGTTGCTGATTCACAACCTGCGAAGTACGAAGTTATTCGTGCGTGGCAACCGAAGGTCTGGTAAGTTCTGGAGAGAACGGAGGTTAACCCCTCGTAGTAAACCTGAACCCTGAACCGTAACACATCGGTGCCGGGAGCGGGATTCCACTCCGGCCACCGTAACAATGTATATATATATATATATATATATATATATATATATATATATATATATATATATATATATATATCTGTGCAGCATCTGTCTTGTGTTGTCTTGTCACTGAACTACTACCTGAAACTGTAGTGAAATCGTACCAAACTTCTGGTATGCAATATCTCTCCCGTGGGTATGTCCTAAGTAAAGGGTATTTTTTAGAAAAAATTTCCAATTTTTCTTTTGGAATTTTTTCGGCAAATTTTTTTTTTCAACTTAAGTTTTCAACTTCAATTGTTTATAAAAGGTAATATCACGTAATATTACAAATACATTTGTGCAAAATAATTGTTTGAATTATGATTGGTGTAAACCATGACAAAACGGCAACTCGGGTACAGTCATCATCTCTTTATCTACATATCTGGGCAGTGTCTGTGTTGTGTTACGGGGTCAACCTCGAGGGGGAACCCCGGCAGAAAGATGTATGGTCCTTGGGTGAAAATAAGTCAATCAATAACGAGTCCACACCAAGGGTTACGAACAAACCCCAATATATTCCCAAATCCCGCACAGGAATCACAATGCGTTTACAGCACTTCCATACAATCCTTATCTATAGTATAGGTGGCGCCACCTTAACCCACAACAGTGTTGGCAACACTCACGGCCCTTGCCCCCAATGCCTCTGCACGCCTCCCAGGTGACGTCGAGTCGATCCAGCGATCGGGGAAGCAATGTCCGATTCCTGCACGCCTCCCAGGTGACGTCGAGTCGATCCAGCGATCGGGGAATCTAGGTCCGATTCCAATCCGGGGCTGGGAGTGAGGGTACTCGACAACCTCAGCGAGGATACCCGACTTCGCAGGTTCCGCAGTAATCCAGCGCTCTCCTGACGCGCGGACTTCGGTTCACAGAGGCACGGTTCCCTTGTCCTTCACGTTCGGCGGCTCGGTCTCGAGCTGCAGTCTCAACTCTCAACCATCTCCTTCCAATCTCTCGAACAGCGCCGGGCGCTTGGTTCCTTCCAGGACCACACGGCACCTTGACATGTAACCGGCAATCAATCACCCCGCGCAGGTAACTCCTCTCGCCAGACGGGCTTTTCCAACTCCGTTCCAAAGTAGGTAACGATCGCCTCCGCTCGCGTCGGAGCTTTCGAAGCTTCAGATGGCCGCCCTTTTTCTTCTCCTCCTCCTCTTCTTCACGATCCCGTTTCCGGTCTCCTTTTTCCCAGAAGGGCTCCTGACCCTTTAATCACAACAACCTTTAATAGAATATACATTAATCAGAAATGACCTGAATTGTAACCCCCTTAAACCCGGAATTCGTAACACTCCCCCCCTTCAAGAAAGAAAGTTTGAACCCAGCGAAAACTTTCTTTGCAGGCCAACTTTGATAAACAAACCAGATAACTCACACCCCCAAATCATCAGTTCCCCCCAGGCACAATTATCACTTAAAAATAAAGCAACAAAATTTCACAAAACCCCCAGAGATTCCAAAGGTAATTCACTCTGGACCAAGCGTCAACAACTTCTAGTTTCTCTTGAATGACGGTTAAGAGGTGGTGACCAAAGCCCCAAAGTTAAACCTCTCGATAGCACTTTTCCGGGAGGCCCAGCTGAGTATTCACTACATGGACGCCTTAAGGAATGTGGAGTTCACGGTTAGTCCGGGGAGGAAAGTTCATTACATGGACGCCTTTAAGAATGTGGAGTTCACGGTTAGTCCGTGCAGGAAAGTTCACTACCTGGGCGCCTTTAAGAACGTGGCATTCACGGTTAGTCCGTGCAGGAGCCTAGGCTCGGCGGCTCCACCGTATATAGTGCTTCAACTTCTCCGGACTCCTAACAGTTACGGTGGGACCCCTTGTCCCAGCCGTTACCTGACTGGCGGTCTCCTTCTCGGCCAGTGCTCTGACAATCATTCTTTCGGGAGGTGCCGTAACTCTGGGAGCCTCCATAGTAATATCGGCTGCTGCCAACACCAAAACTACCGCCAAGTTGTCCTCTTCTGTAGACCTCTCGACGCCGACGAAATGCCTTCCCTACTGTTATGGTCCGACCCTCCAAATCCTTACCATTCCAAATCTTCTCTGCCTCTCTGGCGTCTTTTGTGCTTGCAAACGTGACAAAGCCGAACCCTCTTGACCGTTGCGTTTCCCTGTCTTTAACCAACCGCACTTCCACCAGCGGCCCATATCTGTTGAAGACAGAGGTCAGAACTGCTTCCTTTGTTTTGAAGTTCAGTCCCCCTACAAATAACTTGGTACGTTTGTCGCCATCCCGAGCTGGTGTGGTGTTATTTTCCCTGCTGGGCTCTTTACCAACCCCCGGGTTACCATAAACTTGACCCCCGGCCCAATCATTCCCGATAACCACAGATACTCCCTCTACAGGAAGCGTGGCTTGTAAACCGACGGTGACCGGTCCTGACACCAAATCGGATTCCAAATGGATGACATGAAGGTATTTGGAGCATGGAATGAAGGTATTGGAAAGGGTGTTGGAGAGGAGGATAAGGAAGAAAGTGAAGATCGACGAAATGCAGTTTGGATTTATGCCAGGAAGAGGAACGACAGACGCGCTTTTCATTGTGAGGCAGTTGCAGGAGAAGTACATGGAGAAGAGGAAGAAGTTGTTTCTTGGGTTTGTTGATCTGGAGAAAGCATTCGATCGGGTTCCACGCAAAGTATTGACATGGGCATTGAGGAAGTTAGGAGTGGAGGAATGGTTGATCAGAGTAGTGATGGCAATGTACAAAAGAGCGCGCACAGCTGTAAGGACGAAGGACGGGAACAGTGGTGAGTTTGAGGTGAAGGTGGGAGTGCATCAGGGGTCGGTACTAAGTCCACTACTATTTGTAGCTGTGATGGAGGTGCTGGCTCAGAACGTAAAGGAGGGTTTACCCTGGGAGTTGTTGTATGCAGATGATCTGGTGTTGATTGCGGAAAGTATGGATGGACTGAAGGCAAAGATGAACACGTGGAAGGAATGTATGGAGACAAAAGGTCTGAAGGTGAATATCGGAAAGACGAAGGTGATGGCAAGTGGTAAAGCATGTGGTGAGGTGGAAAGAACTGGGAAGTGGCCCTGTGCTGTGTGTAGGAAGGGTGTCGGAGTGAACTCCATTCAGTGTACAATGTGCGCTGAGTGGGTTCATCAAAAATGTAGTGGTCTGAGAGGGTCATTAACCAGTGTGGCAGCTACATTCAAATGTAAGGTGTGCACAGAGGGAGCTGCAGATGGAGGAAATGTTGAGTTGGATCTTGGAGACGGTGTGAAGCTGGAAGGTGTGAAAACATTTTGCTACCTCGGAGACATGCTGAATGGAGAAGGTGGATCAGACTCGGCAACGGTTGCTCGAGTGAGATGTGCATGGAAGAAGTTTCGGGAATTGAGTGGCGTGCTGATGATGAGGGGAGTGTCGTTGAAGCTGAAGGGAAAGGTGTATGCTGCATGTGTGAGAAGTGTTATGATTTATGGGAGCGAGACATGGGTAATGAACGTAGAGCAGCAACGAAGGTTGGAAAGGGTGGAAATGGTTCGACGGATGTGCGGAGTATCGTTGAGAGAGAGGAAGACAAATGATGAATTGCGAAAGATGATGGGAATAGAGCCTGTGATTGATGCTGTGAAGAGGAACAGGTTGAGATGGTTTGGTCATGTGTTGAGGAAGGATGAAAGTGACTGGTTGAGAAGAGTGATGGAAATGAATGTAGAAGGAAGTAGAAGACGGGGAAGACCGAGAAAGACTTGGCTAAAGATGGTGGAAGAAGAAATGCGGGCAAGGGGGTTAACAAGGAGAGATGCAGAAAATAGGGCAAAATGGAGAAGATTGTCATGGGGACCGCAAGGCTAACCCCCGCTCTAGCAGGGAAAATGGCCTTTTAAAATGCATGTTGTTGTTGTTGTTGTATCCTGATTCATCAGGAGGTCCTACACTTTCTCTATTGTGCATAGGGGAATGGTAGACCACCTTCTTGGGGAATTTGGAAGGGAAACTGAGTCTTTCCCAGTAGTATTTTCACAAAAAAAGAAATTAAAAAGAGAGTAAATTGGCCTTTTTGGATGTGGACATCGACCGAAGTCTGACGGCTACGTAAATACGTCAATATCCAGAAAACTAACCAACACCAACAACATATTGCTGGATTTTAACTCCTGCAACCAAATCACCCACAAATGCAGTGCACAAATATTGGCAGCTTGGGCATCGACTGTGTCATCTTCCAAAGACGATACAATTAAAGACACAAGATTAGAAAGAGGAGTCCTGCTTAATAATGGGTATACTAAAGGGATACTTCCCAGCCTAAAATTACCAAATAAATTGCCGAACAGAAGGAGCCAAACACACTTGTGTGTGCTGGTGTACTACCCAAGACTTTCAGAAAGGATTGGTAAGACGAGCAAGTTGCCCATGCCACACAGGATTCTAAACGGGGTAGGGATGGAAACGGCAAAAATGCAAATGGCGTCTTCTGTCATCGAGCCAGCAAGCTGGGGGCAACAATTCACATTTATTGCGACGTCTGATGCAATTTAAACGCTCTAATGGCGGCGAGGTGCTCCATTTCAAACTTTGGTTACTAGTAGGATAGTACACAGCACATGGATGGGTGTAGCGTATAAACTTCTATGTATTATCCATAATGTCATCTCCAAGCTAAATGACAGGATCTCAACTGACGACAAATCAGTCGTTTACTATTAGATATAATTAGTCAAGAGAGTCTCATTTTTTTCAACATGCTGTGGACAACGAAAGAAAAATAGTTTTCAGTTTAAATCTACCTGAGAATTAAATCCTTCAAAAAGACTCAAATGGAGTTCAGAATTAGATGCTGAAGGACAACAGTTACGAAGGAAGGCCACAGTCCATGGATGATATCGAAAACAGCAATAACTGGCAAAATTCGTTAAATCACTGCAGCTGAATGTGTCAGAGTAACAAACAATTATTTACGTCAAATCTAAGTGTGCCTGCAGCATGGAGGCCGACATCTGGAGCATGTGCTCTAATCTCAATCAAATCAATGCCATTTGAGATATTCATCTGAAACATGTAAACTCAATGGCAGGATTTAGAGCCGACCATCTACCCCTGCTGCCAAGACCACCACCATCACTGACATCTGCAGCCAACCAGCCGGCAAGGGCGTCACATTGCTGCCTGTAGCCAAGCCTGCTCCGATGGAGCATTGCTGCCTGTAGCCAAGCCTACTCCGATGGACCATTGCTGCCTGTAGCCAAGCCTACTCCGATGGACCATTGCTGCCTGTAGCCAAGCCTACTCCGATGGAGCGTTGCTGCCTGTAGCCAAGCCTACTCCGATGGACCATTGCCGCCTGTAGCCAAGCCTACTCCGATGGACCACTGCTGCCTGTAGCCAAGCCTACTCCGATGGAGCATTGCTGCCTGTAGCCAAGCCTACTCCGATGGAGCATTGCTGCCTGTAGCCAAGCCTACTCGGATGGGACCATTGCTGCCTGTAGCCAAGCCTTGGCTTCAGAATTATTGGAATCTCCCGCGATGAAGCTATCTCTGAGGGCCTTTCACTCACTCACCGCAGGCAGGTAGGTGGTCTTTCTGTCTTCTACCGACTCCTCTCCGGCCTTGCACCCCCAGCTCTCTCTGTGCTCTGTCCCCCAAATATTCCTACAGGTCGCACAAGATCTGCCAGCAACCCTCTGATGGTTAAACTGCCGAAATCTCGGCTCTCTGCTCACCTTCACTCTTTCATTCCTCTTTTCTCCCGCCTCTGGAACAAACTCCCTCACTCCCTTCAATCCCACTCCTCCCTCCAGGTCTTTAAAACAGCTGTTCACCACCATCTCTTATCTTCCCCCATCCAAAACCTTGATCTTTTCTACCCCCGCTAATTCACCCCAGATCCACCTTGTTTGAAATTCCAACTTCTTTCCTGGAAGTCCTGGCAGTGTCCATATGTTTTATACCTCTCCCACCGCCCCCTTCCCATGCCCCCCCCCCCCCAAAGCCCTCGACCTCTCTCAGATCTCTCGATGTCTCCATGTCTCTCGGTCCCTGCTCTCAAATGTTGTGTTTGTGTCCTTCCCCCTCTCTCCCCATCTTGTCTACCGCTCCCGATGTTATATGTTTTATGTGTCGGTTTGTCTTTCTGTGTGATTAATGTTCGCTCTTTCACGAGCCTCGATCTTGTATACAAAAAAAAAAAAAAAAAAAAAAAAAGCCTACTCCGATGGACCATTGCCGCCTGTAGCCAAGCCTACTCCGATGGACCATTGCTGCCTGTAGCCAAGCCTACTCCGATGGACCATTGCCGCCTGTAGCCAAGCCTACTCCGATGGACCATTGCTGCCTTAATAAACTTTGTCGCCAATTTCTGACTTTTATTTGCAAGCCCCCAGCAGATAAATTGTCTTGATGCCCCATTGACCACCGAACAAGCTGCAATTAACTGTTTTACTGCCACTCATGAGCATTTGTTACCCCTCCTCCATTAACTCAATCTTTTATTGTCGGTTGCTATATTGATTTTTAAAATAGGGGCAATGCCCCTGCGCTCACCTGGTAGAACAGGGAACCACTGCTGGGCGTGGATGACCTATGCAATATGTAAATTAGCCGATGGTTTGAACAAAATTGAGAAAACAATATGCAGAGATGATTCCTGCCAAGATACATGGAAGTCGGGTGAACAGTTTTTCAAGAAATCAAAAGTACCGATCCCAGAATTGTAATTATCTTTGCCCTTTAAATTGACCTAGTTATTATGCAATTTTTTCGAGTTGCAGTCTTTCAAGGAATTGCATCAATTTTACAATTTTATACGAGAGTATCAATGTTCATAGAAGATCAGAACAGAGGATAAGGGGTCAGCAGACAGAAAAGGTTGAAGTGGAAACAGCTGGACAAGTATGCATATATATAATACAATATGAGAGTTGTCGGTGGATGTGGCATAGGGTGTCAGATGCTGTAGAAAGGTTCAGAGGTGGAAATGGGAGATACCATCAGTTGATGATAGATCATAGACTTGAAGGCCCGGTGGAAAGAGCCTGAGAAAACAGACCCTGAAGACAGACTTAATGAAGGTGAGCATCAAGCTTCGACTTCTGGACAGTAATAAGGCAAGGATTTGGTGGAGCATATACAATCCGGAGAGGAAGGGGTTTGGTGGAGAAATGAGAGTACAGGATGATCAAAACTAGAGTAGACAATTGCAGGAACCTGCTGCAATGAGAGTAGCAGACCTTGAGACACAGTCTCCTGCAGCAAAAAAACCAATGACAAGGTGGGCCTTAGGCAAGAGGCCCCAGCATGGACAAGATGGGAAGCACCAGGAGCAAGCAAAGGAGAGAATCCATGTTCAATGGCTTTTTGGATAAAGAGGAAGGACTGGCTCTGCATAGAATTCAGAGGCAGTTTCAGCTTTGGTGGCCAGCATAGAGATATAATCTGCCAAAGACAGGTGCGAGCTGAAGGTGAGGTCCAGCTCAGAGACTACATGAAGAGGCTAGCCAGAAATAAATTATGACACTCGTGAACATGTCCTTATATGAACTGATAGTTGTTGTTGTTGTTTTGTATGAAGTCTGTGGCTGCCTGGCTGCATTATTTTGTGGGGAACAGTTGGTGAATTTTATTTTTTTTAAAGACTTTTAAATCAGAAAATAAAAATAAATGGAATTGACAAAATTATTGACACCCTCCGCTTAATATTTAGTAGCACAGCCTTTGGACAAAATAACTGCAGTCAAGCACTTCCTATAGCCATGAATGAGCTTCCTACACCTCTCTACTCTTCTTGTGCAAACTGCTCCAGTTCTCCCAGATTTGAAGGGTGCCTTCTCCAAACTGCTGTTTTCAGATCTACCCACAGGTGTTCAATGGGATTTTGATCTGGACTCATTGCTGGCAAATTCAGAACAGTCCAACGTTTTGTCTTGAACCATTCCTGGGTGCTTTTTGAAGTGTGTCTGGGGTCATTGTCCTGCTGCAAAACCCATGACCTTTGACGGAGATCCAACTTTCTGACACTGGGTTGAACATTGTACTCCAAAATGCCTTGGTAATCTCCTGATTTCATGATGCCATGCACACATTCAAGGCACCCAGTGCCATAAGCAGCTCAGCAACCCCACAACATCACTGAACCTCCTCCATGTTTGACTGTAGGGAAGGTGTTATTTTCTTTGAAGGCTTCATTTTGTTTTCTGTAAACATAGAGTTGAAGTGCTTTACCAAAAGGCTCTTTTTTGGTCTCATCCAGCCACATGACATTCTCCTAGAAGGATTATGGCTTGTTCAGGTGTGTTTTGGCAAACTCCAGTTGGGCTTTCTCAACAGTAGGGTCCTTCTGGGTCTCCTACCATAGAACCCCCTTTCATTGAGTTGGCAACGGATGGTGAGTTGAAACTGTCTTACCTTGTGTCTGAAGGTCAGCTTGAATCTGTTTGGCAGGTGATCGAGGTGCTTTCTCCACCATTCGAACAATCATTCGCTGCAATCTTCGATCTAGTTTTCTCTTGCCGCCATGTCCATGGTGCCATGAGCCTTAAACTTCCTGATAACATTGCGTACGGTGGACACAGGACCATCAAGGTCTCTGGTGATGGACTTGTAGCCTTGAGATTATCCATGCTTGGATACAACCTTGTGTCTGACCTCCTTAGACAATTCTCTGGGTTTCTTTCTTTTCTCCATGCTCATTGCGGTACACACAGTGACACAAAACAGCAGAATGACCCCTTTTCTCTATTCAAACTGGTTGAATGAGTGATTTTTATATTGCAGGCACCTGCAATTCACCGTAGGTGAGTTCAATTCCAAAGTAAAGGAGAATCACCTGCTTGAAATCTAAATATTTCTAAAAACTTCTAAAAGGTACCAATAATATTGTCCAAGCCATTTTAGGATTTTTATGTGGAATAAGCTAAGATTTTGTATTTTTTTCAGCTTTTGCTTTTTTGTTCCACTGCAAACTAAAGAAATACATATGTGGATACAAAAATATTTTTTAATTTCAACAATTTTCTGGAGGAAATGGTGTATTATTTGAAAAAAGTGCAAGGGTGCCAATATTTTTGGCCATGACTGTACCACATTTTCCTGCACTCTCCTGCATTCTTATCAATATGTTTTCCTCTTGTCCATCCTCACCTTGCTTATCTACTGCTGTTGCCAGTCATTCTTCTTTACACCTGTGCTACATCTGAGCTTTTCTGCATTGATGAACTGAATCTTGTCTTCAAATGGGGTTGGGCTTACACTACTGTCCTCTGTTGAACTAAGACACCATCACTGGGCTCATTGTCTGTATTTGTTGCTTCGACATATTATTTTCCAGGTTGTTGTTTCATATGCAGCCGGTTGTGGTTGCATCATCTCTGGAAGTGCAGCTGTGCTGCTGATGCAGTTGCTCTGTTATCAGTAAGGTATTTCTGTAGGTCTAAAAAATTAGATTTTATTGAAGATCCAGATCTGGACACAATAATTATTTAATTTTTAAGTGATTCTTCACCATTAAGAGAACGGGCCAAAAACTACGATATCTCAAAAAGTTGTGGACGAGTTATGACAAAACTTGGTGGATGAGTTGGTTAGGTGACAAGAGCAAGCTGATTGGTTAAGGTCTGGATGCAGAACTGGCCCAACAGTGGGATACAAATATATATAGTTCAGCCTGGCGGAGGTATGCGCTCTACCGAGTGCTGATATAGTTTGTTTTGTTATGTTATTTCCTTTATTCTGTCTTTTACTATGCATTTGTGGATTTTAGATGTAACCAAAGTGATGGTCGGTCTCCAATTTTGAATATGGCATTTTAGTTTACTATTTTAAACTCAAATATATATTCCTTTTTCCTGTAATCCTCATGCCTCTTTTGCAAAATATAAAGGGCAATAGAGGATGGCCTATTTCTCCAATATATTCCCACCGTGCATTTTTACTCCTTTTGTGTAATTCCAGAGTGCAGCTAATGGTGTTGTTGAAGCAGGAATGATTTAAGCGCCTGTTTTTATTATAATTGTTATGCCCCCATCGCAATGCTCAGGCTTCTGTTGATATGGCACAAAGGCACAAAGGCACAAAGAAGACACATATGAAGACATATGAAGAAGGCACAAAGACAGCCCTCTTTCACCTGAAAAACATCGCCCGTCTCCATCCATCCCTCTCCTCCATGGCTGCAGAAACCCTCATCCACGCCTTCATCACCTCCCGTCTGGACTACTGCAATAGCCTCCTCTATGGTTCACCCTCAACAATCACCAATAAACTCCAATACATTCAGAACTCCGCTGCCCGTCTACTCACCCATTCCCGGACCCGTGACCATATCACCCCCGTCCTTTACAAGCTTCACTGGCTCCCCATCTCCCAGAGAATCCAGTACAAAATCCTCCTCTTGACCTACAAAGCCCTCCATAACCTGGCCCCATCCTACCTGGCTGACCTCCTCTCCAGCCACACTCCCAACCGCAACCTCCGCTCTGCTGGTACCAACCTCCTGACCCCCCCCCCCCCCCCCCATCCAGACCAAATTCAGATCCTGGGGGGACAGGGCCTTCTCCATCGCTGCTCCCACCCTCTGGAACTCACTACCTCACACCATCAGAGACTCCTCCTCACTCACCACAGTCAAAACATCACTCAAGACCCACCTGTTCAACACTGCATTCAACATTTAACCCACAGCATTTAACCCCTGACTATCTCTTCTCCTTCTCCCTCCTTTTTGCTTTGAATATTTCCCTATTGATTCTTGTTTTTTGCAATTGTTTTTATGTTTTGCTATGCATTATGTTTTGCACTCTGTCAAAGCGTCTTTGGGCTCCCTGAAAAGCGCTATATAAAATAAATGCATTATTATTATTATTATTCTGTTAATGTTATATCTTCTATCTGAATGGAGAAATTGCAGGTGTTGTTTGTTACTGCAGACATTCCAGCTTGTTGATGTGGCCACACAGACTTGCAGTAGGTCAAACCCTATGAGGGGGTTGTGCACCCTTTCCTTCTCTTTTAAGAGTCCAAGAGCAGAGGTGCAATTTTTGGTCGCAACCAGATATGTTACTCTCTCCACAGGGGCATGCCCCCCCTGGCTGCTTGATGGGGATCACTGATGACATTGAGAGTAGTGCCAAGAAGCTAAGTACCCACTTGTCTATCCATTTGTTTGCTGTTATTCTCTTTGCTGGTCTCTTAACAGCTCACTGTTCACTCGAGATCAGATGTGGAGGGACATACATGAACACAAAGCACGTGTGGTTTAAAATAATAATAATCGTGCTATTTGTTTGTGCAGTCTAAATCAAGCATCAACTCACCTTGAAATATTAATTTAATACTGTATCTTCTTTGTTTGTATGGTAGTTATGTGATAACATTATTTAATACCTGGTAATTCTAGGGGTATTCCAATTAGTATGGAAACAAATCCCTTTTCAATGATTAAACTTGGTTTCCTATAAAAAATAGTTTAATCCAACAATTATGCTTTCACTGTAATAGTGTTACCTCCGCCACCAAAGGTGGACAGAGGTTACGTTTTCACCCCTGTTTGTCTGTCTGCCTTTTTGTTACTTGCGAAATCAAAGATTTGCAAGTATATTAGTTGGTCTGGTCTGTTATTCTGTTTGTCGGTTTGTCTGTATGTCAATTGCCTACAAGTCAAATTTTTACTCCGATCTTCATCAACTGGGAGAGGTAGTGGAAAGCTGGAAGTCTATTGTTTTTGAGGTCAATAGATCAAAGGTAAATGCCACATAAATCGTCAATTTTCAACTGATTCACTTGATATCTATATATAAATATCGCTTTATATATTAAAAACGTTATATATATTAAAAATGTATATATACATTAAAAATGTATATATATATATATATACAATTGCGTCGATACAATTGAAGTTGAAAAAAAAAATTCCCCCCCCAAAAAAAAACAAATTGGAAAATTTTTCAAAAGAAATACCCTTCGGACATACCGACGGGAGAGATATGTGCATTCCAGAAGTTTGGTACGATTTCACAAAAGTTTGAGAAAGTAGTTCAGTGACAACACAGGACAGCACAGACGCTGCACAAATATATATATAGAAGATATATATGTATATATATATATATATATATATATATATTGTTACTATTTTTAGAACCTTCACTTTGTAAAATAATAATTCTTGTAAATATCCCCCTTTGTAAAGGTTGCACCCTATTTAGGACATGTACAACACATAGGACACCATAGGATCTTCTTTAGTTATTTCATTAGTCTATGTTTCAGTTAAGGATCTGTTTCCAATAGTTTGACTCTGCGTTGTATTAATCAAATAACCTAGGCCCCTTCAATAATCCCCAATCTCTCCGTCTCTCCAAAGTGCCAGTAGCCGTATTGCAGCGTTCGCTGCCTTGGAGCTAAAGCTCGCCCCAAGCCGCCATTGCCAGCAGCGTCGCTCCCTTTTGGTTTGTTCCTGCCCGCCGCCATTACGCACGCAGTCAGTGTGGGAGAAAAAGGGAGGAGCGGCCAGGAACACAGGCGTGGCCCCATCAACGCGTCACGGGGGGAGGTACGAATGAACCCTCGCGGCCAATCTGGGCCGAGGCGTGTTCACCGGTAGGCGGAGCTAAGCGGACCTGGCTTGATACGCGAGGCTTGCAATAAAAGCGCGAGCGTGAAGCCTTTTTACGGAGATGCGGGGCAGAGGGAGATGAACGAGAGAGCAGATGCGGGGGAGATCGGCAGATGCGAGAGAACAGCGCAGAGGTGGCGAATATAAGAACATTGCGCGGAGGATCGTTTGGGACGATCGTTTTCGATACGAACTGCCGTGGTTTTGAGAGCGTTCGGCACGCTGTACGTACGTGCATTCCAGCCCCTCGCGTTTGTAAGGTCCGGTCACGCGCCAACGACGTCAAGCTGCCAGCTGTTCTTCACCCGCAGACCCGGAGCCTGGACCATCCCATCGCCTGGACCCATCTGCCGGGACCTTCCTCCCCTACCAGCTACCATTCCATGTGAGTGTGTTTGTATTGTCATGGGCATGTTATAAAAGAGTGTATAAGGTTGCCCTATGTCCTTTTGTTTCCTCTTCTTGTATATTCCCTTCTTTCGTTTCCTCTTTTAGGTAGTTAATAAATCTCTTTGTTCTTCCTTCACCCTTCTCATTCTTTGGTTCCTCTCATCCAATCGCTTTTGTCTTTTCCCCATTGAATATCGGTGGCACGATATAGGAACCGCTCAGAATCGGGTTTTGTCCTTTTGTTAACGGCCTGAGTCGTGGCTCGCTTCGCTCGGCATGTCCATTACAGCCGCGGCTCGGGCGGGGCTCATTTCCTCGCTTACCGGAAGGCGCTGGTAATTAGGTAATAGGAACAATTGGCCTACCACCCTATTCAGCGCTGACCAGAAGTGACGTCATAGCTCCAGGACCGGAGACGTCCAGCTTAATAGACGAGGGGATTAACCCCCCTCGGTAAGGGTGGAGCGCCGTACTCTGAGATCCGTAACAATATATATATACAGTGGCGGATTAAGGTTTGGGCATCACAAGAGGGGAGAGATAACGAGAGACCGATCATGGTTCATAATCTTTCAAGATAAGACCGAGGGTGGGTCTCACTTTGCCGACAGAACATATCACCTTGTGAATGGTGATAAACACAGAGTAAAGGGATTACTCCATCTCAAGTAAAGAAAGTATTGTTAGGTAATGAATCAATTAAAAATAAGACCAAAAGTCTAACAGTGGCGTAGCCGGGCTTGTAAAATATTATAAACCACAAACACATATTATTAGCTTTTTAAACAGTCGCTAATGCTGTTTATAACATTAAACAAAGAAATTTGGAGGAATCACGACATCCATGAGGTACGTTTTACTTACAGAACTGAGGGAAGATCTACTGTAATCTATATACCCCACAAGGTTTGGAGGTGTGCTCATTTACCGAGCAGCTAGCTAGCGTTTGCCAAGCCAGCCGTTTCTTAACGGTTTTGAATGGAGTGCTTGCTCGAATGCTTAAACCACTTGGCGATCTCTCCACAAGAAACTTGGTAAATGAGCACACGCCCAATGTTCTTGAGACCCGACCATAGATCGACTGTAATCTATATACCCCAAAGATGTATGGCCCTTCCTGCCCCTCCCGTAGTGAGCAGGTATACTTGCAAATTAAAACTTCGGTCAGTGGAGTCAGCCGTCGTAATGAAATCATAGACGTAATGACGTAACGGACACAAAACTGCCGCTTATTTAATATGTAGAACATGATATATTTGAACTTCCAGTAAGTTTGCAGACACTACGAAGGGATTAGTGTTATGATTAGATTTACTATAATATTAACGTTACGTTATCATTATTTCGAAAATGATATTACTATCGAAAAACCGAGGCAAATTCCTTACTTCCTCGGTTATTAATATTAGTGCCGAACAATGCTAATCACTGATCATGAACCATACACCGCTTCAATCCATAAACCTTTCATTCACGACATTGGGATTAAAGTATTATGGTAATATTTACTATATATTATTATTATTATTATTATTATTATTACGAAAATGATACTACTGAAACGATACACTCCTATATTAAGAAACCTGGGCTTAATTTGTCCAAAGCGGTCCGAAGGTGAAGCTTAACGCCTAAGGCCTATACGTACTGTATTGTTCGAAGAGGCGTAATGCGGATGCTTTCCATATTTGATGGTCATTTTAACAATCGGTTTGTTTGTGTTTCACACTGAATGAAAAACATAAAGGTAGAGCATGGTGATTGTGATATATGACAGGTTCGACGATATTTTTGGCCTGAACGGCATATAAATCAAAATGGCCGAGTGTGGAGAGTCAGCCGCAGCACCGCCGTAATGACATCAGACGTCATCACATCACCCTGTCATGTGACCAGATTCTCAGCTCTGATTGGTACATGTTTGAGGGGACAAACATACATACATACATACATACATACATACATACATACATACATACATACATACGGACAAACACTGTTCTAGACGGCTCTGCCCGATGGGCTACACCGTAAAAACGTTTTCCCTGATGTTTAACTAGACAGGACGATTACAAAATTAGGTGCTGAGGTTAGTATTAGTCGAAAAAGCAGATTAAGTGGAATAATAACTCGTTTAATATCTACAAATGCAACAATAATCACAATAAAACTTGTATAATCACCAATGTTAATATATGTAGATATTGGTTAGAAAATCCACACTAAAATATATTGAACGATCACAAAAACACGGAGGAGGTTGGCCGGTCGCTAACAGTGAGCTGGAGAAATGCCGGGTCGAGCTGGGGCAGTTCGAACACAAACCACGAGTCAGGTTCCGCCAAATCCGCCAGAGTTGGCAACAGCGTGACCAATGCCGGGAACTTTGTCTTGCCAAACCCAGTGCCGAACCACTCTTGAGGAGCCAGGAGAGTGCTGTCAGCCTGAGTTCGCGCATGTGGAAGGCAAGATCGCCCGGTGCTTGTGGCGGAATTAGGTCGCTGAACAGTGTAAGAGGGACCAGATTGGGGGTGAAGAACCAGAAATGGCACTGGAAGGCATGGAGTGCACTCCTGCAAACCAAACCTGCAGACCAACCTCACATTAGCGGGGGTTCCTGATGTTTACCCGATCCTGGTGGGGGGTCTAAACACAATCGAAAATCCGAAATATTTCACAGAAATGCTATATGGTGTTATTTTAACAGAAAAAACGTTATAACTAGATAAATATGAGAATATTTTTCAAAAATGGGTTGTTGGATGTTTGATGCATCCTACTGTATACGAAACTGCAACATGTAGGTGCAGCGTGAATCCCCATCGAGGTGAAGCCTTGGTCAACATCTGAGTACGTCTATTCTATTAATTACATGCTGTTTGAACCTGATTGTCTATTAATTACTTATTATTTGACCTTGACCGCATTGAATAATTACCTCCATTAATTACAGACTATTGGACTATTACAGACTATTTATGACTATTTATTACAGACTATTACAGACTATTTATGCCTGATGTTGGTTTAGCGGTTAGGGTGCCGGCTTGGGATCCTAGGATCCTGGGTTCGAATCCCGGTTGATCGCTGAATTAATGCCAGGGGGGTTAACTCAGCCTGTCATCCTTCCGAGGTCGGCAAATTGAGTACCAGCTTGCTGGGATGAATGATCCCGGTGTGTACCCCGGTTTAGAATAGGTACACCGTATCCCTGCGCATCGTAAGACGCGACTAAGGGTTGGTGTCAGGAAGGGCATCCGGCCATAAAAACATTGCCTCAAACAGGGAACCATGATTGTCATGGGGCCCGCAAGGCTAACCCCTGCTCTAGTGGGGAAAATGGCCTTAAAAACGATCATTCATTCATTCAATTACAGACTATTGGAACATACCGCTTAGACATGTAGACCTTTAGAGCCCTTGCAATCTTTAGATACCTTAGACCCTTTAAGACCCATCAGACTCTCAAGACCATTTATATCCAAAACACCCCCTATGATCCCAAAGACACTTTAGACCCATTATAACCCAATAGACCCTTTAAGACCCCAAAGACTTTATAACCTGAAGACCCTTTATTACTCCTGAGACCCTTTAGACCCCAAAGACTCTTTAGACCCCTGGGAGCCTTAAGACCCCTAATAACCCCCAAGACCCTTAAGACCATGAAGACCCCTAAGCCCCAATAGGACCATAAGACCCTGCAGGCCCTATGTAAAAAATTATAACCCTATAGACCCCGTTAGACCTTCTGACTGAGGGCCTTCTGCAATAACACTTGAAGATCACCAGTCATAATCAAAAGCCAAAAGTGAACCATCTCAGTACCAAGCAAGGAGCGTGAAAAATAGAATTAATTATCATTATAATATTTTTTTCAGGTTCTGCTCATCTTGGTTAGTGGCCTCGGGAAAAGTCCCACGAGGCAAAGAGAAAACGGTGTCCACAACAACAATTCCACTCCCATTATAATCAAATGGGATATTTTTGTGATTTTATTATTGCCAAACCTCAGGACTATTTCAAGATATCAGATTGAAACTTACGCAGCTTATTTGTATGGGCAATATCTCAGTGCAAGACCAAAGTACATGTGTATAAAATCTGATCAAAATTAGTCAGAGGTCAAGGTCAATGCCATCCAAAACATGTAAAACACCTATTAGGCCACCATTAGAAAAGGTATCAACCAAATTTGTTATGCAAAACATTCCATCATGTAAAACACTTGATAGGTCAAATTTTGAAAATTACCAAATTGTTGTTTACATGGCAACTATTGTTTATTTGGATTTCGTGGTTATCATGCTATGCACGACATCTTTCTTGTTTGTCTGTTTGTTTTTCCGTGAGCAGGATATTTCAAAAAGTTGTGAACGGATTCGGAAGAAATTTGGTGGACAAGTTGGGTGTGACAAGGTCGAAGTGATTCGATTTTGGTGAAGATCCAGTTCCGGATAAGATAATTTTTAAGATCTATTAGTAGGATACAAAACATAAACTTTTCAGCCTGGCGAAGGTACAGTATGCACTCCACCGATTGCCTGTTCTAGTTTAAACATGTATTTTTTCTGTGATTATGGACAGTCTTCGGATGCGCACCACGTATTTCTCAAGTTTATTGGACCAATGGAGGTTTTTATCACATCCAACCCTTTCAAAGGTTTACTTGATTTTCTTTTTGTTTAATGGTAATAAGAACCGAGACACTGATAAAGTATTTTGCATTCAATGAACTCTGTTGCTTTTGATAATTCCAGCTTTAGGTTTTTCATGGCAAGGTATCACAAAACACAGGCCTTATAGTCAGGTTCACTATGTCAATAAATTATATTTCGTTCAAAATCATGGTAGATTAGCAAACCTATACATTTTTGGAAAGGTTATAGCATAAGGAAACTAAAAATCAATGTTTACATTTGGAGAGATACCTGTATGGCGGCCATTTTGGATTTTCAAAATGGCCACTGTAAAATACATATTTTGTTCTATTTCTGCCTCGAATTACCCTAAAAACTTTTAAAAATATACTAAACCTATATTTTCAGGGACAAGGAATCCAATGAAAGTATCAAATTAGTGCTATGGGGAATGGTAAGACACGAATCAAAGGTTTTGAATTGCAAAATACTGTCTTTATATTCGCGATAAGTTGCATAATCAAATACATGTTATCATTTTGTACAGGCAGTTAATAACATCAAAATGTGTCACAATAATTCATATCACCAAACATACACAGGCAGTCAGCAAAATCATATATACACATGCAGTCAGTATAACTTCACATCTACACAGGCAGTCAATGACAAAATATACACAGGCAGTCAATGGCATCAAACATACACGATTACAGAATATGCCATTTTTAGTTCGTCATCACTGTCCTGTGTGTCGTATCCGACAATATAGTCCGCATCGTTTTCACAGTCCGTTCCACACAAGCAAAGGTCGGTCAAATTGATTGGCAAATCGAATTGGTCGAATGGTCGATCGAATCGAATTCGGTGAATCGAATCGAATCGAATCGATCGAATTGGTCGAATGGTCGATCGAAGCGATTGGTCGAATGGAATTGGTCGATTGGTCGAATTGGTCGAATCAAATTGGTCGGAATTGGCAAATGTAAATATTGATTTTCAGATTTTCCATGTAATAACGTTTCCAAAAATGTATAGGTTTGCTAATCTACCATGATTTTGAACGAAAAAACAAAGTGAACCTGACTATTAGTCTAGTTGCATTGTTTGGCATGAAGCAAAGTAAAACATACATAATGCATTGGGTTTATTCATTCATTGAGCAATTTACCAAGTCACTCCTGGAGGAGGTTGGGTATTATGGAGTAATCGGTACTAAATAGTAGTCCAGCATTTCACGTTGTGTGGAAATGCAAGTCCAATGGCCAGTTGATAAAAAGGTAACCATTGCACAATAATGTGAAGCTACAGAGAAGGTTATTTATATTTTCAGATACAGCTACTCCATACTGTATTAGACTACTATTCCATATTACCAGAACATTTTGACACGTCACCAGTAAATTCGTCCCTTTCACTCCCTTGGACATGAACAAAAATTGAATTTTCCAGCCTGAAAGTACACTCATGTTATTAGCTGTTATCTCCATAGCTGACTCAATGCCACTGAAAGGGTATAGAACCAGTTGTGCAGTGAACAAGTGTGCACTAAATGCATAACAATAATGAAAAAAATAAATTATATTCTAACGCAGGTTGCACATGGTTTTTCCATATACATTGTGATCACATTTGTTTTTTGCGTGTTTGTTGCATTCCTTCAAGAATTCTGTATATTCCTCTAACAAAGTAATCCCACAGAGCAATCCTTAATAAAACAGGAGTAACTGCAATCAGATTTCATGAGCAATTGCAATGGGTTACAATTGCTGACTGATCCTGGTGATTTTGTGAGCTGTATCTCAGAGCTGTGACTTTCGGCATGAAATTTCACATCAATAATTGGAATAGAAAGCATGCAGGGTTGACATAAGTTTTGACCATGACCTAATATTAAGGTCATTACCTAATTATAGATATTTTACCACTGTAACTTGAATAAAGTTTGTCCGATCAGAATGCAATTGCCCTCTCTAGATAGCCAAGAGAAAGGTTAAGGTACATTTACATTTAATTTATATCACACTCCTCTTGGTTAAAGGTCAAGGGTCAAATGGCGGTCTGAAAAACAACAACATTTTTTGTCATCCCTCAGTTTTGCCAATGTGGGATCTCAAAGACCATTTGGCTTTCCAAGATCATAATAGTGTATCTGCACTGAAGATTTTGCACCTGATATTTGTTTTGTGTCTTTGACCTACTTTTTTTCATATTGAGACCTAATTAACAAAAACGCTTTTTGATAAAAACGTGAACAAGTAAAGCTACATTCAAAGTACACCGCCCCCATGCCAAATAAATTAATAATGTATCCTCTAGCATGTGACACAGTCCTAATCAATTGGCTAATAGCATGCCGAAACCACCACTATTTCATCCGAATATGTAACATTTTGAAAAAATAGTAATTAATCGAAAAAATAAATATTTATTTGACTAATTGATGAAACAATAAATTAAAAGTACCCTTTGCAGCCAAACCACTTGGTCATTGTCGTGCCAAGTATCAGCTTCCTAGTTCAAAAGGTGCCTGAGATATTGCCCAGATGAGAAAGAAAATAAATAAGGAATAAAAAAATCGATAATAATTGAGTAATCAATCGATTAATTAATTAATCAAAAAATAAACAAGACCAAAAGTCTAACAGAGGCGTAGCCGGGCTTGTAAAATATTTTAAACCACAAACACACATGATTTTTTAACAGTCGCGAATGCTGTTTATAACATTAAAGAAAGAAATTTGGAGGAATCCCAACATCCATGAGGTATGTTTTACGTACAGAACTGAGTGAAGATCTACTGTAATCTATATACCCCACAAGGTTTGGAGGTGTGCTCATTTACCAAGCAGCTGGCTAGCGCTTGCCAAGCCAGCCGTTCCTTAAGGGTTTTGAATGGCGTGCTAGCTCAAATGCTAAAACCACTTGGCGATCTCCCCACAAGAAACTTGGTAAATGAACACACACCCAATGTTCTTGAGACCCGACCATAGATCGACTGTAATCTATATACCCCAAAGAGGAATGACCTTTCCTTCCGCTCTCGAAGTGAGCAGGTGTTTACGCTGTGATGACATCATATACATAATGACGTAGCATGACGGCCGGACACAAAACTTCCGCTACTTTAATATATATTTAACCTCCAGTAACGTTGCAGTCACTATGAAGGGATTAGTGTTACGATTACATTTACTATAATAATAATAATAACGTTACGTTATTATTACGAAAATTATATTATTTAAAAAAAAACTGATGTGAATTCCTTACTTCCGCTTTTACACCGCTTCAATCCATCAACTTTCCATTCATGACATTGGGATTAAAATGTTATGGTTATATTTACTATAATATTATTACTACGAAAACGATACTACTGAAACGATACCACTGTATGAAGAAACCTGGGTTTAATTTGTCCGAAGCGGACGGCGAGTCATAAAAGCCTAAGGCCTATACGTACCGTATTGTTGGAAGAGACGTAACGCCGATGCTTTCGATATTTGATGGTTATTTTAACAATCGGTTTATTTGTGTTTCACATTGAATGGAAAATGTAAAGGTAGAGCATGGCGATTGTGATATTTGACAGGTTCAACAATATGTTTGGCATGAACGGCATATAAATCAAAATGGCGGTGTGTGGAGAGTCAGCCGCAGCACCGCCGTAATGACATCAGACGTAATCACATCACCCTGTCATGTGACCAGATTCTCAGCTCTGATTGGTATACGTTTGAGGGGACATACAAACATACACACAGACGGACAAACACTGTTCGAGACGGCACTGCCCGATGGGCTACGCCATAAAAAGTTTTTTTGCCAAAGCATGTGTTCACTATTGTGCCCAAATCTCAGCTTCCTAGCTCAAAGGATGACTGAGATTTTTCCCGGCCAAACAAGAAAGAAAGAAAACAAACAAACAAATGGAGTATGCCCTTTTGGCACGCGTCATCGCCCTGCCTCCTTCAGCGCCCGGTGATTACTTCATGCAGCGCATGGAAATGGAATAGGGAGGGGCAGAGTGCGAATATTTTTCCGGCAATTTCCATGATGTTGAGTTTTTCGGATAGACTCTAGATGGGGCCACATTTTCTTAATTTGCACTCTATCCCTAAATGTTGAAGGTCAAGGTGATATTGCGGTCTGAACAAAATATGTCATCATTGTATTGTGTGCCAAGGGTAGGTCACGGGCGATCACCAAGGATAAGCCAAGGGAGGCTTACCCTTGGCAATCGCAGATATCTAGATTTTAATTGTTATGATAGAAAAAAAACATACAGTCTGCATTTAGTCAGCGATTAAACGGAAATATTTCGCACGATCAAACCCACTCAAAGATGCACTGTGAAAGGTCAGTATGGCAGTTGAAATTCTAATTGTGCATTAACTCACTCACTAACAATGTATCTTCACATTTAAACAGAAGCAGTAAGTGTTATGTCCGTGTATGATTAATACCATCCATGTTGTTCATTTTAAGCTCAATTATTCACCTTCTTGAATAAGATGATACGTTTTGAAGTACAGGGTGTTGAAAAAAAACCTGGACAACTTTGGTTGTAAATATATTTAGTAACACAAATGCCACAATGATACTCTTTGTTTTGTATGATACAGAAACTAATGAAGTTTTCTGTATTTTCAGATCTGGCGGTTTCATGTAAAATAAAATGGCGACTTCACAGGAGAAAGCTCAGTGCGTTGAATGGTTGGTTCAGAGACGAGATATGACATGTAAGTTCAGCGTAATTTCCGTACAAGATATGAAAGGAACCCGCCATCGCACAATGGTATCAGAGAGTGGTACAAGGTGGTTAAGAAGACTGGATATTGTCAGAAACAGCAAAGTACCGGTCGACCAAGCACAAGTGCAGCAGATTTTGAACGAGTGTGTGAATCATTTCAACAAAGTCCCAGACATCTGGCAGACATCCAGAGAACTGGGACTACCAACCACCACTGTACACAGGATTTTGCATAAATGACTGAAACGTTATGCCTATAAGGTGCAGATTTAAGCAGAAGCAGTAAATGCTTCTGTTTAAATCTGCACCTTATAGGTATAAAGTTCTGCAGGAACTCAAACCAAATGACAGACCCAAACGCAAAACGTTTGCCTTAGAAATGCTCAATCGCATAGAGGATGAAGAAGATTACCTGAAAAAGGTCATGTTCACAGACGAAGCTTGCTTTGATGTATCAGGGAAGGTCCTGCACAATGTGAGAATATGGAGCTCTGAAAACCCCAACGTTGTCATTGAACACATACGCGACAGTCCAAAGGTCAATGTATGTTGTAGCCTTCTCCCTGACTGCTTGGAAGGTCCGTTTTTCTTTGTGGAGGATAGTGACTGTAACAATTTACATGAACATGTTGGAAGGATTTGCCTTCCCACAGATTGAAGACCTGCAACCAGATATCATTTTTCAACAGGACAGCACTCCCCCTCATTGGGCCTTAGTCATTCGAGCCCTCCTGAATGAATGAATGAAAAGTTAATATAAAGAGGCACCCTGTAGTGAAAATGTATATCAAAGTTGAACCCAGGAGTGATGCCCACTTAAACCGCAGAGGGGCGTCTATAAGACCTCGGACGTCCGCGACGCTGAGCCACTCCTGTGACATTTTACTATGACATGTAGTCCTGAACGGTACGTACTCGCACATGTATTCTAGGCTTGCTTGCATTGACTAATATAATCGATCCTCCCTATATGATGCCAAGATCCTGATATCTATTGCATGATTGTATTTTAGAGGATGATGCTAAAGATCTGATTGAGATTAAACCTACCTATGGGACAAAGTTGTGGACTTGGTTTATTTTCACAACACTTAATCTCAATCAAGATCTACGGAAATGGCGGGACACAGGATGATCCATGTACCGGCCTTCAGCGCCGACCCACAAGCTGCGGATTCGGGCTCGGAGTTAACTCACTGGCTCAGGTCACTGGAGAACCAGTTCAAAGCCCAGGAGACCGTTCCCACTGCTGAAACGAAACTGGACGTGCTGCAGACTAAAGTGGACCACAACGTCTACAGGAGCATTGAACGATGTACGACGTACGATGCCGCTGTGGCGGAGCTAAAGCGAATTTACATTAAGAAACGGAGCATGGTATACACCAGGTATCTGCTCTCATCGCGGTGGCAACAGCCTACTGAGTCGATAGACCGCTTCGCCCAGGAGCTACGACAACTACTTGCGGACAGTACCCAAGACGTCCGCACTCACGAGCAAGTCCAGGACGATCTTGTCCGAGACGCTTTCGTCTCTGGGATCGGCTCTCCTGCTCTCAGGCTAAGACTTTTGGAGACAGCTGACCTGACGTTCGCGGAGGCTCTACGGGTGGCTCACGTCTACACTGAGGCCCGGGAACAATCTACCGCCTATGACCACACACGGGTCGTCGCAGGGACTTCTCAACTCGCGCGACCGGAGAGGGCTACCGCCGAGGATACGGGAGCGGACCCGACCACGCTAGCGGAGCCCTTGGCCACTCCCGAGGTGGACTCGGATTCCGGCTTGGCTGCGGCTACGGTGGCCAGGCCAAGGCCTGTACGAAATGCAACGTGTTACTTCTGTGGCAACCGACAGCATCCCAGGTCAGCGTGTCCGGCTCGGGAAGCAATATGCCATTTGTGTTCGACTAAAGGACATTTTGCAAAAGTCTGCCGAAAGACCGCGCGGGGCGCACGAATTCGCGCGACCTTGAATGGGCTTATCGCCGAGCCAACGGACCGAGCACAGAGCGGGGCGCCTCACCCGACTTTGATGAGCGGTCCTCCTCCTCGTGGGCCCCTGGCTGCACGCTCGACCTTGGTGAGATACATCGGGCCGCCAAAACAAATGGCGCGAACACGACCGTCCTTGACTGGAATCCGAACGCCCTCCGAAGGCTACTCAAACAAACGACAAGCTCCCGCTTTGACGCAAACAGTGCACGTGATACGAGCGCCCTCTGACGGCAGCTCGTATGAACTACACGCTCTTGCCTCAGCACGTGGAACTACAGATGGCTGCGATCCTTCTCGCATGACACGAGCACCCTCTGACAGCTGCTCGTACGGACTACAAGCTCCTGAAGCTCCTGCTTTGGCACGACCAAAAGCTCCAACTATGCCTTTGACACGAGGGCCCTCCGGAGGCCGCTCAAACGACCGGAAAACTGCAGCCGGCGTGGGCTCCACACGCGAGGCGCGATCTTTTCGCCCGGATGGCTCAATACCTGCCGGATCTTCCGGCCTTGCTCAGGCCATTATTCCACTCATGGTCGAAGGCATTTTTTCACGGGCTTTAGTCGACACGGGGTCTACGGATAGTTTTATCGATCAACGACTGGTGCGTAAACATGGGTGGCCGGTCCTCGGGACAACACGACGGTTCTTCATGGCCTCCCAGGGGCTTCGGCTCAGCACAAAAGGGGAATGTCGATTGAAACTTGTGATAAAGGGACGCATGTTTCCAGATGTACATCTCATGGTCTTGCCTGCTTTATGTGCTGACATTCTGTTAGGACACGATTTTCTTAAGCGACATGGACGTTTGGAAATGGAATTCGGTGGGACTGACACGCTTGCTGTGTGTGCACTAGCGAAAATGGAAATTGAGCCTCTTTCGCTGTTCCCCAACCTGACCACTGACTGCAATCCTGTAGCGGTGAAATCACGGCGCTACTCACGAGCGGACGCGCAATTCATTGCAGAAGAAACGGCCCAGCTCTTAAAGGAGGGTATCATAGAACCTAGCCGGTCGCCGTGGCGGGCCCAGGTCTTAGTGGTGCGAAGTGAAGCCCATCGCCGACGCATGGTAATCGACTATTCACAGACGGTTAATCGCTTTACACAGCTGGACGCCTACCCATTACCGGGGATGGACGCGCTGGTACGACAGGTGGCCCAGTACTCAGTCTACAGCACTCTCGATCTGCGTAGTGCATATCATCAGATCCCCATCTCTAGGGCTAATCGCATCTATACCGCCTTTGAATCGGGTCAAAGGTTATACCAGTTCACCCGACTACCTTTTGGGGTGACGAACGGGGTCGCCTATTTTCAGAGGGCTATGGACGACCTTGTTACTAAGGAGAACTTGACAGATGTCTTTGTATATCTGGACAATCTTACGGTTTGTGGGTATGACCAGGGGCATCATGATGCTAATCTGAAGCGCTTCCTCGAGGTCGCGCAGAGGTATCGCCTAACCATGAATGAGGCTAAGTGTCGTTACTCTCTACGCACGATAGATCTTCTGGGGTACACCGTGACCCATGGCTCTGTCGCTCCAGATAAGGAGCGTCTGTGACCATTGCTCGATATGGCTCCGCCTAGCGATCGAGCTTCGCTGAAGCGCGCTCTCGGGCTGTTCGCCCACTATTTGAAGTGGGTGCAAAATTTCTCCGTGAAGCTCCGCCCCCCTTGTGGCCTGCGACACATTCCCCATGGGCCCAGCCGCCTTGGCAGCCTTCGGGGGCCTTAAGGCTGACATCGCTGGCGCCGCTGTGGCGATGATCGACGAGAGCGAATCTTTCGTCTTACAAAGTGATGCCTCGGATCATGCGATAGCGGCGACACTCTCCCGGGGGGGGGGGGGCGCCCGGTGGCGTTCTTTTCGCGGACTCTCACCTCCGCTGAGCGGAGGCATTCATCTGTCGAAAAGGAAGCGTACGCCATCGTTGAGTCGATTCGGCGATGGCGACCGTACTTACTCGGGCGATACTTCCAAATCATCACAGACCAACAAAGCGTAGCGTTCATGTACAACACCTTCCATGCTCAATGCATTAAGAATGAGAAAATCACTCGCTGGCGTATCGAACTCACCGACTTCTGCTACACCATCAAATATCGCCCGGGGAAGGATAACCTGGTCGCCGACGCCTTATCGAGGCTGGCTACGTGCGCGGGTATCATAACTCTGGAGGGTCTGCGCACTTTGCACGGCACTATGTGTCATCCTGGGGTGACGCGTTTCACTCATTTTGTGCGTAGTGGTAATCTGCCGTACTCGATTGAGGACATCCGCCGGATCTGCCGCGACTGCGCTATATGTGCGGAACTCAAACCGCGTTTTTACAACCCTCCCATGGGGACGCTGGTTAGGGCTACTAGACCGTGGGAGAGATTGGCAATGGATTTCAAAGGGCCGCTGCCGGTGTCGAGTAACTCTCGTTAGCTGCTCACTATCGTTGATGAGTACTCGCGATTCCCTTTTGCTTACACGTGCGTGGATATGACGGCTGCCACGGTCATACGGTGCCTGCAGAATTTGTTTTCTATGTTCGGGTATCCGGCCTACGTGCATACCGATCGGGGTGCGGTGTTCCTGTCCCAGGAAGTGAGGGGTTACTTGCTCCAAAATAATGTCGCTTCGAGTTACACCACACCGTACAGGCCCCAGGCGAATGGGCAGGTCGAACGCTTCAATGGGATTATATGGAGGGCCGTCATGCTAAGTCTCAGGACCCTCGGCCGTGGCCTCGATAAATGGGCTTGGTCGCTACCTGCGGCGCTGAACTCGATCAGGGCTCTACTATGTACGGCCACCAACCAGACTCCTCACGATAGACTGTTCCACCACTCTAGAAGCTCGGGTAGTATCCGATCTTTACCAAGTTGGCTCGCTGAGCTGGGGCCGGCCTATCTCAAATGTGCGGTTCGCACAAGCAAGTATGACTCCTTAGTGGATAAGGTGCAGGTACTCCAGGCTAATCCTGAGCATGCTCGTGTGATGACGGCAGATGGACGCGAGTCCACTGTCTCCGTACGCCATCTCGCCCCATGTGGGGTCATCGACCCTTATGGGGGTATCGACGAACCGATCTACGAGTCTATGGACTCCCCCGAAGCTTCCTCTATGGAACATCTTCCGTCCCTTCCTTCGTCAAATACACCCCTGCATGAAGGTCCTGAGGTGCCCCCTCCGACACCTGCCTCCAGCGGCTACTCCGATGCAGGGGACTCAGGGCTTGGGGAGGCCGTACCCGGTAGTTTCCGGACCCGTGCTGGCAGAGTAATTCGCCACCCTGACCGCTACGGATGGACCGACTGACACGGAATGATGTCCCCAATCAATTAATGCTGACGCATGCTTGATTCCTGCCTAGCGGCAGTGTAGTTCTAACGGCGGGGAGAATGTAGTGAAAATGTATATCAAAGTTGAACCCAGGAGTGATGCCCACTTAAACCGCAGAGGGGCGTCTATAAGACCTCGGACGTCCGCGACGCTGAGCCACTCCTGTGACATTTTACTATGACATGTAGTCCTGAACGTTACGTACTCGCACATGTATTCTAGGCTTGCTTGCATTGACTAATATAATCGATCCTCCATATATGATGCCAAGATCCTGATATCTATTGCATGATTGTATTTTACAGGATGATGCTAAAGATCTGATTGAGATTAAACCTACCTATGGGACAAAGTTGTGGACTTGGTTTATTTTCACAACACACCCTACATCTGGCAAATAAAAAACATTTCCTTCGTCATGCAGCTGTATGAATCAAATTGGCGCCCCTTTTATATGAACTTTTCTGGAGCATTACTTGGTTCCTCCTAAGAGCACAAGGGTAGTCCAGCATGCACACAACATTTTTTGAATATCCCTTCTTTTCTACAAGCTATGGAATGTCCCTTCTTTTCTATAGTTTGCCACATGGCACATACCATATAAAGGGGCCTTTTCTATGCCCCTGGCATTTTCCCAAGAATTACTACCGGAGTTGAAATTTTTCTATGTCCAAGTTTTTGGGGATCGCCCCCATGAGCCAAGCAAAAATAGGACCGTGGGTCCTGAAGCTCACTTGATCACTAGCAACAGTCACTCAAACCCCCCACAGTCCCCCTCAGACCCTGATATTTTTAATGCGGTGAACAAACTTTCGTACATCATGGGTGATGAAGATTGTGATCAAGTTTCATTGAAATTGTGTGTGTAGTTTCAGAGAAGAGAGCAAATTCCTATTTTGGGGGTCAACATCCCTGTACCCCCCTCCCATGTAAACCCTCTTAATGTGCTCAGATTTTGATGCGGTCAATACACTTTCGTTATGCATCAGATATGAAGCTTGTAGCCAAGTTTCATCAAAATCGTGTATGTAGTTTCGGAGAAGAGGGCAAATACCAATTTTGGGTGGGGGTAACCCCTCACGGACCACATTATACCTTGATTTTTTTTTATGTCGTGAAGAAACAGTGGTACATCACGGGTGATGGAGGTTGTAGGCAAGTTTCATCAAAATTGTTTGTGTAGTTTTGGAAAAGAGAGCAAATACCTATTTTGAGGGGTCAAACCACCCCCCCCCCCCCTCTCCCGGGAGACCCCCTTATTGAGCACAGATTTTGAATTTATTTCGAAAGCCATTAATTCGATGTATTGAACGATGTATATTCCAAGTTACAGCGAGTTTCAATGTATAGCCTTCGAGATATGACTGCCAACACAATTTGAGCGGACTGACGGACGGACTGACAGACACCAACGTGAATTTGAGGGTTTTCTAAATATAACTCAATAATGCGGAAATGGAAGTTGCTGAAATTTGGAACATATTACCTCGGTGTACAAAGCATTTACTTCTGAAATTTGCAGCCAATTTCGTCCAGTAGAAGCCGAGAAACGAATTTTCAGTCCCCATGTTAAAGTTGCATACAGAGAAACCGTCCAATATACAGGGAGAGGTGCTTTGCACCTCCCTTGATATACCAGGAAATACTTATTTTGTCCAGGAAAGTAGAATTTTATCACGACACAAAATTCATGTTTTATTCACTTTCTTTTGTGTTCCAATTTTACAAAGCCAAATTTATTGGACTGGATTTTATTTACTGGATAAACGACCGGCATAAAAGTATGCATTTGTTTATTGTAAAGAATGAAATGAAGTGACCATTTCCTCTAATGAAAGCTGTTTTCAAAGGCAGACTATATTGTTACGACACAGGGGGATGGGGCCGTATTGTGTGTATAATTATACGATGATTTACCTGCAGTGATGTTGTTTGATTAATCCTTGATTTTTTTTGTGCCGGATGAAGGCTCTTAGGAAAGCTCTGAGGATCACAGAATATAAATGAAGGAAAATCCTGCCGCCACACATATATCCATTCTGAATTCACTTAAACAGTCATAAAACGTGTCCGTTGTTTTGAACCAAAATCAGTTTTCTGAACCACACTAACTCGCACCAGAGCTTCAGACCAAAAGCTTTAGACCAATGGAGATCAGCTGAGGGTTCACCAGGTATTATTGAATATTCGCACCATTCAGCAAGTAAGATTTTGCTGGTAAAATTGGTGGACACCAGAACCAACTGAAGTAGATGTTTTTTTCATTTTTGCAAGAAGAAGATGGAGGGAAATCTTGAGCAGATGGGGACAGATTATGAAATATACCACAGAGATAGCAGAAAGCAAGAGACACAGTGCATGGTTGGGTAGCCAGACAAAGCTGAAAGGGGCAGAGTAGTCAGGTTCACTGTGTTTTTTCATTCAAATTTTTTGGAGATTAGCAAAACTATACATTTCTGGAATACTCAGAGCATGAGGAATCCAAAAATTAATGTTGGCATTTGCGTAGACACCTTTGCGAAAATGACACTCAGGACAGTGATGAAGATCTGTAAAAGCATATTCCTGAACGGTATAGACCTAGTAGATCCTATGTATAGGATTTATAGTTCAATCTGATACTAACAAGGCTGCTTTCTTGCTTTATAAACCCATACCTATAACTTCAAAGGACTTGCAATATCATGTATTATGTAATACAGTTACCTTTGTTTGTTGCTTTTCTATAATCCTGAGCACTATTTTGAGGCCTTTATTGGATTCCTTGACCCAGAAAACATAGGATTGTAGCGGTTCCCGCTGAATGTACACAATCGCCTTGCACCTGCCAGGACGCGGCCAGGGCGCAATCGCCATGCCGGGCTCGTCCGGACGGGCCCAGACGCACCTCTCCTGGGCATGCCCGGACTCGCTGTTCCCGGGCATGCCCGAACCTCCCGGGCACACCCGGTCTCGTCTTTCCCGGGCATGCCCGCTCTCGCCTTTCCAGGGCTCGCCCAGAGCGCCCGGGCACGCCCAGCCTCGACTTGCCAGGCCGCGTCCAGGACGCCCGGGCATGTCCAGACTCGCCTTTCCAGGGCTCGCCCAGAGCGTCTGGGCATGCCCGCTCTCGCCTTTCCAGGGCTCGCCCAGAGCGCTCGGGCACGCCCAGCCTCGACTTGCCAGGCCGCGTCCAGGATGCCCGGGCATGTCCAGACTCGCCTTTCCAGGACTCGCCCTTGACACCCGGGCATGCCCGGTCTCGGTTTTCCCGGGCAAACGCCCCGGCATAAATGTGTATATATATTGCTGCCCGATAAACGGGCTTTTCAGAATACCTGAGCTGTTTTGTTTCAATAAAGCAACTCGGACGAATTCCGTCTTTGGTCGCGTCAATTCTTTCGACTCGCGTTGGAGCGCAGCTCCTTCAGGATTAGCATATTTAATTAAGTTTCTAGGTTGACTAGAAGCCGAGATAGTGCAAAATATGTATTTTATGGTGGCCATTTTGAAAATCCAAAATGGCGGCCATGCAGGTGTCTGTGCAAATGCCAACATTGATTCGGGTTCTCCATGCTCTGATGATTCCAAAAATGTACAGGTTTGCTAATCTCCCAAAATTTTGAACGAAATTATATTTGTTAACATAGTGAACCTGACTACGAGTGAGAGCTGAAACTGGCAGGGGAGTGCTATTCGGAGGGGAGCAGGATAAGCAAAGAAAGTCAGATTTGGAGATCCTCTGCGGCCTGCAGAGTGAAGGATAATGATGCCTGAAATCTTTAACGTCCACCAAATAATGTCACAGACGGGATGCCCGTTTAACATCCATCCGAAGAACGGCACACACATTGATGAATTACCCTACTTTTGAAACACTGGAATGACAGTTTATAGCTGGGTCCGGATTCGAACCCAAGCTACACAGCTCAGAGTTGTGGGGTTTCATGAGTCGAAGCGATCTTGTCAGCCTTGGCATAAATATACTTTTCCATAAATATTGCAAATAACAAGACAGATAGTCTAACAACGACTTAGCCGGGCTTTTATATACTTTAGTTGAAGAGGATAGTATGATCTTGGTGGGGATACCAGTTAGCAGTTAGCAAATAATGTAAATATTAACACTTTTAGCCGCGTCGCAGACGCTGCTCATAGAGTGCCCTCTGCTGTTGTTGTTGTTGTTCTTCTTGTTCTTGCAGAGAAGACAAAACCTCAAAGCTCCACCCATTCTGGGAATCACAGCTCCACCCATTCTGGGAGAGCCTTCATATAAACAAATATCCACCATTTTATTAACTCGCATAGCTTTGAGGCCTGTTTTGTAGGCCCATGGTGTCTTCCTCTCTCACACAGTTTTATTTCAAATCAAATTCGATATATCATTTCATTTTTCACAGTCGCTAACATAGTTTTAGACTCGGTTGAAAAAAAACGGGAAGAAAATCCGATGAAAGTTGCCCTTTATAGAACGAAATGAATTCTCAAAGGCCTGTAACTTCAGGTCCATTGAGATATATTTTTTTTACATCGCGGCATGGTCAGTCATACACCGCCCGAAATAAGAGACGGGAAAATGCCGAGATATATATATTTTGTTTAAATCGCTGCATGGTCAGTCATACACCGCCCGAAATAACAGACGGGAAAATGCCGAGATATATTAAAAATTCGTCCATTTGATGACAATCGTCACGATGAAATATTTAATTTATACGTCGTCACAATAATGTGGAGAGAGGAGCATAGGTTCGTTCACGTGTCGCCACACACGGGAAATTGCCGAGATATATATTTTTTAAATCGCGGCATGGTCAGTCATACACTGCCTGAAATAACAGACGGGAAAATGCCGAGATATATTAAAAATTCGTCACCACACGGGAAATTGCCAAGATATATTTTCACTTTGCACAAAAATAACATCAAGTAATCGAATCAATAGGAATGTCCTGTGCCTATAACATCGACGTTATAGGCACAGCTGCATCTAGGCATTGTGTAACATCGACGCGGCTTTTGTTTTAATTAAAACTTTTTGTACTTGTTGCCTTTAGGCATGGACAGCCAGTCCGTGAATGACTTGGGTAAAAAAACAGTAAATGGCAAACGATGAACCAATAAATTCCACATTCCTGTGCCACCTTCAGTCGAACGTCAGGCATGGACAGCACGTTCTCTATATTTTCGTTCCAAACAGCATCATTCATCATTCCAATCACAAATTAATACTATGGTATTGATATCTACCATATAAAACACAGCGTGTGTGTGTGTGTGTGTGTGTGTGTGTGTGTGTGTGTGTGTGTGTGTGTGTGTGTGTGTGTGTGTGTGTGTGTCCCCTTTCATAAGGTTAGGTTTTAAAAGGCTTTGAGTAGCGCTTTAGGAGGGATTTGAGTAGGAGGGTGGTGGGCGGGGGGGTTAATGGGCAATCTTTGAACATGACTGTGTCCACCTGTTAAAAGACCTAAAAGACTCCGAGGATCTAAAAGACCCCAAAGACCCAAAATACCCTGAAGACCCAAAAGACCCCGATGATCCAAAAGACCCAAACAACCCCAAGGACCCAAATGACAAAGAGAGCCAAAAGACCTCAATGACTCAGAAGACTCCCAAGGACTCTGAAGATCCAAAACACCCTGAAGATCCAAAATACCATGAAGACCCTGAAGACCCAATGGACCCCAAACACCCAAAATATCCAGAAGACCCAAAAGACCCAAAATATTCCAAAGACCCTTAAAGACACCCGAAGACCTAAAAAAAAAAACGAAGAACAAAAAGATCGAAAAGACCCAGAAGACTGAAAAACCCCGAAGACCCAAAACCCCGTAGACCCTTAAAGACCCGAAAGACCCAAACAATCCAAAAGACCGAAAAGACCCTGAAGCCCCTTAAAGACCATGAGAACCCAGTGGACCCCAAATACCCAAATTACCCCTAAGGCCCAAAAGTACCCCGAAGATTCAGATTGAGGACCCAAAATACTCAAATGACTCAAAAGACCAAGAGAACCCAAAAGATTCAAATGCCCCATAAGACGCCGATGAACCAGAAGACGCTGAAGACACTGAAGACCCAAAAGACCCCAAGGACCTAAATGACCCAGAGGACACAAAAGACCCCAAGGACTCCGAAGACCCAAAAGAAGAGTAATTATGCCTCTTACATTGGAATTGTAGATGGTGGCTTGCAAACTGAGCCTCAAGGTCAGTGTACAGAAACGGTATTTTTAAAATCACAATAAATACAAGGCACAGGGAGGTGAAATTCGCTGCACGTGATGTGCAATGCGTGCAGAGTAAAACGACAGTTCATTTATGTCTGTAGGATGTGTAATAAATAAAGATGATATAAGCACACCTGACACTAGGCCCAGACTTAAGACTTTGGCATGCTCACGTGGCTGTACCGTCAAAAACTGTTCCAACCCATCAATTTTGACGGGCTTTATACTAGTATGAAAATATAATGCCAAATCCCGATTGTATTGAGATATCAAACCAGTGAACCGTCATCATCTGTTCACTTCCAGATTCGGGAGCATGGTCCATGTCGATCGTATTTCAAAATCATACTTGCATTGAGGAATTTCTGAAACCTCCTACCAACCTTACGACACCCGCTGGGACCCCAAAACGTTCCACAGAAGGTTACTATATTTCCTTTTAGTAAAACATGCAACTGTAATGGTTGCTAAACGAGTCCCCATCATGTGACCAGATCCTCAGCTCTGATTGGTGAACGTTTGTGGGGACATACGGACAGACAAACGTTGTTCTACATGGCATTGCCCGACGGGCTACGCCATAAAAATACACCACAATACCCTTGTGGGCCACGTCTCAATATCAAGAACCTGTGCCTGTGAAGTAGTATCTTTGCAGTGGTAGATCCAATTTAAACAAAACTAGAACAATGCGCCTGTGTCGCCAATATGCCTCCACATAGTCCCACAACAGGTAGATGCCCACGTTCGCTGTCCTAAAAATAAACAAGTTTGATTTAAATCCCTTGAGCTGTTTTCAAGTATCACATTTTCACCAGCCATGACAGGTTTCACATCGATCGGTGAGGCAGTTTCAGAGAAGGGATTTTAAAAATAAACATTTTTGGCTGGTATACCACTTCACCTATGATGTCATCATTATCATGCTTTTGGTCCCCCATTATGAATACTTCACAATGTTGCAAGTTTCAAAATTTTCCATTCGGCGGTTTATGAGAAATAATAATTGTTCAATTATTTGCTTTTAATCCAAGATGGCTGCCATACCACGTGACCTATGACGTCACAATCATCATAAAAACATTCTGCATGGGTGTCGCTCCTACCCTGAAAGTTTCATCTCAATCGGACATGTGGTTGCTGAGAAAAACGAGGTTTAGCCCTTACGGACGGACGGACAGACAACCCGAAAACATAATGCCTCCGGCGACTTTGTCGGTGGAGGCATAAAAAGGTGGAGAGAGGGTTGAAATTACGTTTAAAAAGCTGTTGAAAATACCAGGACAGCACCATAACGCTGAAGTAAAAATCCAAAACATAATCATAAAACCAAGGCACTGACTACTGCACCTGCAAAGTTTGACTTTGATGCTCTGGTTGCCAAAACTCATCATTTTTACCCTCGCCATTTGCATTTGGGTCCGTTTGTCTGTCTGTTTGTGAGCACTTCGTTTGCCAACTTAACAACAATTTTTACACGTTATCTTTTTTCAACCGATTACCTCTATAAAGTATGGACAATTAGAATGTGAGAATGTCTCGAAAATATGTACTATAAAACCACACAAAACAAGTCCGGGCGAAGGTGTGCAATCTTTGATTTCTCGTTCTAGAATTCATTTGGTTTTATAAAAGTCTAAACATTTACCCTTATTATAATTATCATTTTTTTAAAATGAGAACAGATGGATTTTACTTTAACCTAATGTAACACTGCCATTTTACAGTAAAATTGACGACTTATTTAATGGCCCCAATAATTTTGCCCTCCACGTGCGGTTGGCTGGGGAACGTTTCTGGTCCGTCTTTCACGAAGCGGCTGCTCTGGCCTGATTTTCAACTGAAGCTGATTCGGCCAGGAATTTGTCATTTGGGTGGCAGTGATAACTCACCAGTTCTTCACCAAATAAACCGGGGGGGTCTTTACGACCCACCAGCCACTGATTGAAGATGGGACACCTGGCCGATGCAACGTCCTGCCTGTGCAACACCAATGTGACGGTCAGGTCAGGAATCGAACCCAGATGAGACAGCTCAAAGGTGCATTTATTTAGGCCGGGCTCTTGTGATTTTCCCCGATAGGTAAAGAGGTCCAGATGCCCTTCTCCATGCACATATATGTATAACAACTTCCCCCCCATGAGCTTTCGATAAATCTTTTACACAATAAATCTGGTTTCGGAATTGCGCAGGTAAAAGGCTTGTTGACGTAATGCAACCATATTTTCAATGTCACGGAAGGAGAGTAAAAGTAATTGGAGGAAAATAAATTAACAGTCATCCTTTGAGATTCCGTCGCTGCGAATGAGTGAAGAGGAAGATCGGAGCAACCACGTCGCAGCTGCTGCCGCACTGCAGCACCAAGCAGCCCCCAGCCCGGCCACGTTTGCTGCCCTCATGCTGGGACTGCCATATGCCGGCACCCCACCCCACCCCACCCCACCCCAAACCCCAACAATGGGTCACAATCGCACTTATTAAATCCTTTTCTGTGTTCTAATTGTTGTGGTTGTTGCTGTTGCTGTTTTGAAGTCATGGTTTATTATATTTGTCAGTGTTGGAATACATCTATGGCAGTATAAACTACTGTAAAAGTTACTTTGGGCATACGATGTGTCCCGCCCGCCTTTACCAAATGTGGTTATTCTTGATTAATTCCTTATTGCATTGTGATTAAGGCATGTGGAAAGCACAATCCGACAATAAAATTCACCTTTAGAGATGTCTTCATTTTGATGGTTTCAGCCCGCACTAGGCCTACGCGTTAGCAATTAACATCATTTACTGTTAATTTTACTGCTGCTTTGTCCACATTTAACCCAAGTCTATATTGTATATATGACCACTCCTTTTTGCATCGTGATGATGCATTGGGCTTCCGAAGCAGTTTCCTAGGCTATTGGCCACAACCTTAGACGGGTCACCACTCCTACGCAGGATACTTGAATGGCTCATTCTTCTCACAAAGATGGTACTCATTTTACCGACCTTGGAAGGATGACAGGCTGAGTGAACACACCGAGTGTTAATTCAACAGACCGGGATTCTAACTCAGGACCCCAGAATCCAAAGTCAGCACCCCAACCATTAAGCCAACACATGGCTTATATATACATACAGTCACGTGAAAAAGTAAGTACACCCCATGTAAAGTTTTGACTTTTTCAACATATTTCAACATACAGCTATTTGATCTTCATTTCAACAATATTGAAAGATAAAGGTGATATAATACAACAAATATCGTGAAACATTTACATTTTGTAGTCCATTGTATAATTTAAATAAACATAAATGCAAATTTCGACTGTGGAAAAAGTAAGTACACCCTTGGCTCTAATAGGTGGTATTGGCCCCTTTGGCAGAAACAACCTCAAGTAGGCGTTTCTTATAACGTCTACCAGTCTCTGACATCGACTGGGAGAAATTTTTGCCCACTCCTCCATGTAGAATTCTTTCAGCTGTGCGATGTTTGAGGGGGTTCTTGCATGCACAGCTCGTTTCAAATCCCCCCACAACATCTCGATGGGATTTAGATCCAGGCTTTGACTTTGCCATTCCAGAACCCTCCATTTCTTTCTTTTCAGCCATTCCTTGGTGGATTTACTGGTATGTTTAAGGTCATTGTCATGTTGCAAGGTCCACCTTCGGTTGAGCTTCAACTTTTCTGACAGATGGCCTCACATTATCCTCAAGCACCCTCTGGTACAATGAAGAATTCATAGTGGATTCTATGATGGTGAGCTGCCCAGGCCCTGATGCAGCAAAGCTGCCCCCAAACCATAATATTTCCACCACCATGCTTTACAGTTGGTATCAGGTTCTTGTGGTCAAATGCTGTCTTTGGTTTTCGCCAAACATGTCTGCTGGTACTGTGGCCAAATAGCTCTACCTTTGACTCATCTGTGCACAGCACATTGTTCCAGAAGTGCTGGTCTTTGCCTAGGTGGCAAACATTGATCATTGTCATGTTGTCATGTTGTCATGCATGACAAAGCAAATCCAATGGAAGGAAATCTCATTTCCTTTCACAAAGCCCGAAACAAGTCTGTGTCCACCCTCAGGAGAGCCAGGAAACAATATCTCTCCGTTCTCAGGACCGAACTCTCTTATCTGTCTCCCTCTTCCAAATCCTGGTGGCGTCTGGTCAAATCTGTTTCTGGTGTTTGTTCCACCTCCATCCCCTCCATCACCTCAAATGGCCACACGGCTGACTCCGCACGTGAAAAAGCTGAATGCCTCAACTCTGTGTTTGCCTCTAAATCTTGTGTCCCAAACCCATCCCTCTCTTTACCCACCGTACCCAGTCGTACCCAGCTGCTCCTGGACTCTGTGTCCTTTCCTCCTGACAAGGTGGAAAAGTTTCTGTCAACCCTCGACTCTGATTCTGCAACTGGACCTGACGGCATCAGCCCACGGGTCCTAAAATCCTGTTCTTCCGCTCTTTCACTCCCTCTCTCTGTTCTCTTCACCCTCTCCTTTGCTCAAGGTCATCTTCCATCTGCTTGGAAATCTGCCAACATCACCGCTTTGCACAAAAAGGTGCAAAATCAGATACCCAGCAACTACAGACCAATCAGCCTTCTCCCAATTATCAGCAAAGTCATGGAATCCATCATTGCTTCAGATATGAAATCTTTCCTCTTCTCCAATGGCTTGATCTCTGATCATTAATTTGGTTTCAGACCTGGACACTCCACTCTGGACATGCTGCTTCTGCTTTCTCAACAATGGATGGAGGTCCTCAATGCCAAACAGGAAATTAGAGCAGTCTCCCTTGACATATCACGTGCCTTCGATACAGTCTGGCACCCCGCTCTGCTCACCAAACTCTCCTCTTTTGGTATCCATGGAAATCTCCACGCATGACTGGCAGACTTCCTCTCCAGTCGTAGTCAACGTGTGGCCCTGAATGGGTTTCTCTCATCTCCTCTGCCTGTTCAGGCTGGAGTTCCGCAAGGCAGTGTTCTGGGCCCTGTGCTTTTTCTGGTCTTCATCAATGATCTCTCTGACTCTCTTGAAAATCCTCTCTATCTCTTTGCTGACGACTGTACTCTCTGTCGCTCCATTCTTCATCCCTCAGATCGGCAGTCTGCAGCCTCCTCACTCTCTGCAGACCTTGACAAAATCACAGACTGGGCAAACAAGTGGAACATGTCTTTCAATCCTGACAAATCTCACACTCTTACGATGTCTCTCCGAAAAGACCGACTGGACAACCCTCCCATCCACTTTCTGAATAATCCTCTCCAAGAAGTTCTGTCACTCAAGCTTTTGGGTCTCACTATCTGCCATGATCTTTCCTGGGAAAACCACATTTCAAATCTGGCCTCCAAAGCCAGTCGCCGACTGGGCATCCTCCGTCGTGCGAAGTCCTTCCTTGGCACACCTGAGCTCCTCACCACACACAAGGCTTTTGTTACGTGGTCCTCCCGGTGACTACCTGGTCTCGGTGACCCCCGGACCGTGAGAGGAACTCCGCCAGAAAGATCTATTATTTATGCTCTTTCGTAACGCATAAATCTGAATTCCAATCAATAAGAAACCCCACACCAAGGATCCGGAATAATCAATGATATATTCCCCGAGCAATCAACAACCATCCACAATCAGCAATCAATAGTACAAAGATGTAAACTCATCTATAATAACTCTAAGATGGCCATCTTATACATTCCTCACGTGAGCCCCACTCCCGACTCCCTCCATGGTCAATGTCTCTCTCAATGTCTCCGTACTCCGGTAGTTCGATCTCCGCACGTGGGCGGTTGAACGGACCCTTCCTGACGTGCTTTCACCGGGCACGTCCCGTACCGGGAACAACGGCTGCAGCGCGCACCTCCTGGCCAAGCAAAGCGGGTACAGCAAAGCAGGCAAAGCAACACGCGGCTTGCCCAGCGCACGCGGCCCAAGGTGCGACCCGTACGCGGCCTTGTAGACGGTGAGGCGAACTGTGCCAGCTGCTTGGTTCCGTGCACGAACCCACGGCGACTTGACGTGTCAAAGGGTAGTTACACGTCCCGGTAACTCCTCTCGGCAGACGGGCTTTTAAACGCCGATTCTGTTACGTTGCTCAATCGATACCGCTCGCGTCCGAGCGCGGCAAGGAAGAAAAAGAATCGTCGCTTCTCCAGGACCTCGTGTCTTTTCTTCTTCCGTTTCCGGTCTCCTTTTTCCCAGAAGGGCTCCTGACCCTTTAATCACAACAACCTTTAATCGACTACACATTGATAAGCAAAGACCTGAATAGTAATTCACATACATTCACATCAATATGTAACACTTTCATCTGCAGCTCAATGGAATACTGCTCTCCCCTCTGGGCTGGTGCTCCTGCCTCACACCTAGCTCGCCTTCACGCTGTTGAAATCAAAGCATTCAGAATCATTGGAATCTCCCGCGATGAAGCTAACTCCAAGGGCCTCTCACTCACTCACCGCAGGCAGGTTGGTGGTCTTTACGTCTTCTACCGACTCCTCTCTGGCCTTGCCCCCCCAGCTCTCTCTGGGCTCTGTCCAGCAAATATTCCTAAAGGTCGCACAAGATCTGCCTGCAACCCTCTTATGGTTAAACTGCCAAAATCAAGACTCTCTGCTCACCTTCACTCCTTCATTCCTCTTTTCTCCCACCTCTGGAACAAACTCCTTCACTCTCTTCAATCCCACTCCACCCTCCAAGTCTTTAAAACAGCTGTTCACCACCATCTCTTATCTTCCCCCATCCAAAACCTTGATCTTTTCTACCCCCGCTAATTTCACCCCAATTCCACTTTTTTGAAATACCAACTTCTGTCCAGGAAGTCCTTGGTGTCCTTGTGTTTTATACTTCTCCCTCCCCCCCCCCCCCCCCCTTCCCATGCCTCCTCCCCCCAGGCCCTCTCCCTTCCACACATCTCCCTGCTCTCGGATGTTGTGTTTGTGTACTTCCCCTTCTCTCCCCATCTTGTCTTCCGCTCCCTCTTTTTGGGTATTTTGTTTGTCTGGTTGATTTGTTTGTGAAGTAAATGTTAGCTCTTTCACGAGCCTCGATTCAGTATAGAAAAAAAAAAGAAAAAAAAGTGTTCATTGGCAAACTTTAGTCTTGCCCTGATGTTCTTTCTGGACAGCAAAGGTTTCCTCCTGGCACACCTGCCTGGTGTTGGGCTAGCGGCTAGGGTGCCAGCTTAGGATACCTAGGATCCTGGGTTCGAATCCCGGTCGATCGCTGAATTAATGCCAGGGGGGTTGACTCAGCCTGTCATCCTTCCGAGGTCGGCAAATTGAGTACCAGTTCACTGGTAAATCCCTGTTTGTCGTAAAAGGCGACAAACAGGGTTGGCGGCAGGAAGGGCATCCGGCCGTAAAACATTGCTTCAAAAAGGGGACCAACAAAAACAACAACCACGGTGCCCGAAAAAGGCAAACCCCCGCTTTGCGGGGGAAAATGGCCTCGAAAGGTGTTTTTTTTTTTACCCCTGCCATGTAGATCAAATTTGTGCAGCCTCTTTCCAATGGTAGACTCGTGCACTTTGACATAAACAGTGGCAAGAGCTACCTGTAGGTCCCATGATGACATTCTGGGGTTCTCAGAGACTTCTTTCAGCATCTTGCGGTCTGCCCTTGGGCTCAAATTGCTGGGGCGGCCTGGCCTGAACAAGTTGGCAGTTGTTTGGAATCTTCTCCACTTGTAGATGATCTTCCGGACAGTCGAATGATTGATTTCAAATTGTTTGGAAATCTTTTAAAATCCCTTCCCAGACTCGTAGGCATCTGTAACCTTCTTTCTGAAGGCCTCAGAGAGCTCTTTTGATCTAGGCATGGTTACGCCGCACACTTCAACAAGAAAGAGCAAACCAAAATAAATGTCTGAGGTTTAAATAAGACAGGTTCCTCCAAGATCCTCTCTAACGATGTTCTAATCATTTGCACCTGAGCTGGTGCACCTGATTCTAATTTTAGGTATTTGAAGTAGTTATAAATGTAGGGGTGTACTTACTTTTTCCAAATGCGAAATTTGCATTTATGTTTATTTAAATTATACAATGGACTACAAAATGTAAATGTTTCATGATATTTGTTATATTATATCACCTTCATCTCTCAATATAGTTGAAATGAAGATCAAATAGCTGTATGTTGAAATATGTTGAAAAAGTCAAAACTTTACATGGGGTGTACTTACTCTTTCACGTGACTGTCTGTCCAAAACAAAACACACCTGGTTACAAGTGTGCGTCACTGACAGGGTCCTCAGTCGAGGTCCTCACAGTATCATCCCGTTTCTGCCCTTCAACCTTGATACGGTCAGCTAAGGTGGGCCAGCCGGGGCACATACGCCTCCACATGCAGCAGCTACACCCGTATGCGTACATACACCCACCCCCGGCCAGTGAGAACACAGACTACAACAACAAAACCGCCTTCACTCCCAGAATCCACAGCCCCTCACCCACTCACTCACACACCAAAATAAAACCAGACATAACCAACCGACCACCTATCCTTACAACATGCACCACTCAAACAAAAACACATTCATGTAAAACCACACCCACGCCTGCAACACACCAGCTCACTGTACTTTCCTCCCTTCCTCTCGTGCACCTACTCCATGTTCTCTTCCCAAGGTACAGACAATTCCCCTAAGATGACCTGTCTTGTTGCACCTGACCAGATGACAATGTCAGGCCACAACCTTGTCACATAGATCTCCTCTGGGAATACCAATTGTGGCTTTAGGTCTGCCACCATCTGCCAATCACAAGCATCTGACAGCCCTTTTGCTTTCCACCTCCTCCTCTTTCCACATCTTACCACTTGGCCCTCTTTGACAAACAACACATCCACCCCCCCCCCCCACCCCCCCATTGGTCTCGGTCTCCTTCCCTTCTCTTCTCTTCTCTTCTGTTCTCTTCTCTTCTCCTCTCCTCTCCGCTCCTCTCCTCTCCTCTCTCTCGATCTCAGCACCTCTTGTTGCACCATCTGCACCAATGCCGCCAGCATCTGATCATGCCGCCACTTGTATCTTCCTGCTGCCAATGCTACTGAGCATGCACTGAGTGCATGTTGCACCGTTCCCAGACCTCCACACAAATAACATCTCTCCTCCAACTCAACCCCCACAATCTATATATTAGTAAGGGAAACATATGAAAATCTGTTAACTAAATTGTTACCAAAAAATTTCTTCACCAATATGTTTGTAAAGGTGTGTAATAACATGTGTTAAAATGTTGAAGGTCAACTCCCGTGGGAAACCCAGAAAAAAAGCTGTTGAATTCGGGTACCGAAAAATTATTTTCGAGAATTTTTATTTTTTTTAATCGGCCCTTAAGTAACTTATGAGGGATCAAATAAGGGTTTTTCATGATTCTGAGTTGATTGTTAACATTTATATTTCACCACAGACACTCCTTTGTGGAAAAATAATTTCTAAATATATCTCATTTTCTACTTTGCAGGACATGGAGTCTAGCAATATGGATGAAGACGTTACTCCACCTGTGCTCAATTGCTTCATCTGTGCATGCTCGGATACACCAGCTGAAAGGCTCATACAGGCAACTCCAAAGGGATACTCAACTTTATTGAAACAAGCAGAAACTGTCGAAAATGTTACTGTTGTGGAACGTATGAAGGAGGCTCAAAAGGAAGGAAAACTGAGGTACCACCAGAAGTGTAAAAATGATCTGTACAACAACTTTGTTGCAACCACCAAGAAGTCAGCTCAAGCATCAAAGGCAGAGAAAGAGTCATCAAAGTTGAAGAGAAGACGCACTACTTGTGAGTTCAGTTCATCAACTGGCTGCAGTTCTAGAAGATCACAGTCAGTTGACCTCCTGTATAAGGATGTATGCATTCTTTGCAACCAACCAGCCCAGCTCTACAAAAATAATCCAGCACAAGCTAGAAAGAAATACAGAGTGCCAGATAATTTGACTGCAGATACACTGAAGGCAAGCTTGCTGAAGACAGCACGGAGTCGCGGGGATGACTGGGGCACTGAAGTCACTGGACGCCTGGAAGGGATCAACGACTTGGTAGCAGAAGAAACACTGTACCATTTGCGATGCAAACTTATGTTTGCGAGAGGTGACAGTTTGTCCAAGACTGATGAGGAAGGAAAAAGGAAGAGAGGACAGAGGAGTATTGATGAGGAGCGAGAGGCAGTTTTTATTGAATTCTGCGAATGGTTAGACTCAGAATTAGAGCATGGGGTAATGAACATGGACCAAGTCCATGAAAAGCTGCAGGAGTTTGATCAGTCACCAGAGAAGAGCCTTTCTTATTCAAAGCATTGGCTAAAGATAAAACTTCTAGAGAAATACGAAGACACCTTGTATTTCACAACACAGGAAAGAAGGGCAGATGTACTCTGTCTCAAAGATGGCACCGACAATATTCTGCGAGAGCATCATGCTAATCTTGACCATGGAGATGAGAAGACTCAGATCATAAAGACGGCACTCAAGTTCATATCCAATGATATTGCCTTGATTGATTTAGGTCCAAAGTCATACCCCACCACACACAGTATGACTGACATCGATAGTCAGCTGACACTTGTTCCTGCAAGCCTTCAGATGTTCTTGAGACCGATTGTCAAGACAGACGAAAGAGTTGCCGTTTGGGGGCAGAATTTTATTAAGGCCTGTCGACCTCGGTCTGGAGTATTGCCACACCAAATGGGGCTTGCCATACAACTTGATCATAGATTTGGGTCAAAATGGATGCTCAACAAGTTCCACCGGCTGGGATACACTGAGTCTTACACGGAGACACAAAACTACAAATACTGCTTCCTTAATAGTAGGAGTGGAGATGATGTTCCAGATACTTCTGGCACTCTTGACACCATTGTGGAGGAAACCGATGAACAGATCAATGATGAGGTTGCGGTTGATGCTGCGCTTGAGGATCAATCAGTGATGACAGCCAAAGTGCCAGCCAGTGAAAGTGAATTGTCAAGTAATGATCAGGTGGTCTTTATGGAGGTTGGGGAAACAAACAATGCAGTCACTCAGTTTGTTGGAGACAATATAGATTTAAACATTGTCTCTATTCACGGAAACACTCCCTTTCACTCAATGGGTTGGATCGAAGTCACCTCTCCGGCACCACCTTTGCCAGATCCACAGACAACAGCAGCTTTCCCCCGGGTGAAGTTGAAGGCACTCGACAAAGCTAAGATCCTGAGAGGAACTGAAGTAAAGATTATTCCATTTACGAACAGGAAACAGATAGGAACGAACGCGATCATGTTTCTCCCCCTCGCTGAGCTTTCCTCCTCCCTGGCTCATGATCAGCCACTCCTCACTCCAGGTGACACACTCTGGGCAGTGGGGTGGGTGATCAAAGCCAACGATCCTGAGTTCCCACACTCCAACTGGAATGGCTGGATGAAGAGAATCCATGCTAATGATGCAAAGCAGAGCACACAGATCAAGTTCCTCCCAGTTATTGAAGGAGACCCTAATGACCTCAACACCATCTTCACCACTCTGAAAGAGTGCATACGGCACGCTGGGGTCGCTATAGTGACCTTTGATTTTCCGATTTGGCTGAAGGCTGTGAATATAATAAAGCAGGCAAATCTACCCGTCATTCCAAGGTTGGGTGGTTTTCACCTGCTGAAGTCTTATCTTGGATCAATGGGTAACATCATGGAAGATTCTGGACTACTAGATGTGATCCAGTTGATCTATCCTGGAAGTACGACAGCCAACCACATCATGGATGGAGGATGTTTTGACAAGGCAATCCGTGTTCACCTCCTCATCAATGCAGCCATGTATCAACACATCATGAAACTTGCCTTCACTGAGGAGGAGCGTGGTGACATGAAGACCTTCATGGAGAAGGTGGCTGATGGGAAGATGGGAGCCAGTCATGATGTTGTTGAGTCTGAAGAAGACATAGACAATGACTGTTGAAACTTCTGACATTGTGAATGAGAAATAACTCTTGAGTATTATATATGTATGTGAAATAAAAGCTACTTTGTGTGTAAATGTAAAAGTGAAAAGATAAATGTTAACAATCAACTCAGAATCATGAAAAACCCTTATTTGACCCCTCATAAGTTACTTAAGGGCCGATTAAAAAAAATAAAAATTCTCGAAAATAATTTTTCGGTACCCGAATTCAACAGCTTTTTTCCTAGGTTTCCCACGGGAGTTGAACTTCAACATTTTAACACATGTTATTACACACCTTTACAAACATATTGGTGAAGAAATTTTTTGGTAACAATTTAGTTAACAGATTTGTGAAATATCTCATAAAATGCCCTTACTATATGTGTATATATGTGTGTGTGTGTGTGTGTATATGTATGTGTATGTGTATATATATAGATATCTATACAGAGTATATTATAACAAACAGGTTATATGAAGGACATATACTGTAATTGGCCAAGATATGCCATCATTGTTTTGCATTTCTCAACATATAAGTACAGTACTGTTTATACAATGTGTTAATAAAATATGGAAGTGCATTATTAATTCATATATCCGCTTCATTATAATTTGTTGAACTATCTTGGATCACTGTGAACATCTCGTTTGTAGAACTATACCGTAATTACTACATACATACATACACACATATATGTATATATATATATATATATATATATATATATATATATATATATATATATATATATATATATATATACATATATATATATATATATATATATATATACGGTCGGACCCCGCTATTCGCGGGGGATACATTCCTGGAAAATCCCGTGAATTGCGAAACCGCGAATGGCGGGGCATTGTTTCAATGGAAAAAGGGGGGATAGGTCCCGAGTCGCGAAAATCCGCGAATAGAGAGGACCAGTGATTGGGATGCCCTCTGGAGGATTCTTGGTTTCGTGGGGTGCCACCAACGCTGATCAATCTGATCTCTGAACTATACTCTGGTACTGAGAGTGGCGTGAGGTGTGGCTCCATCTCTGACTTATTTCCAGTTGTTACTGGAATTCGGCAGCGGTGTGTACTGGCTCCCACACTCTTCAGCGCTTGTATGGACTGGACTCTGGATTGGATGTCGGAGAGGTCAGGCTGTGGTGCATAATTTGGGAGTGTCAAGATCCCTGACCTTGCTTTCGCAGATGATGCAGTCATCTTTGCGGAGACGGTGGATATTCTTACTGGGGCCCTCCAGGCACTGAATGAGGAGGCGGAGCCGCTGGAATTATGTATTTCCTGAGTTAAAACCAAGATCCAGGCTTTCAATTACATCTTGGATGCTGCTATCTTGTCTGTTCCTGTTTGTGGCGAAGATGTTGAGGTCACGAAGAGTTTCACTTACCTTGGCAGTGTTATTCATGTCTCTGCATGTTGTGAGCCAGAGGTTGATAGACATCTGGGTTGGGCCTGGGGAGTCATGGATTCACTGGATAATGGGGTGTGGCGCTGTCGGTATCTATGCAGGAGGACGAAAGTCAGAGTCTTTAAGTCCTTGGTGCTTCCAGTCTTGCTCTACGGATGTGAGACTTGGACCCTTTCCAAGGGCCAGCTAATGAGACTTAACTCTTTTGGAACCAAGTCTCTTCAGATAATCCTTGGCTATCGCTGGTCGGACTTTGTGTCCAACGAGCGGTTGCTGAGAGAGACTCAGATGAGATTTGTTTCCTGTATGGTCCGTGAGTGGCTGTATGGAAATGTGGCTCGTTTTCCGGACGCTGATCCAACTCACCAGATACTTTCAGTAAGGGAGCTTCGTGAGTGGAGGAGGCCAACGGGCCAACCACATGCCTCGTGGTTGCAGCAGGTTGATCGGAATCTCAAGGAGATAGGGATGGGCCATGCATCAGCCTGGGGGATGGGCAGATGGAGGTCGCTGGAGTACCGTCGGAAAGTGGATGCGGCGACGCGCTGCTCCGGCGCATTCCCCCATACCTGACCTGATTCATGGGGGAAATTTTTTTAAGTTTAAAATGTTGTCGACCGCAAATGCACATGATTACAGTTTCACAAAAATGCTTACAAAAAAAAACAAGACCAGAAGTCTAAGAGCAGCGTAGCTGGGCTTGCAAAATATTATAAACCACAAACACATATGATTAGCTTTTTAAACAGTCATTAATTATGTTCATAACATTAAACAAAGAAATTTGGAGGAATCCCGACATCCGTGAAATAAGTTTTACTTACAGAACTGAGCAAAGATCTACTGTAATCTATATACCCCACAAGTTTTGGGTAAATAACATGACCCTGCCTCTCATGTGGCGTTTTTCGTAGTGGCCTTTTGAAACCCACAAATTAAGGTTTTGTTTTGAAAAGCACCAATGAAACCCACATTTCCTGCTGTTTAACACGAAACTGAAAGGGAAGAAGACCAGGATGTGCTCATTTACCAAGCAGCTAGCTAGCGCTTGCCAAGCCAGCTATTCCTTAACAGTTTTGAATGGAGTGCTTGCTTGAATGCTTAAATTAAACCACTTGGCGATCTCTCCACAAGAAACCTGGTAAATAAACACACCCAATGTTCTTGAGACCCGACCATAGATCGACTGTAATCTATATATCCCAAAGAGGAATGACCCTTCCTGCCTCTCCCGTCGTGAGTGGGTGAATGAGTAAATTAAAATGTGAGCCGGTGGAGTCAGCCATCGTAATGACATCATAGACGTAATGACGTAGCGTGACGGTAGGACACAAAATTGCTGCTACTTTAATATGTAGAAGATGATATATTTTAACCTCCAGTAATTTTGCATTCATTACGAAGAGATTAGTGTTACGATTAGATTTACTACAATATTAACGTTACGTCATCATTCTTATGAAAATGATATTACCAAAAAAAACCGAGGCTAATTCCTTACTTCTGCGTTATTTGTACCGTACAGCGCTTATCATTGATTCATGAACCATACACCACTTCAATCTAGAAACTTTGCAATAACGATAAAGCGATTGCAGTGTTATGATTATATTTACTATATTATTAGTATTAATGCTATTTTTATTATTATGAAAACAATACTACTGTATTAAGAAACTTGGGCTAATTTGTCCAAAGCAGCCTGAAGGTGAGGCATGAAGGCATGAAGCCTAGGATTTGACAGACTGGGATTTATATATGGGATTTATATTAATATCGATATCTGCCTATACATACTGTGTCGTTGGAAGTTCCGTAACGTCAATGCTTTCGATATTTGATGGTCATTTTTGTTGTGATTGGTACTACGTACTGCGTAGTGACGTCTGGGGGCGTGGCTTCAGTGGTTAATGGCGGCTCGTCATGCTGGCCGTGTGCTCTGTGAGAGCTTGGTATCGTCTTTAATAAACCACTTGATTAAAGGAGATTCCTGAACTTACTACATGGTGGCAGCGTGGGATCGTGAAGATCAACAAGCAGTTTGACGTTTGGTCTTGTTTTCTTTGCGGATTACCACGGCGAGGTTCCCGACAATGGACTGGTCCAGCTCGGACCTGGCGGAGACCTTCAAGTTATTCAAGCAACGAATGAACTTGGTGCTGTCGGACGAGGGCATCGATACTAAAGCCAGGCAGGCCATCAAGATTCAGATTGCTGTGGGAGACGAAGGACTGAGGCGGATCAATGCATCGACTCTGAGTGAGGATGATAAAAAGGATCCGGATAAATTATATAAATTATTCGAGGATCAGTTGGACATTCATGTAAACTTTCGGATTCACCGGCTGGAAATGATGAGATTTCGGCAGCAAGAAGGAGAGTCCATTAATGATTTCGTCAACCGATGCCGACGGAAGGGAAGGTTGTGCAATTTCTCCGAAGCAGAACTCTCGGAACGGATTATCGAGTTGATTGTTGCGAGCACCCCACATGATGATTTTCAAAAGCATCTGCTCGACCAGGAGGTCGTGTACGACATGGACCTGGTTTTAAGTGAGGGACGCAAGTACGAAGCAATGGTAATCGGAAAGCAGGCCATTCAGAAGATGGAAGGGCCTTCATCGTCTGTGAATGCCATGACACATCGACAAAAGTGCAAAAGGTGTGGACTATCACATCCACCACGGAACTGCCCAGCATACAATGATTATTCTAAGTATTGTGGTGAACTGGGACACTGGGCCCGTTGTTGTGAAAATCCCAAACGAAGCACGAGATATGCTCGGGGGTCACACACGGGGGAGTGGGTCACACATGGGGGAGTGGATCACGCGTGGGGGAGTGGGTCACACACAGGGGAGAGGATCACAACGTTCATTGGTGGTCTCGTTCTGTTCCCTCATTCTTTTATTCATTTTGAAAATGGCAGTTACAAATGACCCTCATGCAACTCATTGAGACAGTGCTGACATAAAGAAACAGGAATGACCACCCACGTGCCCCACATTACGCAACTTTGAGCTAAAGACAGCTCGGATACACGCGATACATATGGAGCATATTCTGACGTCGAGAGCAACTCGCACCAAGAACCTGACAAAACAACGTCCACAACACGTGACTGCACAGGATCACGAAGTACAGCAGCGAACAAGATTCAATCTGTTCCAACATGAACACCTTTACCTCATCTGCAGGTTCGGCACCGGCCTTTGGAGAAAAAAGCTCCGCCACTCTCCCCATGTGCAGAGTACCTAATTGAAACTTTTTATTGTGACTATGTTTAAAGAATGAAACATTGCGACTATATAAGGTATACAGCTCAAATGGAAAAGTCCCTGGGAAAAAAGTTATGGGCGGTGTATCGTCCAGTGAAAAACAAAATTACTCTTTTCGTTACAGCAAACCAAATGACATCTTTTTAATTAAAGATTTCAAATAAACGTATTTAAAGTGTATGTCCACTTCAATTTATTTAAGAGCAGGTTGGACAAACATAGGTCCTTCTCTCATCTAATGTTACCCTGATTTCTCAACAAACATGCACACCTCACAATAAAGTATCTTCAATTTATGTCAAGTAGTGGGACATACTGTCACGTGAAAAAGTAAGTACACCCCATGTAAAGTTTTGACTTTTTCAACATATTTCAACGTACAGCTATTTGATCTTCATTTCAACAATATTGATAGATAAAGGTGATATAATGTAACAAATATCATGAAACATTTCCATTTTGTAGTCCATTGTATAATTTAAAGAAACATAAATGCAAATTTCGCATGTGGAAAAAGTAAGTACACCCTTGGCTCTAATAGGTGGTATTGCCCCCTTTGGCAGAAACAACCTCAAGTAGGCGTTTCTTATAACTGTCTACCAGTCTCTGACATCGACTGGGAGAAATTTTTGCCCACTCCTCCATGCAGAATTCTTTCAGCTGTGCGATGTTTGAGGGGTTTCTTGCATGCACAGCTCGTTTCAAATCCCCCCACAACATCTCGACGGGATTTCGATCCGGGCTTTGACTTGGCCATTCCAGAACCCTCCATTTCTTTCTTTTCAGCCATTCCTTGGTGTATTTACTGATATGTTTCGGGTCATTGTCATGTTGCAAGGTCCACTTTCGGTTGAGCTTCAACTTTCCGACAGATTGCCTCACATTATCCTCAAGCACCCTATGGTACAATGAAGAATTCATAGTGGATTCTATGATGGTGAGCTGCCCAGGCCCTGATGCAGCAAAGCTGCCCCAAACCATAATATTTCCACCACCATGCTGTACAATTGGTATCAGGTTCTTGTGGTCAAATGCTGTCTTTGTTTTTCGCCAAACATGTCTTCTGGTACTGTGGCCAAATAGCTCTACCTCTGACTCAAATGCCGAGAGCACATTGTTCCAGAAGTGCTGGTCTTTGCCTCGGTGTTCAATGGCAAACTTTAGTCTTGCTCTGATGTTCTTTCTGGACAGCAAAGGTTTCCTCCTGGCACACCTCCTATGTAGATCAAATTTGTGCAGCCTCTTTCTAATGGTAGACTCGTGCACTTTGACATCAACAGTGGCAAGAGCTACCTGTAGGTCCCGTGATGACATTCTGGGGTTCTTAGAGACTTCTTTCAGCATCTTGCGGTCTGCTCTCGGGCTGAACTTGCTGGGGCGGCCTGGCCTGAACAAGTTGGCAGTTGTTTGGAATCCTCTCCACTTGTAGATGATCTTCCGGACAGTCGAATGATTGATTTCAAATTGTTTGGAGATCTTTTAAAATCCCTTCCCAGACTCGTAGGCATCTATAACCTTCTTTCTGAAGGCCTCAGAGAGCTCTTTTGATCTCGGCATGGTGACGCCGCACACTTCAACAAAAAAGAGCAAACCAAACTAAATGTCTGAGGTGTAAATAAGACAGATTCCTCCAAGATCCTCTCTGACGATGTTCTAATCATTTGCACCTGAGCTGGTGCACCTGATTCTAATTTTAGGTATTTGAAGTAGTGATAAATGTAGGGGAGTACTTACTTTTTCCACATGCGAAATTTGCATTTATGTTTATTTAAATTATACAATGGACTACAAAATGTAAATGTTTCATGATATTTGTTATATTATATCACCTTTATCTATCAATATTGTTGAAATGAAGATCAAATAGCTGTATGTTGAAATATGTTGAAAAAGTCAAAGCTTTACATGGGGTGTACTTACTTTTTCACGTGAATGTATATACAAACCACATCGATGGAATGAAGGGAAGTATAAACAGGATTACCTTTACTTCCATACAATAATGATGAATGATGATGATAACTTATAAAATAAGAACGAAGAAATATCTCTCCGCAAATTCCCGTGTGTGTTATTTGGCTGGTATATGCGTTAACTTTCATCGAATTTTCTTCCCGTTTTTTTGCTACCGAGTCTAAAACAATATATCTCGGCAATTTCTCGTCTGTGGCGATACGTGAATGAAACTCTGCCCCTCTCCCCACATTGTTGACTTTATATTGTGACTACATCGAAATTAAACATTTCATCGTGATGACTGTCATCAAATGGAAGAGTCTGCCGCAAAATATTTTCATATATCTCGGCATTTTTCCGTCTGTATTATTTGGGCAGTGAATGATATATCATCCCGCAAATTTCTAAAATGTCTCAGCAATTTCCCGTCTGTGCGTGAATTTTCTCAATTATTGCTGAAACCGAGTCTAAAACCATCGATAAAAATGAAATCAGATGGTGAATTCGAGTCGAGATAAAGCCATGAGGGAGTCTCAATGGACTTTATGTTACAGGCCTTTGAAGATGAATATTGTTCCATAAACAGTAAGTTTCATTAAATTTTCTTCCTGTTTTTTTTGCAACCGAGTCTAAAACCATGTTAGCGACTGAAAAATGAAATGAGACATCAAATTAGATTTGAAATAAAACAGTGTGTGAGAGAGAGTGAGAGAGTGAGTGAGTGAGTGAGTGAGTGAGTGAGAGAGAGAGAGAGAGAGAGAGAGAGAGAGAGAGAGAGAGAGAGAGAGAGAGAGAAAGAAACTACGGGCCTAAAAAAAGAGGCCTCAAAGGTATGCGTGGAAACAAAATGGTGGATATTTGTTTTTGAAGCCCTCCCACGGACAGACTGACAGACTCACAGAGGGAATCACCTACGGAGAATATTTTATATATATATATATATATATATATATATATATATATATACATATATACATATATACATATACATATATACATATACAGTGGAACCTTGACTTACGAGTTTAATTCGTTCTGTGACCGAGCTCGTAACTCAAATTGCTCGTTTCTCAAATCAAATTTCCCCATTAAAATGCATTGAAATGCTATTAATCTATTCCAGCCCGCCAAAAACCACACCAATTTTTTTTTTAATATACAGTATATATAAAAATATCTCGCGCTTTATATTTCACCTGTATGCAGCATACAAGTTGGCAGGATGGCCTGGACTGGAGGTACGCACACTTGACTCTAAAGTCTAAACTGTCCAGCCTGGGTTTGAATCCCGACCCAGCTATAACCTGTCATGGGTGAATCACAGGCAGGGTGATTCATCAATGTGTGTACCGCTAAACTGGGCGCCCCGTTTGCGTCCCATTAGTTGTTGGATGTTAAGGATCTCACCGTGTTTTCCACAAAGAGAAGGCGAGCTATCGCCGGCACTCTGAACAAGTTGTGGCCTGGCATGCTCTTCTCCTCTGCCGTTATATATACGTCCTCCTCGGCATCTTTTTCCAGAAGAGCCCTGTCTCGTCACAGTTGAAGATTTGCTGGGGGATGTATCGTTCGGCTTCTATCAGTTCGGCAAAAGTTATAATAAAATCTTCAGCTGCCTTCACATCCGCCTCACCAAGTCGACAACACGCACACCTCGCTCATGTTTTTCGACGATTGCGTGTTTTATATCCAAGCACATCATCCTCTTCTTCTTCTCAGTTATAACAAGTGAATCCTCTTGGATTGCGCTGAGGTTCGGGCATGGAATTTCGAGCCTCGATCATGGTTCGAGCCTCGATCTTGTATACAAAAATAATAATAATAATAATAATAAGAACCTTGGGCCGAATCTCGCGCTTCACCAGTGCGCGTGCGCGAATTTACGTCACGTCGGCAGCGAGAAGGGGTTCCCCAACACGAACCAATCAGGAACTGCCACGTCACACTTATATGATCTCAGAATTCCTGTGACAGGAATTCGCGTTACACTGGCTGGAAGTCATTCGCTAGAGGCGCTTCCTCAGCGCTAATAAAATCTTCAGCTGCCTTCACATCCGCCTCACCAAGTCGACAACACGCACACCTCGCTCATGTTTTTCGACGATTGCGTGTTTTATATCCAAGCACATCATCCTCTTCTTCTTCTCAGTACCGTGTTTTCCACAAAGAGAAGGCGAGCTATCGCCGGCACTCTGAACAAGTTGTGGCCTGGCATGCTCTTCTCCTCTGCCATTATATACGTCCTCCTCGGCATCTTTTTCCAGAAGAGCCCTGTCTCGTCACAGTTGAAGATTTGCTGGGGGATGTATCGTTCGGCTTCTATCAGTTCGGCAAAAGTTATAATAAAATCTTCAGCTGCCTTCACATCCGCCTCACCAAGTCGACAATACGCACACCTCGCTCATGTTGTTCGACGATTGCGTGTTTTATAGCCAAGCTCATCATCCTCTTCTTCTTCTTCTCAGCACTGCACTTGGCACTCACTTTCTTAGGCCCCATGGTTAAAACTAAGAAATTTTCCAAAATAACCAAAATGCGAAAACAAAAATGCAGCGATATACGGCAGAGATACTGTACTTGCACGGCAAGATAACCACGTGACCGGAACCCACCTGGTGGCGGCTGGCGTAAACTCAAAATAACCAACATGCGAAAACAAAAATGCAGCGATATACGGCAGAGATACTGTACTCGCACGGCAAGATAACCACGTGACCAGAACCCACCTGGTGGCGGCTGGCGTAAACTCAAAATAACCAACATGCGAAAACAAAAATGCAGCGATATACGGCAGAGATACTGTACTCGCACGGCAAGATAACCACGTGACCGGGTGGCGAAAGCTCGTAACTCAGATCTCGGCTCGCATCTCAAAGCAATAAACCGCCCGAGCGACGGCTCGTATCTCGAAAAACTCGTAAGTTGGGGCACTCGTAAGTCAAGGTTCCACTGTATATATATATATATATATATATATATATACAGACTTAGCATTTAATATGGATTATATTTTTTTTCTTGACTTGGGTTTACTTTCTTAACTCAGAATATCAATCTGGTGAATTTCTTTTACACTTTGGTGATTTATTTGTTAAAAGAACCATGTAACTGATTGTCTGTCGCAGCAAGAAGTCAACAACAGGATTATATCACAGGTGGCGTGGCAAAATGTATGGACAGGTGCATTTGATGATTGGCTTCATAGTCGGGTATACAAGGGTTGTTGCATTCTGTATTAGTGGAAAACAACTGCTGCACATCTCCAAAAGTTATCGCCGCTTCCTCTGGAGATGGTCCGTCAACTCGACAATGCTGTTTGTCATGGAGTGGTGGCTTTACGAAATTACGGCATGAAACAGCATGCTATTGCTCGGCAGTATGGCATCACTCAAGGTCAGGTGTCATAGATCCTGAAACGAAATGCTCAGAGGGGTGTCCTTACTCCAATACCGAGGCCAGGACGTCCCCGCAGAACCACAAGGACGGATGATCGCCAGCTGCACCGGTTAGTCCGCAATGGCCGTACCAAGTCAGCTAATCGGCTTAGGGCTGAGTGTCAGCAACTGACAAATGTGCCTGTATCCAGAAGGCCAGTCAACCAACGACTGGTTCAAGCAGGCTATCGTGCCAGGTGTCCCCTGAGAAAGCCACGCCTGACCAGACAACACTGCCAGCGCCGATTGCTGTGGGCCAGAGAGCACCATCAATGGCAGCCAGGACACTGGAATCACCTGATCTTCAGTGACGAGTCTATATTTCTGGTATATCGTCAAGATGGTCGCGTCCGAGTGCGCAGACAAGTGCATGAAGCCTACGACAAAGATTGTATAGTGCCAAGAGTCCAAGCTGGAGGTGGTGGGGTGACCGTTTGGGCTGCTTTTCATGCAGGGGGCAAAACTGACCTGGTTGTTCTGAATGGAAACCTGAACCAGTTCAAGTACAGGGCCATTCTGGAAGAAACATTGCTTCCATTGGCTCGTGCAGCCTTTTGAGAAACTTTGTCTTCCAAGATGACAATGCACGGCCTCATCGTGCTCGCATGATCCAACACTTTCTTGCTGACCGTGGTGTAGAGCATATGGAGTGGCCTGCCATGTCCCCGGATATGAATCCGATAGAGAACTTGTGGGCAGAATTAACGCATCAAATCGACCACTTGGACCAGCAGCCGACCTCTGTGCGTGAATTGCAGCAGGCTATTGTCACTGCATGGCAAGCGATTCCTGTCCAAACCTTGGCAAATCTCGTGAACAGCATGCCTCAACATGTACGTGCTCTCCTGAATGCTCGTGGGGGTTACACGAAGTACTGAACTGTAATTTTACTGTCCGTAATCCCAGTCGTAATTTAACTTTTGTTTTTGTTTAAAAAAATGTTGGCGAATGTGCAAAATAAAGAGATACTTCTGGAAAACGTACAGAAGTTTAACACAGTACTGTCCATGTATTGAGTTCGATATCAGTTTACATCACTTTCAAGGATCAATTTATTTGTTTCGAAATGTCAAATGTGGTTTTTGTTTCTTTTAAAGGTCACATTAACAAAATCTAGAATAATTTCAACATAATTCCAATGAACTTTTGGTTCTAAGACATCTTGAAAAGTAAGTTCACCCCCACCAAAAAAATATTCCATATTAAATGCCAAGTCTGTATATATATATATATATATATATATATATATATATATATATATATATATATATATACATATATATATATATACATATATATATATATATATATATATATATATATATATATATATATATGTACGATCGAGGTCATGATGATGCGGATAGTTACGTTATCACACCATTAAAGCATTCACAGCACCTCAAGAACAGATAAATGGCACAATGCAAACAAAACAAGTTGAAAAAAAAAAAAAAGGCGTCGCGCTTGCAAAATCCGCCCCATTTCCAAAAAAGGAAATGCATCAACTTTAAACCATTATATGTGCAATAATGTCTCGCAGGCCCTGATTGGTGCATATCCCAATGGTCTTTGGTCTGTCTTCTGTCCTTCAAGACTAAATCAATCTGTGGATGCAATCCTGGTGCATCTGTCTGGTAAAATATTCCTTATGAGTGGAGGGCCAATTTTTTGAGATTGTCCATGCTTGGCTATAATCTTGTGTCTGACCTCTCAGACAATTCTCTGTTTTTCTTTCTTTTCTCCATGCTCATTGCAATACACGCAGTGACACAAAACAGCAGAATGACTCCTTTTCTCCATTCAAACTGGTTGAATGAGTGATTTTTATATTGTGGGCACCTGCAAATCACCACAGGTGAGTTCAATTCCAAAGTAAATGAGAATCACCTGCTTGAAATCTAATTATTTCTCACAACTTCTGAAAGGTTGCATTGTCTGGGCCATTTTAGGATTTCTGTCTGGAATAAGCTAAGATTTAGTGATTTTTTCAGCTTTTTTTGTTTTGTTCCACTGCAAAGCAAAGCAATGCATATGTGGATACCAAAATATTTTTTAATTTCAACAATTTTCTGGAAGAAATAGTACATTATTTGAAAAGAATGCGAGGGTGCCAATGTTTTTGGCCACGATTGTATAAATGTGTGTATATATATATATATATATATATATATATATATATATATATATATATATATATATATAGTATATATATATATATATATATATATACATACATACATACATATACATACATACATACATATAGTATATATATATATATATATATATATATATATATATATATATACATACATACATACATATACATACATACATACATACATACATATATATATATATATATATATATATATATATATATATATATATATATATATATATATATACACATATATATTGTTGCGGATATGGCATTTGGCCTCCATATCCGCTTGTAAATATTCCCCTATTTCCCCAATACTCCCCAACTATCCCCAATCCCCCATTCCCTAGTCCCATTGCCTGTAAATAACACTCTGTAGAACCGACCTTCCCATTTTTCCCCCATTAAATGTCGTGCCCAGGTCCACCGCATCTCACGTAGACAACTTTCGGACATCTTGCTAGTTATTCTTAGTCTATGTCAGTTAAGGACTCGTTTCCATTAATTCTGACTCTTCGTTGCACCAGAATGTGATTGTATGGCACCAGTAGTGAGTTTAGGACCTCCCCATACCTCCTCCCATCTTCCCCATGCAACAACAACTACAACAACTACAACAACAACTACAACAACAGAGGGGGGCGGCGCGGCGCGGGGAGTGTGCGTCCTCACTCCGGCTCGGTTAGCCGCCATTACCCATGTGCGCCGACGGGGTTACCACGAAGGGGCTGCCTGTCGGCCCCTCGTCAAGGGCGGAGCCGGTAACCCCCGCACCCAATGAGAAGCAACGGGCCGATTCCATCTGGGGCGGAGCTAACGAGCCGAGGGCGTGTCACTCCCCGCCGGATATACGCAGCCACTTACCGGACGTGACGTCAGATGCGCCTCAGCCACGAAAGAGAGAACCAGACGCCACCTCGAGCGCTGTGAGACCTCCCGCATCTCTGGACCAGACCGGGTCGATTCTGTCCCTGAGCCAAGGTGCACCTTGAGCCATCGACTACCCGCTTTCCTTGCCATCAATCCCCGTGTGAGTCAGTTTTGTCCTGTTTATCTGTCGTCTGTCGGGGCTATTATAAGACCGTAATTAAGTGCCTACCTTACTATGCTGTCTCTCTCATCCCTGTAATCTGACCTTCCGCAATATTATAACCTCCTCCGGAGGTCTTGAGAACCGTATCCCTGGTGTCGTGTCATTTTAATCCCAGCCGTTGTGTCCTTTTCCTTCATTGATCTAGCGTAGCGCGACTCGGCCAAGGTTCGAGTAGAATCGGGTAAACGTGCAGACGCGGTCATACCAAACCGCTCGGTAAACCAACATCCACAACCGCGTCTGTAACAATTGGTGTCAGGAGTGTCGGATTCGGACCTGGGACTAAATTTATTAGGCCCAAATTTTGGAACACCAATTGTACCACTAGGGTAACAATTGGTGTTGGGAGGTAGAATTCGATCCGGAGCGCGTTTCCCGCGCTCGAAATTATAACGGCGAAATTTGATTGTGTTTTACAAAATATAAAAACCCGAATTTTGAGAGTCGCGCTATGGCGGATCAAGACAGCTGGGGTCCGGTAGAGGAGAGTGAGGCAGGGACGGTCCAGGACCAAATTGAGGGACGCGAGGAGAGCGAAGCAGCGAGGGTAGCAGACGCACAAAATAGCGTCGTTGCGCCCGACGTTGCGGGTGCGCAAAATGGCGCCTCGCTGGTCGCGGCGCCCGCGACCGTGGCAGCGCCCCTGGTGGATCCGAACCTTTTTATGTTGCAAATGAGGGCCCTTATGGAACGAATGGGAGACCAAATTGTGGGAATGAGGGCTCAGGGTGAGCGATTAGAGGGCCAAATGGGGGTAATGAGGGACGAAGCGAGGGGGTACTGGTGAGGGATTAGACAATAATTTTAAGGGATTAGACAATAATTTTAAGGGATTAGACAAGAAATTTGGGAAATTAGACGATAGATTAGGGTAAATACAGGAGGGGTTAATGGGGGTAGAAAACAGAATGGCCGCTCAAGAGAATCAAATGGAAGGGATGCAAAAGGGGTTAGAGGGGTTAGAAAACAGTATGGAAGGCAAATTGAGGGACATGAGGGACCAAGCGGAAAGGGAAGTTAAACAAATGGGGCAGCAGATAGAGGGGGTTAGAATGGGGGTAGAAACCAAACTGGATGCTCACAGGGAGGAAATGGAGCAGATGAGGGTGGCATCTGGGCAGGAGATGCAAGTGATGGGAGAGGAGATCAGAAGAGGTGTGAGTGAGGAGGTCGGAGGAGTGCGCGAGGAGGTGAGGCACTGTAAGGAGCACATGGAGAAGGAGGTGAGAAAGGGGACTGTAAAATTACAAGGGGGCATAGAGGACCTGACGCAGGAGGTGGAGCAGCTGACGGTGGGACAGACGGAGTTAGTGGAGCAGGTTCAAAGGAACACTGCGGTATTAGGAGGTTTAAAAGCGACACAGAAAGAACTAAAAGATGACTTGATAGCGACGAAGAGGGAATGTCAGATGGTACGTGAGGGGCTGACAACGAGGTTGGACGAGGTGATAGAGGTAATGGAGACGAAGGACCGGCAGGTGAGGACGCACATGGAAACGGTCAAGGTAGCCTTGGAGGACGAGCTTGAGGAGACGTACCGGGGAATAAAAGAGGTGAAGCAGAAATTAGAAGAAGTGGAAGAAGGGGTGAGCGAAATTAAGAAGCGACGGAGAGAGGATAAGAAAGAGATAAAAGAGGAGATAAAAGAATTGGTCCAAAGTCTGTGTTTGGATCGTGATGATGTGCTCATTAACCGGATGAGGGATTCGCAGGTGATGGAGGAGAAGCGAAGAGGAAGAGGACCCGGTGTAAGTGGTGACCAATATGGTCGTGCGTATGATGCGCCAGGGGATTTAAGAAGTTTGGGGGTCGAGATGGACCCGGGTGTTCGTGAGAGGCCGTTGGTGAAGTGTGCGACAGGTTTGGTGTGCGAAAAAGGAGGTGTGCGAGAAAGTCCGACTCTGGGGTGTGTGAGGAAAAAGTGCGTGCCAAGGAGTGAGGGTGCTGGCGAGAGTGAGTCGGTCGTAGCGCGTGTGCTAGGGAGCACATGGAAGCGCGGTGTGGTAAGTGTTACAGAGGGTGTGACGGGAGAGTGTGCGCAAGAGTGTGTGCGAGAAAGGTGTGTGACGGACAGGTGCATGAGGAAAGAGTGCGCTGTCAAGAGTAAGGGTGAGTGCGCTGTCAAGAATGGAGGTGAGAGTAGTGAGAGTGACAAGGAGCGTGAGTTGGTTGTGACAGGTGAGAAAGGATGCACACCTGGAATGGTAGAGCGTGAGTGGGAATGCACGCTGGAATTGGTAGTGAGGCACGTGGTTGGGTGTGCGAATGAGAGCACACCTGTGATTGTCACAGAGGAGGGGGCGCGAAGAGGTGTGTTGGTGAGGTGTGCGACCAACGAATGTGTGCCAAAGTGTTCGGTGGTCAGGTGTGTGACCAAGGCTGTGAGTGGAATGGGTGTACCTGGGTGTGTAAGGAAAGGTACGAGGAGCATGGAAACGGCTGGATGTGTGAGCAAGGAACGGGCTGCGGGGTGTAAGCGTCCAGGTGAAGCATCGATGGTAACCGGTTTAGAGGTTAGAGCGACTTTTAGCCGAATCGGGCCCTCGGTGCGTGCTGGGCCTCGCTTTGAACGGCCGCGTCCGTGCTCCACTAGGCGGAGCGGGCAGCCCGATAGAAAGGGTCGTCATGGCGACCACGTTTTGTTGAGGCAGTCCGGCAGGTCGAGATCGGGACATTGGATGGCTCCACGCCGAGATGGTGCGTGGGATCTCGGCCCGGGTAAGCCCCCGTCCCTGCACCGAGTGCCGGACGCATCCAGCCGCTGGCACAGAACAACCCGCATTCATGGCTTGGCTTTACGAAGCCGGGCTTTGGACAGGAATTGGCGCAGCGAGAGGCATTAGTGAGTAGACTGGGTGATGAGGTTAGTGTTTTGGACCCAAAATTAGAGAAAAACAAAATTTGATGATTGGCAAGGGATTGGCAGTAGTGATTGGCAGATGATGGGCAGTGATTGGCCAAATTTTTGATTTGTTGGAATTTGATGTGCAAAATTGGTAGTGAGCGATGGGCCCGGTGGGTAAGGGTGGCATCCCTGCCACCCTTCCCATGTGGGGGCAAAGGAGCAATAGATTATGGGGTGTATGGCAGTGAAAACTAGCCCGGTGGGTTAGGATATTGATAGGGATCTAGCGAAGATGACATTAGGTGACGTTAAGTTTAGTTAGTGACTGATACCTGTAGTGGGGACGCAGGTAGATTAGTGTGGATTATAATGACGAGGGAGCGCAATAGTTTAAAGGGACGACTGGGAAGCGCGAGTTTCAGAGGGGAGTAGTTAGATGAGATGATGCTGTGTGAGAACTGAACAGGTGTGTGGAGCAGTGTGGAGCAGTGTATGAGTAGTGAGTGTTGTGGATCAGCGCGAATGCGCTTGGGGAGAGAGTGTTGTGGATCAGCGCGAATGCGCTTGGGGAGAGAAGGGTGCAGGTGGCACCAGGTGTGAGAGCACAGGTGTGCAAGTGAGTGGTGTGGAGAGAGTTGGAGTAAGTGGTATGGAGTGGTGTGCATGGTGCGAAGGTGTGAATGGGGGAAGAGTGGACCCCCCATCACGGATACCCGGGGCGGGTAGTGTAAGTGTTAGCTAGAGGGTACAGGTAAATTGTGGTTGGATATTGGCATCTGTGGTGCGGGTGACAGAATGGTATTGCGGATGGGTGCATTAGTGTTGTGGAAATGGCTGGGCGTGTAGCCTGTTAGTGTGTGTAGTTGGTTGGGCACTCCACCACTGTGAGGATGTCGGCCAGGTGAGGCCGCAGGTGGGCTCTGGGAGCCGGTAGAGTTGTGGATGGGGCCCGAGGATCCGGAGGACAGACCCGGGTAGCCCAGTGCCAGAGAGGGCACCGAGTGGGGAGAGCGCCAGAGGGCCTTCCCCAGGTAGTTAGGTTAGGGTGAGGAGCTAGGTAAGCTCGGGTGGCAACTGCAGTGGTGGAGGTGTGCAGGTGGGTAGACCCGCTGGGAGAGGTACACGTCGCGGCCCAGAAATTGTGCGAGGGCACCGGGAGATGAATCGGGGGAGTGAGACCCCAAATTGAAAAGCACCACAGTTTGGTCAATGGGCATTGGTTTTTAGAACCCATAGTGTAAGAGGGCCAATGGTTTGGCAGGAGAAAGACCCCGGGTAATGTAAAGTTGTTAAAGTCATTTAGGAAATAGTTAGGATTGATGAACCTGTCGCACCATACGCAGCCACTTACCTGAGGTGATGATGATGACTCCACACCTGTGTTTTCTTTGTTCTGTTGCAGGAAATGAGATTGCTGTGGATTTGTGAGACGCATCACGACGTGGATGAGACATTGGGGTGATTCCATCTCTCCCTCCTTAGGAGGGACTGATGATGAATTGGTAATGGCAAATTTTGATGAAAGTTGAAAATGGCAAATTTGATTGGTTAGGAGGGAGAGAAGACGAATTTGGTATATGGGAGGAACAGGGAAGACAGTAGGGACGTTTGTTGATTTGTAAAGTAGATGTTTATGGGTAGTGTTGTGTTTTGTGGATACAGTAAGGGGTAAGGGAGGGGCCATGTAGGTTACCTGGTGGGGGGGGGGGGGCGTACGGTAGGAACGTACCTGTCTCACCTGGTTCCCATGTGCCCCCAGTGTGCATCATCTTATATTGCGTGCACTTTTGCGCCCTTACCACCTTACTCACTTGTCTGCTTCTTTTGTCTCCCACCTCCGAGGATCTGGCTTTGGGGCAGAGAGAGAGGAGAGAGAGGTGCTGGCTCCGCAGTTGTGGGCTTGCACTTTCGCTGCTTGCTGTCTGGATCGATACACCATATGGACCGCAATTTTGGTGGCCACCCACAATGGACCGCAGTTTTTTTTGCGGCCAAGCACCACCCATTGATGGACCTCTGGGTCAACGTGGCACCTATGCCAAACAGGTGAACCACTAATAGTTGGCCCCCTGACGGCCACAATAAAGAAATGGACGCGGTTGGTGCCTTTCTTTATTTCTAAAGAAGTAAGAAGGCCAAGTGCACCACATGAAGGCAAGACCAGCGGCAGAACATCGGCCGGCTGCGACACCACCGGTGATTTATAAACACTTTATTGGTGCACCGGATGGTGCTGACTGTGTGATGGGGTGGTGCTTTTGGTGCTTGGAAGGGGTGCTCTGCACATTATTAAAGGCCGTAAGGCCACAGAGCACTCGTGGGTTGGTGTATCGATGCTGGCATGCGTGCTCTCTCTATGCATAACATCTGCATGTGTTCCTCCAAAAACAGGTCCTGGATCGTAGTGTAAATATCAGCGTAGTCTTGTAAATAATGCTCCCTACCGGCTGTATGTTTAGTTTGCGAATTCTTTCCGTGATTCGGTTATCCTGTGGGTGTGTTTCTGTGAGGAGAAGGGTGCAACGTCGCAGGGGGACATATTTACTCATTTGTGAATATCTGTAAAACTGTCGCACTCAGGGTAGAGTTAATAGTAGAGGGAACTACATCTGAGTGCCACACTAAAATAGGTAAAAATTTATCGGGTCGGGACGCCCCGAGGGTAGAGAAGGGTGCAATGTTGCGGATATGGCATTTGGCCTCCATATCCGCTTGTAAATATTCCCCTATTTCCCCAATACTCCCCAACTATCCCCAATCCCCCATTCCCTAGTCCCATTGCCTGTAAATAACACTCTGTAGAACCGACCTTCCCATTTTTCCCCCATTAAATGTCGTGCCCAGGTCCACCGCATCTCACGTAGACAACTTTCGGACATCTTGCTAGTTATTCTTAGTCTATGTCAGTTAAGGACTCGTTTCCATTAATTCTGACTCTTCGTTGCACCATAATGTGATTGTATGGCACCAGTAGTGAGTTTAGGACCTCCCCATACCTCCTCCCATCTTCCCCATGCAACAACAACTACAACAACTACAACAACAACTACAACAACAGAGGGGGGCAGCGCGGCGCGGGGAGTGTGCGTCCTCACTCCGGCTCGGTTAGCCGCCATTACCCATGTGCGCCGACGGGGTTACCACGAAGGGGCTGCCTGTCGGCCCCTCGTCAAGGGCGGAGCCGGTAACCCCCGCACCCAATGAGAAGCAACGGGCCGATTCCATCTGGGGCGGAGCTAACGAGCCGAGGGCGTGTCACTCCCCGCCGGATATACGCAGCCACTTACCGGACGTGACGTCAGATGCGCCTCAGCCACGAAAGAGAGAACCAGACGCCACCTCGAGCGCTGTGAGACCTCCCGCATCTCTGGACCGGACCGGGTCGATTCTGTCCCTGAGCCAAGGTGCACCTTGAGCCATCGACTACCCGCTTTCCTTGCCATCAATCCCCGTGTGAGTCAGTTTTGTCCTGTTTATCTGTCGTCTGTCGGGGCTATTATAAGACCGTAATTAAGTGCCTACCTTACTATGCTGTCTCTCTCATCCCTGTAATCTGACCTTCCGCAATATTATAACCTCCTCCGGAGGTCTTGAGAACCGTATCCCTGGTGTCGTGTCATTTTAATCCCAGCCGTTGTGTCCTTTTCCTTCATTGATCTAGCGTAGCGCGACTCGGCCAAGATTCGAGTAGAATCGGGTAAACGTGCAGACGCGGTCATACCAAACCGCTCGGTAAACCAACATCCACAACCGCGTCTGTAACAATATATATACACATATATACATATATATATATATATATATATATATATATATATATATATATATATATATATATATATATATATATATTGGGTGCAGAGGTAGCACACTTACCTTTGCCTGTTTAGTCTCAAATCGATTCCTGATTAGATTATAAAACTTTCCGATTGGTTATAGGCCAGGGATTGGTTATAGGCAATCACAAAATGTGCCATCGCTTGGATGGACGTTAAGCTGGGTATTACATCTCCTATCATTAGTTGGTGGACTTTAGGTGATTTATTGCACACCAACACATGGAAAAGCTTCCCAAAGTACAGACTTGGCATTTAATATGGAATATATTTTTTTTTCTTGACTTGGGTTTACTTTCTTAACTCAGTATATCAATCTGTGAGTTTCTTTTACACTTGGTGATTTATTTGTTAAAAGAACCATGTCACTGATTGTCTGTCGCAGCAAGAAGTCAACAACAGGATTATATCACAGGTGGCGTGGCAAAATGTACGGACAGGTGCATTTGACGATTGGCTTCACAGTGCGGTATACAAGGGTTGTTGTGTTCTGTATTAGTGGAAAACAACTGCTGCACGTCTCCAAAAGTTATTGCCGCTTCGTCAGGAGATGGTCCGTCAACTCGACAATGCTGTTTGTCATGGAGTGGTGGCTTTACGAAATTACGGCATGAAAGAGTGTGCTATTGCTCGGCAGTATGGCATCACTAAGGTCAGGTGTCAAAGATCCTGAAACGGAATGCTCAGAGGGGTGTCCCTACTCCAATACCGAGGCAGGACGTCCCTGCCGAACCACAAGGAGGGATGATCGCCAGCTGCACCGGTTAGTCCGCAATGGCCGTACCAAGTCAGCTAATCGGCTTAGCGCTGAGTGGCAGCAACTGACAAATGTGCCTATATCCAGAAGGCTAGTCAACCAACGACTGGTTCAAGCAGGCTGTCGTGCCAGGCGTCCCCTGAGAAAGTCACGCCTGACCAGACAACACCGCCAGCGCCGATTGCAGTGGGCCAGAGAGCACCGTCAATGGCAGCCAGGACACTGGAATCACGTGATCTTCAGTGACGAGTCTAGATTTCTGGTCTATCGTCAAGATGGCCACGTCAGAGTGCACAGACAAGTGCATGAAGCCGACAACGAAGATTGTGTAGTGCCAAGAGTCCAAGCTGGAGGTGGTGGGGTGACCGTTTGGGTTGCTTTTCATGCAGGGGGCAAAACTGACCTGGTTGTTCTGAATGGAAACCTGAACCAGTTCAAGTACAGGGCCATTCTGGAAGAAACATTGCTTCCATTTGCTTGTGCAGCCTTTCGAGGAAACTTTATCTTCCAAGATGACAATGCACGGCCTCATCGTGCTCGCATGATCCAACACTTTCTTGCTGACTGTGATGTAGAGCATATGGAGTGGCCTGCCATGTCCCCGGATATGAATCCGATAGAGAACTTGTGGGCAGAATTAACGCGTCAAATCGACCACTTGGACCAGCAGCCGACCTCTGTGCGTGAACTGCAGCAGGCTATTGTCACTGCATGGCAAGCGATTCCTGTCCAAACCTTGGCAAATCTCGTGAACAGCATGCCTCAACGTGTACGCGCTCTCCTGAATGCTCGTGGGGGTTACACGAAGTACTGAACTGTAATTTTACTGTCTGTCATCCCAGTCGTAATTTAACTTTTGTTTTTGTTTAAAAAAAATTGCCTAATGTGCAAAATAAAGAGATACTTCTGGAAAACGTACAGAAGTTTAACACAGTACTGTCCATGAATTGAGTTCGATATCAGTTTACATCACTTTCAAGGATCAATTTATTTGTTTCGAAATGTCAAATGTGGTTTTTGTTTCTTTTAAAGGTCACATTAACAAAATCTAGAATAATTTTAACATAATTCCAATGAACTTTTGGTTCTAAGACATCTTGAAAAGTAAGTTCACCCCCACAAAAAAAATATTCCATATTAAATGCCAAGTCTGTAAATACAATGGGAAAAGATCAAATAAAATACAATCAAACATGGCAATCGCCTTATACCCAGCTGGTAACACGACATTAAGTTGTAATTTACAAATAATTTTATTATTATAATATAGTTTCAAGATGACGAGATGTCCGTCACAAGGTTCCTTCCACAGTTATTATATATTAAGCACTCGTGGATCTCAAGGTCTTCCAATGTCTTAAGGACATGGTGCAACCACAATTAGCTCAAAGAGAGAGAGAGAGAGACCAGTGAGGACGAAAGGGAACATTGTACAGTTGGACCCTCAGGTTGATGATGCAAATGAAGATATTGGGGATTTTGGTGATTTTTACTGCTCTCCGTGTGTACTTTTGGGTTTTGCCGCAAAACTGTGTGTGTGTGTATGTGTGTGTGTGCGGTGTGTGTGTGTGTGTGTGTGTGTGTGTGTGTGTGTGTGTGTGTGTATCCACAAAAACCGTTGTCCACCTTTGGGAGGTTTGACGTCGTCCGTGCACCATGAAGGGTCTTTCTCATTTTGCCAGCACTATATTTGGGGTCCATGATAGAAAAAGGCTACCACATGCAATTTTTAAGCATCTTTTGCTGCGATCTGGCGATATCGGATGAATTGGGACACCATTGGACCTGACACCCACTGCGTTCTTCCCTTCTCAAGCCTCCCTCCCTTAAGACCACTGAAGCATGACCAATGCCATTGACATGCGCCGCGCGTTCCCGCGACCATCTCTCCAGACCTCAGCCATGAAGCTCGCATTCAGTGCGGAAATGCAGTTTGACCTTCGAGTCTGTTTGCTAATTTCCTGCGCTTTGTCCTGCACGCGGGTCGCACCGTGAGCGCAGAGGAGCGATGTACGGTGCTCAATGAGAGAGCGCCCTTTGCAGGGAAATCGTGCTGCTTTGGTGCAAGGAGCCACCCGCAGAGCATCTTCATCCCCTTTCTATGTTCATCGGGCATTTGATGTCACTCGAGGATTGGAGGCGATCATCGCAGATAGAGTGATGCTCCGCACACTCATCGCACACAAACGGGAGCTCTCATGCATGAGGACAATGTCGCGCACATCATTGGCTTACGCAACAAAGTGAAGCCAATTGACTGATTGGAAAAGAAGTCTCAATCGGGAAAGACAAAACCGAAAAATCATTCCATGTGTATACTTGGTGTGACAAAATAACCGTTATTACACCATAATGTGACAATTCAACCGCTCTCAGCTATATGAACTCGACGCACAGATTAATTTAACAACGGATCTATGTAGATTTTCGCCGAGATCGCCATTTAAGCTTTTTGTTTGAACATTTATCGTGAGAAAATTAGTTCGAGGATCTTTTTTGGTGTGATGGAGACATTATTTATTTATAAGTGGAGTTTCACTCTTTCATTCCCCTTTTCCCCCGCCTCTGGAACAAACTCCCCCACTCCCCCCACTCTCTTTAATCCCACTCCTCCCTCCATGTCTTTAAAACAGCTGTTCACCACCATCTCTTATCTTCCCCCATCCAAAACCTTGATCTTTTCTACCCCCGCTAATTCACCCCAGATACACTTTTTCGAAATTCCAACTTCTTTCCTGGAAGTCCTTGCAGTGTCAATATGTTTTATACCTCTCCCACCTACCCCCAAGCCCTCTCCCTCCCACAGTTCTCTCGATGTCCCTGCTCTCAAATGTTGTGTTTGTGTCCTTCCCCCTCTCTCCCCATCTTGTCTACAGCTCCCCTTATTTTGTGTTTTAGGTGTCGGTTTGTCGGTTTGACTTTTTGCGTGATTAATGTTAGCTCTTTCACGAGCCTCGATCTTGTATACAAAAAAAAAGAAAAAAAAAGAAAACTTTTATTCAGTCCATAGGTCTATATATAGCTATATATATATATATGTATGTATTATAATATGATATAGGTACATCTGTGTATACGATATACAGTATATATGTATATATATATATATATATATATATATATATATAGATATATATAGATATATATATAGATATATAATTTTTATTTATTTTTTCAAGAAAGAAGGAGCTTGCAACAGAAAGTAAATAAAAAAAATCTCCGCAAATTTGAGCAAATAAGCAAGAGCAGATCCGGTCTCAGGCGACGTTTAACCCTCTTTCACATTGGCCTGAGAAAGCCTGCCGTGAAGTAGGTGAAACGTTACCCGAGACCAGGTCTGCTCTTGCTTATTTGCTCAAATTTGCGGAGAATATATATATATTTTTTTACTTTCTGGTTGGAAGCTCCTTCTTTCTTGAAAAATGTATAATCCCAACCACCCCAATCTTTTACCATATAGGCCTACAGTGTGTGTGTGTGTGTATATATATATATATATATATATATTATATATATATATATATATATATATATATTATAATATATATATATATATATACATACATATATATATATTATACTTCTAGTTACACAGACTTAATGATCAAGTCCCAAAGGTCACTTTTTTTAATCTCTGTTCTGCCACTACTACCCCTTTCACCTTATCCATGACCCCAACCTTCCCCCCCTCCCCCTACTCGTTACCTAGTCCCCCTTATCAGAACCTAAACCCCTGCTCCACACTACCTCTCTCTCCACTGCTGAAGAAATAAAGGAAATTTCTGTGAAAAGAGTGAAAAGCAAGTTTTGTTGCCGGACGCGGAGGTTTTCTTGATTTGGGATCACGTCGGGTATGAGTCGCTTGGTCCGTGGGATGGAACTGCACAAAGGGGCGACTTGTGAGGGTCGCGTGATGACTCGTAATACCGGCACGAGCTCGAAGGGAGTCTCTTATCATGGACACGCAGGAGCCGGTAAATCCCACGGACAACCGGGGCTGCGTGAAACTAATGGATCCGGAGCTGCTGCTCGTGCGATTTGAGCCCATCCCGCTCGGGGTTTCAACACCCGCGCCGCACGGTCCGCACGGCACGGTAGTACACGCATTGTTATAGGGCCGACCCGTCTCCGTGCGCACGCGATTCGCGGCCCTTCTCACCTGGTCACCGGAATCCCGCGCGGCACCCCGGACCGCGCGTCCCCACCGCTTGGCCGCTCCCGCAGCGAGCGCGACCGACTCTTCGGCCCTTCTGGGCAGTTCGCTTCGAGCCCGGGCTAGGAGAGGTGGTTGGGTACGTGGGGAGGGGTGCGGGAAGGGGACCAGGGGTGGATGTACGACGCGTGATGTGCGCACTCACACAAGAACCGCCCGCGGTGCTTAAACCATCCTGTTAAAACATCTCATCATGGAAGCTGGAATTCCCTCCCCTCGACCCGCGCTTCGGTGCCTTTGTCGTGTGGAGGAAAAGTGACCTTTTGGTCGCACCAAGCACAACCGTTTGGTCTTCCTGTACGTTGTGAAAGTCATTATTATGATCCCTCGTATTTATCGGGCTAACGCATTGTTAGAGGAGTACAAATGCCCTACGATCGGTTCTCTAAACCCCGTTGTGTGCATTATCTCAGGCACAAGACAATTAAATGTCCCAGTGGACCATGCCGGACAATGGCTGTACTTTGGTGGACCCCTTCCTGCGTTTACCCAGGTCGGACGTGCTGTGTAAACCATGAGAGGATGGTCTTCAGATTAAAATAGACTTTTGCGATGGTCCTTTTGGCACGATGAATGGCAGAGCCGTTTGGTGCTGGAGATAAGAGGAGGGTGGAAAAGGGGGCTAGGGGGAGATGGGGGGAGGTGGGCGAAGGTTTTTTTTTTTTTTTTTTTTGTGTACTGAATCGAGGCTCGTGAAAGAGCTAACATTTATTTCACAAACATATCAACCAGACAAACAAAATATATAAAAAGAGGGAGCGGAAGATAAGATGGGGAGAGAAGGGGAAGCACACAAACACAACATTTGAGAGCAGGGAGAAGTGTGGGAGGGAGATGGCTTGGAGGGAGGAGGCGTGGGAAGGGGGGGGGGGGGGGGAGAGAGGTATAAAACACAAGGAGACCAAGGACTTCCAGGACAGAAGTTGGTATTTCAAAAAAGTGTAGGATTTGGGGTGAAATTAGTGGGGGTAGAAAAGATCAAGGTTTTGGATGGGGTAAGATAAGAGATGGTGGTGAACAGCTGTTTTAAAGACCTGGAGGGTGGAGTGGGATTGAAGAGAGTGAGTGGGTTTGTTCCAGAGGCGGGAGAAAAGAGGAATGAAGGAGTGAAGGTGAGCAGAAAGTCTTGATTTTGGCAGTTTAACCATAAGAGGGTTGCAGGCAGATCTTGTGCGACCTGTATGAATATTTGGGGGAATTTCCCTATATTGGCTGCAGAGAGCTTCAGGAAAATGACACCACACAGTGTTCTTAACGGTGTTGGGACTTTCGAGGGTGGGAAGCGAGAAGGTGGAGGGTGGGGGGAGGTGATGGTTTGGGAAGCGTGAGAAGTGGGCAGGGTGGGGAGCTAGAATTGACAGCGGTGGTGAGGGGTGAGTGGTGAAAAAAGGGAGGGAAGAGTCCATGATAGTCAAGTAAGGAGGTTTTGTGACAGGAATTATGGTGGATCATGCGAAAGGGTGGAAAGAGAGAAAGGGTGTGGGGGAGGGAGGGTAATGGGTAAAAACAAATGAGCACGCATGCACACGTACACACACAGACACACACACGTGCACAAACACACACACACACACACACACTCACGTGCGCAAACACACACACACACACACACACACACACACACATGCGCAAACACACACACACGTGCACAAACACACACACACGTGCGCAAACACACACACACACACACACACACACACACACACACATACACACATGTGCGCAAACACACACACACACACACATGCACACAAATGCACACACACACACACACACACGTGTGCAAACACACACAGGCACACACACACACCAATGATTTTTGGCATGGGTCATTCTAGGTGGTTTGCCATTGCCTTCAGTGGGTTCAGTCAAGGCAGGAATTTTTTATTTGTTCAGGGTGCCGGCGATAGCTTGCCTGCGTTTCATGAAGGACGCCGTGGGATATTTAATGTCCACCAAATAATTCCAGCAAACGGGACGCCCAGTTTAACGTCCATCCAAGGGACGACACACACATTGATGAATCACCCTGATTGTGTAACACCAAGATGACAGTTTATAGCTGGGTCGGGATTCAAATCCAGGCAGGACAGTTTAGAGGTGAGTGAGTGTTAATAGCCCTTGGTCATCGTGCCAGCCTTGCATGTATCCTCCCTTTCGTTTTAAGATTAGTAATAAGCGTCCGCAACCATCCTTGACCATAATGTGGAACGTCGGCAGAGACCCTCAAATTTTTAGCTCACCTGGAACGAAATTCAGGTGAGCTTATGCGATGGTGCAGCGTCAGTCCGTCAGTCCATAAACACTTGAAACTTCTTCTCAGAAACCGCTGATGGGATTGTGGCCAAATTTGGCACAAATTATATTTGTTGTGTTGTGACTAAAGTTTGTTCACGGCATAAAAAATATCGGGGTCTAAGGGGGTTTACCGGGGTTAAAATTGATCCAGGTTTGACCCCCCAAAATAAGAATTTGCTGTTTCATCTGAAACTACACATACTATTTCGATGAAACTTTACCACAACCTTCATCACCCGTGATGTACCAAAGTTTGTTCATGGCATTAAAAACTAGAACAATGCGACTGTGTCACCAATATCCGGGTAGATGGGTAGACAGGTAGATGCCATCACTCTGCATCTGTATGGGTAGGGGATCACATTTGTGAAGTTTCGTGTTGATCGGATAGGGTTTGTTTTTCTATCCAAGATGGCTGCCAAACCACGTGACCTATGACATCATCATTTTCAAACTATATGCAACAGTGCTGTTAGATGATATTTGTAAAATTTCGCATCGATAGGGTGAGCGGTTTCAGAGATATAATTATTTAATATTTTCCTTCAATCCAATATGGCTGCCAAAACATGTGACCTATGATGTCATAATTTAATATTTCAATACAAATGGGTCATAGGTCATGTGCATGCAATTTCAGATTTTTAGGATAAGGCCAAATTCCAGCCAAAAAAACATTTTTGGCTGGTATACAACTTCACATATGATGTCACAATTATCATGCTTTTTAGTGGGGGGGCCAATGTAGCAGATTGAAATGCCCGGTGAAATTGCTTGTTAATTTTTGGACACTGGTTGGGCTGTCTTTAGGGATGATATAAGTTCTAGAAAAAATATGTCTCCAATTGTTTCAAGTTCTTTATGGCGGCCATTTTGGATTTTCAAAATGGCGGATGTCGAAAACGTAAAATTCCATTATCTTGGCTTCTAAATGACCTAGAGTTTCGATTCTGGTGTCCAGTTGTACATTTTTGGGGATAGAGAATTGAATGAAACCTTCTTTAATAACCTACAAGGGATAAAAATAGGTTTTTATGGCACAGCCGAACCAGTGTCCAAAATCTAACTTAATGCACATCTATCTTAATTGTTATTTGTTATTTGTATGTTCCAGATTCGTGACCCTGAGCTATGATGGAGCCAAAAAGCAAGAAAACCAAGAAAGAAACTGATTTCACACTTTGCATTCAGTGCCAGGATCCCCAAGGTGCACTAGTGACTGAGCCAGCACTGGGCTCATATGCAAAGTTTCTCCAGTTCATCCAGGAGAGGGCACGATATGGTGATGCCGACTTCAAACAGATCAGCGAACGATTAAGCTGTTTCACTGCCACTGACTTGAGGAACAATAAAGCAAAGTGGCACCGGGCATGTTATGGATCTACATGCAACACTGCTCACCTGGAGCGTGCTAGAGTTCGCCACCAGAAAGCCTGCGAACATGGCGACACCCAGCATCTTCATAAGAGATGTGGACGTCCTTCTTCTGCACCTGCCGCTGCAAGTACCTCAGGTTCTACGCAAGACGAGACTCTTCGCTTCACACGTTCATCATCAACTCCATTCAACAGAGACCTTTGTTTCTTCTGTCAAGAGGTCACTAAGGAAAGTGTATCCCCATTCTTCCAAGAGCATCCCCATCTGAGGGGCCCATGTACCCAGTCAGCACAACAGGTTGCCCAGAGCTGTCATCTACACAACCGAGAGGAGATGACAAGCGCGCAGAACAACATGCTAGCTGTCCTCGAGTCAAACGAAGTCCTGGAGGCCATGGCAAAGTTTGATGAGAGGAAAGAAGCCAAGAGTCCACTGTTCAAGTTTGTGCGACGCTACATGCGGATGATAATGCTGATATACACATTCATCCGTGCCACCCGTGATGGACAATTTGAGCTTCACCTGTCTTCACTGGATGAGATGTGCATATACTTCTTTGCACATGACAAACAGAAATATGCCAGGCTGACTCCCCGGTACCTTGCAGAGATGAAGGCCCTGAAGATGACAGATCCAGGGATCTACCAAGAGTTCATGGATGGGAACTTCAGTGTCCATAAGAATGAAATCCCCTTCTGTGCTGTAGGTGTGGACCATGCACTGGAGCACATCAACAGGATCATGAAGGTGACAGGGGGTATTGTGGGCATTACCCAGAATGCCAGTGCCCGCGAAAGGTTCTTTCTGACAGCACCAGAGCTGAGTAGGCTTGCTGAAGAAGCCCGTCAGATGGCTGGCTCACAATCCGCTACACGCAAGGAGCACCACGACCTATCAACCACAGTCTGGGCTCGGCAGGAAGACAACATTCGTCGACTGAAGAATGTGATCAGAGAGTCCGTGAATCCCATGACGCATGAGGGTGAAGACCTGACGACTATCATCACCAAGGTGGTGATGCCAGCTGAAGTACAGAAGGATGTCTGCAACCAAGATGAGATTGGTCAGAAAGCGTATAACACGTTTGTTGCAGAGCGCATCAACACAAATGAAATCAACCTTTGGGCCAGAATGGGAAAGGTCAAACTGAAGATGTGGAAGAGTGCCAGGAAAGCTGTGAAGCACAAACTGGCAGACAAGGTTGTAGAGCTGAAAGACGACAGGTCACTGTTTGCGCGCATGCTGATCGTGGCCCGCTCACGACCAGAGATCAACTTGAAGGATGCCATAGGTCAATATGAATTCACCGCGCTTCCACCAACCCTCTTTGCAATGGCTGGGACACTACTACCATGCACAGACAAAAGCAAGCTCATGGGCATCCTAGAAGATCTACCCAAGAAGTCAACTGGCACTGGTCAGCAGCCAGACGACGACAATCCTGAACATACTCCACCCCCTCCCAAGAAGGTGACTGTCATAGACGGCATGGCATTAGTGCAAGCAATGGGTAAGCCACAATGGGTCAAAACATGTGCCCAGTGGGCTGGCCATTTCAATGCAACACTGGACTGCAAGACCAACGGGTATGATGAAGTCCACCTCGTGTTTGACCGATATGATCTGCCAAATTCACTGAAAGAGGCCACACGGGAGAGGCGCCAAGGTGGCAAGCCGCCCACTGCTTACCACGTTCAAGACAGCACCCCGATTGGGAAACTGACAGCAAAACAGTTCCTGTCGCACACCAACACCAAAGATGAGCTAACTGTCTATCTGGCAAAGAAAGCTCTGTGTCACTTTGAGGGGACTACCAAGGTCTTCATCGTCACTTCAAGGCAGGATGTCTTCTCCAACTGCATGGATGTACAGCATCTCCGTAGCTCCCAGGAGGAGGCTGATACGAGGATCTTTCTTCACAGTCTAGATGCCGTCCGAAGAGGTGCAACACAGCTGTACATTCAGTCACCTGATACTGATGTATTCATCCTAGCACTCCACCGGTACCATGAACTATGCAAAGACACATACTTCATCACGGGTGTGGGGAACAAGAAGAGGCAAATCTCACTGGAACCAATAGTACATGAACTTGGTGTCAGGAAGGCTGCAGCCCTACCAGGATTCCATGCATTCACGGGAGCAGACCAGACTGGTCGGTTTGCCGGCAAGGGAAAGCTCACATGTTGGCAAGCCCTCAATAGGTGCTCTGTTGAGGTGGTATCTGCGTTTCATGACCTTGGGGCCTCTGAGGAGCTGAGAGCTGACACAGAAAGTGACATTGAGGCATTTGTATGCCAGCTGTATGAGCCTCGTACTACAGTTGTGGATGTGGGCAAGCTGAGGTGGAGACTGTTTACCAAGAAACAGCTAGAGGCACAGAAGCTGCCACCAACACGGGGAGCTTTACATGAAGCCATTGCTCGTGCACATTTCCAGGCCATGGTGTGGCATCAGGCTGATGTACCGGACCCCCAGCTTCCACAACCAACAGAACATGGATGGAGAGCAGAAGGAGATCAGCTGGTGCCCATCACAACCAAGGACCCTCCAGCCCCAGCTGCCATCACACATCTAATCAAATGTAACTGCAAGAAGACCCAATGCATGTCTCACTGCTCATGCAGGTCTCAGCATCTCAACTGTTCTGAGATGTGTATGTGTGGGGCAGATGAAGAGGTGTGTGGTAACACGGGTCAGGAGCGCCCCATGGGAATCGATAACACTGATGATGAGGAGGATGGAGATCCTTCAATGTAACAATGAACACTGCCAACTAAAAATATTGCACAAAGACATTATAAGTGTACATTTGAACACTAAAGTCCAGCCTTTATGTGATTTAGAAGTGAAAATGATGGAAAAAAATATATATATGTGTTGGCATAAGTGCGTGAAAATCCAAGATGGCTGCCATAAGAACCCTTTTGATCATATGTAGGTGTATAAATGTGTGTTTATTGGATTAAGTATCCGCAAATATGTACATTTGGACACCAAAATTAACACTCTAGGTCATTTAGAAGCCAAGATAATGACAATTTCGGTTTTCAACAAACGCCATTTTGATAATCCAAAATGGCCGCTATAAAGAACTTGAAAAAAATGGAGACATATTTTTTCTACAACTTCTATCATCCCTAAAGACAACCCAACCAGTGTCCACAAATTAACATTTGAATTCAACGGGAAAACATTGGCCCCCCCACTATTTGTTCCACATTGGGAGTACTTGACAATGTGTCAAGTTTCAAATTTTTCCATTCAGCGGTTTCCGAGAAATAATGTTTTAATTATTTACTTTTAATCCAAGATGGCTGCCATACCACGTGATCTATGATGTCACAATTATCATAAAAAACATTCTGCCTGGGTGTCACTCCTACCCTGAAAGTTTCGTCTCAATCGGGCATATGGTTGCTGAGAAAAACGAGGTTTAGTCCGAAAAGAAGGACGGACGGACAGACAACCAAAAAACATAATGGTCTTTTTTCAGAAATTTCCAGGTCTCACAACCATAGAGGAGAACTGGCAGGATGTATATTCTATAAGTGCTGAGCTTTGATGGTAAATTAAGATGGTGCTCTTTCCAGACTACATCTGGTTGCCCCATAACAGAGCCAGCCTTGCCGATTCATCTATGCATATTAGGGTCACAGTATCCAGATTAATGAATGTTGGAGCCCATATAGGTGAAGTGGCTGACTGACTCCATGACCATGTTGAAAGTAGGTGGGTGAGGTGGAGGGGTGGGACCAAGGGAAACATTCTGGTACCTTGGTTTTTCACCACGAGAGCTTGAGGCCTATATGCTTTTAGCAACTAATTCAAAGCAGTTGAACATGGCCGGCCAGTAGGCAGGGTCTCACAAAAGAGCAACATCATCTGCATAGAGTAGATCGTTGTTGACGTCTCTACCAAACTTCACTTCCGAGCTGGTCTACACACATTGGCATGATCCAGTCCATGGCACAGAAGAGGCAGTGAGCAAGGACACAGCCTGACAAACTCTATAAGACGTGGGAAACGGTGATGATAAGTCATTGTCCAGTCTAATGCAGGCTGTTGTATCTTCGTGGAGGTTCCGGATCAGGTTGAGAAGTGTTAATGGAACTCCATTGCCTCTCAGCACCTTCCATAGGGATTTTCTTTCTTCTTTTTTTTTGTATACAAGATCGAGGCTCGTGAAAAAGCAAACATTAATCACACAGAAAGACAAACCGACACATAAAACATATAACATTGGGAGCGGTAGACAAGATGGGGAGAGAGGGGGAAGGACACAAACACAACATTTGAGAGCAGGGACCGAGAGACATGGAGACATCAAGAGATCTGTGGGAGGGAGAGGGCTTTGGGAGGGGGCATGGGAAGGGGGGGGGGGGTGGGAGAGGTATAAAACATATGGACACTGCCAGGACTTCCAGGAAAGAAGTTGGAATTTCAAACAAGGTGGATCTGGGGTGAATTAGCGGGGGTAGAATAGATCAAGGTTTTGGATGGGGGAAGATAAGAGATGGTGGTGAACAGCTGTTTTAAAGACCTGGAGGGAGGAGTGGGATTGAAGGGAGTGTGGGAGTTTGTTCCAGAGGCGGGAGAAAAGAGGAATGAAAGAGTGAAGGTGAGCAGAGAGTTGAGATTTCGGAAGTTTAACCATCAGAGGGTTGCTGGCAGATCTTGTGCGACCTGTCGGAATATTTGGGGGACAGAGCACAGAGAGAGCTGGGGGAGCAAGGCCGGAGAGGAGTCGGTAGAAGACAGAAAGACCCTATCAACCTATCATGTCCTATCAACCGAGTCAAATGCGGCCTTGATGTCAATGTACGCCATATTTAATGGGCACTGAAATTCCTGATGAAGTCTGTGAGAATGTGGAGGGTTAGTATGGTGTCTGTCATAGACCTATTTGTGATGAAATCAGAATGCTGGCGGCGTCTACGTTATAGCAGGAGGGGGTGAATACGGGTCAAAATAACGTGGTCGAGAACATATCAAATACCTTCCCAGGGAGTGAGAGCAGGGTTATTAGGTGATAGCTACTGCAGTTAGAGTGGGGGCTCTTGCCTTTGTATCTGGGGATTATTATATGCCATTCCTCCACTCTTCTGGAACATACCCAGCATTCCAGACATTTATGAAAAGGCAATGGAATACCTCACAGATTGTAGTCTCAGCACATATCAGCAGTTCTGCCCAACAGTTTGACGACTTTTTAGTTTCCTCTGCGTGACAGACCTCAGACAGGGATGGAGGATCTACGCACATGGTGACCTCATCGAGAACTATGGCGGCCTCTTCCTCCAGGTCGGAAGACTGTGGAGCAGGGGGGAAATTAAGAGCCTGATCAAAATGTTATTTCAATCAGTTGAGAGTTTCCTCTGGTGTGGCAGCATTCCTGCTTCCCTTCATGATCGGAGTGCTGCTTTTGTTTTTATTTGAAGTCTGATCAGTATGCATGTGCAGGATTTATTGAAAGGCAGGTCTAAGGTCGTTTCAATTTCATTGGACATCCGCTTCCGGTCCCTTGAGCGAGGAAGCTCACTTCGATCTCTCCATGGCATCAAAGTTTATGTATTTTCCCATTCGTGTCTTTGTCAAATTTCCACTGGTTACTCTATTGTTTATGTGTCACTGTGTGTTTCTAGATCGTTTTGGTTTTGTAATTATTGCAAACTTGTGTGTAATTAATCTTTTTTTGTTCGCACCTCGTGCACGGCCTGGTCTCTCTAGGCTCCCTCCCCCCGTCGGTATTTTGTGAATATAAGTTCTTTCCTTCGCTGTATTTGCTTGTTTCTTTGATTTTCTTTTCTCCCCCTACCTCCCACGAACATCTTACCCTTTGCCGAACGAATTAAATCCAAAAAAAAAAAAAAAAACTTTCTTATTTCCTTCTCTCCTCGCAGCCACGTGCTTGTTCTCTCACCTCCTTGTCTCCCCTTGTGCCCCACCCCCTTCATCTTCTTTTTCTTCCACCTCTCCTGCCGATACTCTCCTTGCCAACTCTAGTTCCCTCCATACTTCAACCCTTTCTCCTTCTTTCTCAAATCCACGTCCACACTTCAGGGACTTTTCCCAGATTGTTTTTCATGGTTTTGTTTAATGTGTTATGTCAGTGGGGTAGGAATTACCTTAGAACAGGTAGGATGTATAAATTAACATGCTCTGGATGTCGGGTAAGAACCATCACCATGTAGTAAGTTTTGTTTAGCCAGGTGTTGCATAAGAATGAATAATTGTGGCCGTACGAGGATGGCCCTTGTGTTAATAGTTGTTGGGATTATGTTAATTCCTCTGTTCGCAAACCTCAGTGATTTATTTCCTATGTCTCTTTTGACACCACACCATAGACACATAGCCAAGCCACGCAATCGCCCGCATTTAAACTCACTAAATAACAATAAAAAACACCAGGAAGCCAAGACATTGAGCGCTGCTGCTAATTACACTATTGGGAAGCACACATCGAGGTCGAGTAGGCCGAAGACACGCCCCGAGGAGCCATGATTGGTCAGGGCGGAGTAAGAAGGCACTCACTGATTGGCAGAGAGAAGGGCGAGCAAGAAGTGGCGCACTCATTGGTGGAGAGCTGGACAATGTAGTGTTGGCCTGCAGAGATTGAAAGAAAAGCGATGATGACATCACGGCCCGACGTTATAATAACTCTCGGACGGATATTTTCTCTCTTGCCTTTTGCCCTTGATGACCTCTTGCTCCCTTGCTTCTTCTCCCTCACACTCTTGTGCCTGTTCACATTCCAGACCTCGCGAGCGATTGTGCGTGGGCGACGGGCTCCAGGAAGCGATCGGACCGACCGAGTTCAGAGATGCCATTGGGAGACGTGCAGAGGCAGCAGGAAGAGAACTGCGGTTCTCCGCATGGACAAGGGTGGCTTGCCACTGGAACACCATAAGGCCGGGGTGAGCGAGATGCCCGGTGAGGCCTAGCAGCGCGTGAGCGAGGAGGACTGAGGCCTACTTCCCACCAAGGCAGGGACAACCTCCGGATTCCCGTGCAGGAACGGGGGCCTGAGACGGGTCTTGACGAGGTGCCGGGACAGCCGATTGAGCTACGTGCACAATAACCCACACGTATTTTATTTTCCAGTTTATTTTCATCCTTCGTCTGTGTGTAAGTCTGGTGTGGGGGACGTCCCATTTAGGATTATAGTTAGCGCACATTTTCTTGTTATCGATATTTTTCATTTAATAAATCCTTTCGTTATTTTCTGTACATTTATAAATCCGTTTTGTTTGAGTTATTTTCCGCAGGTTTGGGAACTGCCGGTGGGACCACAGGTAAGCTCTTCAGCTTCTTTCCCTCCCCTTTCTTCCTCCGGCGCATTTATATAAAGTCCGCATTTGATCGTCAACTCAGAGTTAAAGCTTGCTTTGGCTATTCGTGATCCCTGTGGTGTTCACCTGGGGAATCACGCGACAATATTATTTAAATATGTTTAAACTTTCCCCTGCAGTGTTTTATTCAGTGGTTTATTACAACACACTGTTTTTCTTCCTATTTAAAAGGCTTTTTTCAATTTCCTCTTCAATTAAATCCACTTCAAAAAAAATTCAATCTCTTACAGTACTTCCTCTCTACGTTCTCTAAACTCACCTTCATTCCACCCTTCCTCTATCGTTTTTAAACGGATCTCTGACTTGAAAATCACAATAAACCCAGTTTGTAATAAATGTTCGTTTTTCATTAATCATCCACTTTCTGAACTCCCCCCTTACACCTCCCCTCCTAAACTCCCCCCTCACCACTCCCTTTCAATTCTCCCCCTCGCCACTCCCCTCCTAAACTCCCCCCTCCCCTCCTAAACTACCCCACACCCCTCCCCTTCAAAACTCCCCCCTCACCTCTCCCCTCCAAAACTTCCCCCTTGCCCCTTCCCTTCAAATCTCCCTCCTCCCCACTCCCCTTCAAAACTCCCCCTTGCCCCTCCCCTTCAAAACTCCCCCCCAACCTCTCCCCTTCAAATGTCCCCCCGACCATCTTTCTCCAATTCTCCCCCCTCCCCCCTCCTCCTCAACGCTGCCTTCTCCCCACTTTGTCTCCCTTCTATCTCACACCTCCACCCTCTCCACCCTCCTACTTTGCTCTGCCTCCCCCCCCTCAAACAACCCCTCACTGTGCCTCATCCCATCACCATCAAACCTTTTGTCCTCCTTATCCTTCCCTTTCTCCAAACTCTTCTGCAATCTCTGACACACTATCAACAGCTCTCACTGCCTCCCCCTCTCACCATTCATCTTACCCTACCCATCCCCTCCCCTGTCCTGCACCCAATGCTCCCCCTCCCTCTTCCTTAACGGTATGGATCTCAAACATCCGGGGCCTTCGCTCAAACCTGATTGATGGGGTTGCTATCTTTATCAAAAACTCTCTTCCTCACTCTCCTTGCACTGCCCTCTCTCCACCAACCCCCAGGAGTACCTCTGGCTACGGCTTCCTCTCCCACCTTTTGTTCATATGTGTTCTGTACCATCCTCCAAACAGTGATGACTCCATTTACATTTCGCTGTCAAACAACATAGACCAACTTCTTTTCCACTCATCCCAACTCTCTCTTCCTCATATGTGGTGACTTCAACTGTCATCATGCCAGCTGGCTGGGTGTGGGTACCTCTCTCACCAGCCATGGCACCTCAGCAAAGGACTTCTGCGACTCATTGGGACTGACACAGTCTGTCAATTTTGCGACCCAGATCTCAGTCAACGAAGCATCTTCTCTTCCAGACTTGGTTTTGACTAACTTCCCTGCAAATGTTTGCTGCTCTTCTCTTGCTCCAATCGGTTCTTCTGATCATGTGCTTGTTAAAGTGGATATCTCTCTGGCCATTCTCAGAGAGCCTCCTCAGTGCCGACGAGTCTGGCATTTCACTCAGGCTGACTGGCGCGGTCTTGAAGTAGCCATCAATCATCTGGACTGGTCTCCCATCTCCACTGCCTCTGACATCAACTCTTCCTGGGAATTCTTCCAAAGTAAACTGCTCTCTCTTATGCACAGATTTATCCCATCTCGTCTTCAGTTGTTATACCCTTCCTCCCATCCATGGTAAACTGAATCTTGTGGTGAGGCAGTTGCCCTGAAACAACTTGCCTTTGCCTCTTGGAAGGCTAATCAAACTGAAGGCAATCTCAGTTCCTTCCACCAAGCTCGGAACAAGTGTGTGTCTACGCTCAGGGGAGCCCGGAAGCACTATCTCTCTACTCTCAAGACTACACTCTCAAACCTGTCTCCTTCCTCCAAATCCTGGTGGCGTCTGGTCAAATCCGTTTCTGGTGTTTGTTCCCACTTCATCCCCTCCCTTACCTCAAATGGCTACACAGTAGACACCGCATGTGACAAAGCCGAATGCCTCAACTCTGTGTTTGCCTCAAAATCTTGTGTCCCAAACTCATCTCTCTCTGTACCCACCTTACCCAGTCAAACCCAGCTGGTCCCGGACACTGTGTCCTTCTCTCCTGACAAAGTGGAGAAGTTTCTGTCAAACCTCGACTGATTCTGCAACCGGACCAGACGGCATCAGCCCATGGGTCCTAAAATCCTGCTCTGCCACTCTTTCACACCCTCTCTCTATTCTCTTCATCCTCTCTTTTGCTCGAGGTAATCTGTCATCAGCTTGGAAATCAGCAAACATTACCGCTTTACACCAAAAAGGTGCAAAAACAGATCCTTGCAACTACAGACCAATCAGCCTTCTCACAATTATCAGCAAAGTCAAAGAATCCATCATTGCTTCGGATCTCAAATCCTGCCTCTTCACCAATGGCTTGATCTCTGATCATCAATTTGGTTTCAGACCAGGTGACTCTACTCTGGACATGCTGCTTCTGCTCTCTCAACAATGGATGGAGGTCCTCAATGTCAAACAGGATTTCAGAGCTGTCTCCCTTGACATATCACGGGCCTTCGATATGGTCTGGCACCCCGCTCTGCTCACAAAACTCTCCTCCTATGTTATCCATGGAAATCTCCAATCATGGCTTGCGGACTTCCTCTCTGGTCATAGTCAATGTGTGGCCCTGAATGGATTTCTCTCATCTCCCTTTCCTGTTCAGGCTGGAGTCCCCAAGGCAGTGTTCTCGGCCCTGTGCTTTTTCTGGTCTTCATCAATGATCTCTCTGACTCTCTTGAAAATACTCTCTATCTCTTTGCTGATGACTCCACTCTCTGCCGCTCCATTCCTCATCCATCAGATCGGCAGTCTGCAGCCTCCTCACTCTCTGCAGACCTGGACAAAATCACAGACTGGTCAAACAAGTGGAACATGTTCTTCAATCCTGACAAATCTCACACTTTCACTAGGTCTCTCTGAAAAGACCGACTGGACAACCCTCCCATCCAATTTCTCAGCAATCCTCTCGAAGAAGTTCTATCACTCAAAATGGGTCTCACTATCTGCCATGATCTTTCCTGGGAAAACTACATTTCCAAGCTGGCCTCCAAAGCCAGTCTCCGACTGGGCATCCTCCGTCATGCGAAGTCCTTCCTTGGCACACCTAAGCTCCTCACCACATACAAGGCTTTCATCCGCAGCTCAATGGAATACTGCTCTCCCCTCTGGGCCAGTGCTCTGACCTCACACCTAGCTCGGCTTGACGCTGGTGAAACCAAAGCTTTCAGAATCATTGGAATCTCCCGCGATGAATCTGATTGCGAGGGCCTTTCACTCACTCACCACAGGCAGGTAGGTGGTTTTTCTGTCTTCTACCAATTCCTATCCGGCCTAGCTCCCCCAGCTCTGTCTGTGCTCTGTCCCCAAAATATTCATATAGGGTGCACAAGATCTGCCAGCAACCCTCTTATGGTGAAACTGCCAAAATCAAGACTCTCTGCTCACCTTCACTCTTTCATTCCTCTTTACTCCCGACTGTGGAACAAACTCCCTCACTCTCTTCAATCCCACTCCTCCCTCCAAGTCTTTAAAACAGCTGTTCACCACCATCTATTTATCTTCCCCCATCCAAAACCTTGATCTTTTCTCCCCCCCCCGTTAATTCACCCCAGATCCACTCTTTTGAAATACCGACTTCTTTCCTTTAAGTCCTAGCAGTGTCCATGTGTTTTATACCTCTCCCACCCTCCCACACCTTTCCCATGCCTCCTCCCTCCAAGCCCTCTCCCTTCCACAGATCTCCCGATGTCCCTGTTCTCTACTGTTGTACTTGTGTACTTCCCTCTCTCTCCCCATCTCGTTTCCCGCTCCCTTTATTATATATTTTATGTCTCCGTTTTTTTTTGTGATTAATATTAGCTCTTCCATGAGGCTCGATCTTGCATACAAAAAAATAATAAAAATGGTTACTTTCTCCTCAGCTTCATTGGCCAGGTGCCCATATTAAGAGTCAAGATGTTTCCTCGCCTTTGCCCAATAGACCCATCCAATATGCCTATTTTATGGGATGTTTCCTTGAAGTCATGCTTCCCTCTTCAGATCAATAACGGCCTGGGTATCAGTCAACAAATAGGGCCATTTCCGTGGCCTACTAAATCCAACTGTCTTGGATGCTGTCGAGAAGATAATGTCACACGGACAAGAGGCCAGGACTCCTCAAAGTCGTCTGAGAGTTCACCCAGAGTATCAAAATGGTGCTTGATGGAGATGCTATATGGTCTTGCTTGATGATGGTATACAGAGTGTATGCAGACATCAGCCACAACTAATCTGTGGTCAGTGTTTGTCGGAGTTTCAACTCCTCTAAAAACCCGATATGATTTGAAAATTGAACAATCTCAGGATAAAATGTGATGCATTTATTTACAGGTGCATGCATCATTGGAGATCCAGGTGAATCTGTGTATGTCTCTCCTTCTGAACCAATAACCCGTAGCAGAGAGGTGATGGGACGAACACAGGGACATCGTAAAAGAGAGTTGTCATTCATATAGCCTGAACCAATAACATTTTTTGAATCCCATACGATCTGTGGCAGAGGATGCATACAGGTCGCCGAGAATAAAAACATGGGCATGGGGTGGTGGCGGTGGGGTGAGGGGAGGACCGATGATACAAGAGACTCCAATCACTCATAAAATGTATTTCTCTGAACTTGTAGAGACCTCAGTAAGGGTGTATGCCTCAATCAGAGAAAAGGCGCCATGTCGATGCTTTAAATGAGCCACAAGGGCACGGCCTGAAACAGGGTGCCATGCTGTCAATGTGCGGCTCCATATCACTTGCCAGTAATTGGGCTACTCCATGGGTGAGCTGTGACTCTCCCGAATGGAGGAGGATGCAGTTTCCCGGCTTGCTACCGTCCACTGACAGGTATTTTTGCTTCAGACTTTTTGCTTCGGACAAGCCTGCTGCTGATATTCAGTCTTGCCATTTCATGCACCGTGCAAGAATGCCAGGAACTCCATGAGGCAGGGAATCCAAGGATGGTACTGTTATGAAATGTCCGCTCATTGCGGGAGTAATACCCCTTCCCCTGGTGGGGTTCAGTAAAGCACTTGCACTACTATGCCACGTGCACAGTGGCAAATCGCAAGTCATCTCCACAACTGACTTGTAATACGCATACGCTGTACCACCACCGGGGGGGCTATACGCATCATAGTTGATAACATAAACACCTATCTTCCGTGATTTTTTAGTTTCACGTACCTACCATGTTTTTCAGTTTTCTTATGCCGCACACATAGCACAAAGCGACATTAAGCAATTGGTTCACTCTGTCTGTCTGACGTCAGTCTATGATCGAGGAACTACTTCATTTGAATTGAAATATATATTTTGAACACTAGAACACAAATCGGAACATGAATTGGGACACGAACCTGCAGCTTTGCAGTACAGTACTTGGGTTCTGAATTTAGCAAGTGGTACGGACTCTCCTCCCGATTGCGCATGCATACAGAGGAATAAGGTATTTGTTTTACCCTGACTGCCTACCTGATAGTCAAACAAAAATGAAAATCATTCCAAACAGGAAACTTATTGTTTTTAGGGATGTCATAAAGGACACAAACACCAGGCATGGATAACTAAGCTAACGTGTTAAATAAGGTGGTGTAGAGGACGGTGCATCAACGGTGGTAAATTTTCAAATAAATTCTTTTTTTTCTACAGCCTTTAAAACTTTTATCTTTAACTTCAATTAAACTATATTGTCGTGTCGCCGGTGATTAAAATCACGGAGGCTAATACCGCTCTTTCGCAGCACCAGCGCCCCAAACCAGAAACAGCCGCAACTGAACGACCTGAAAAGACCAATAGCCAAGAGACCAAGCGTGTTCGCTCGCCACCAAACCCAGGGCCAAGTGAGAGTGAGAGAGGGGAAACGCACCCTCCCCTCTTCTCGCTGACTTCACACTCGAACCAATCCCCGCGCCCCACCACTTCAGTCCATGGCCATGACCAATCGTTCCCTTTGGGGCCTCACAGCATTTCTTGGCGCCCATCGAGAATGTTCGGGGGTGGGGTTCCTTTGCCGATCGGCAAATGTTCCGGTTTCTGTCGGGTTCGTCGGTGTGGTTGTGTCAATGTGCCGATTGCATGGCTGGGCGAGTGAATTTTATAAGAACAAAGGAAAAAATACAGGAGGCGTTACACACTGAGGATTATTAACCATAAGCCCTATTAAACCAGCACAAAAACCGCCCTCCTTATGGCGACAGGCAAACGCTCTTACCCGCACAGTCGGCCTACTTAATACAGTGATTCTTCTTCTTCGCGGCATACGGACCATTCTAAACTATACATTCATAACTTTCCGAAGGTATTTCATCACCTACCCCACAAACGTAACAATATACAGTATTTGAACACTATAGAACACAAATCGCCTTGTTGGCACTTCCAAAAACCTTGAGGAGTACTTACACCGTCTCAACCAATCAAATTTGTTGTGCTCTCTGACAGTGGAGTAACAGCGAAATTCAGACAAAAATGGCAGTGCCTAGTGATGTAACAACAGAGCTAACTTCATCCAAAAGATGTCTGTTTAGTCCATATTTTTCTCAAAGAAATTGTTTTTTCTTTCAAAATCCTGAGTTTGTCTTCGACGAATTGGCAATAGGTTCAGCTCTGGAATGTTCCGTTTGACCCATTGGCTTTGCGAGGTTGCCATCACGTCTGTTATTCAAAGTTCACTGACAAAGCTAATATAGATCATGTCTGTTATTCAAAGTTCATGGACAAAGCTAATATAGATCGTGCTCGGAATCGGAAACTTAAGCAATAGTTGAAAAGACCCTTTCCATGTTCTTTTTCTCAAGTCCATGCAGGGTAAGACGTTCTATGACCTCTCCAGTTATATGAAAGATAAGGGACTGGATATTCCATCAATGAGCAAATATTGTAGGAAGGATGCTCTCTTAGTCTTAGGCAAAGGTCAAATACCGAATGGGCTGGGCTAAAGATACACAAGGAACTTTGGTGGAGGCCATTGATGGTGCAGGTGCAAGCTTGTGCGGTGCAGGCCATTCTGCCCATCATGTGTGCACTGCACCAACCCCAGTATCATCACACATCCACACACAAGCCATGATCCCCATACCTCTCTATCTCCAATACGCTAGGTGCCTATCAGCAAAATTCACCACTGCCACCACCTTTCTGGGAAGACCAATCCATGCATTAACTACTCTCTAACTGAAAGACCCCTGCCTTAAAACTGTCCTAACTCTCATCTTCTATACCTTCACATGATGGAGTGGCTGACAGATGAGGGCTGAGATATAAAGGGTCAAAACCAAACGGAGTTGTGTCATTGATTGAGGGATTATAATCATTAGCATCATCATGGTTGCTCTTTGTATCTGAAGCTAATTCCTTCAACATGTGAACAATATGGGAAAGTGAAATTGTTTTCTACCACTGGAGTTGCTGAACCAGATAACAACCATACACTGAGATAGCAAACAGTGCAACCTGGTGTCAAGGGACACCCAACAAGAACACAGCACTTGCTGCCACAGTCAAGGCGGGAATTTGCTATTTGTTCAGAATGCCAGGGGTAACTCACCTACTCTTCACGAAAGACACCGTGGGATCTTCAATGTCCACTCACGACCAGTGCTCGCAGACAGGTCCTTCGCTTATCGCCCATCTGATGGATGGCACATACATTTATGAATCGCCATGCAAGCAAAACACCAGAGTGGGACTTTATAGTTGGATTGAGATACAAACCCAGGCTGGACAGCTCAGAGATGAGTGTGCATACCTCCAGATTATCCTGCCAGCCCCACAAGATACATTACAATATATTTGTTTACCGTACTATGGGATAGTACAATTGAGGTCCAAATTTTCCACGAGAAAAAGTGGCGCCAAAAGTTATTGCGGTTCCACAGACCGGATGTGACATCACATTGCTTGTGGAAAAAAACTATGTAGATTGTAGAGTGACATATGACATTAAAAAGTAACACGTTGATAGATTGATAATTAAATAAATGGTAAATAAAATACAGTGAACGCCCCATCATTAAAGTCATGTTAATGCTGTTTCAACCTACAATAGTATATTAACTTAACCCTTGGATGCAGTGATTGGGCCTCGGAGGCCCACAAGGTTTTTTTGTTGCAAAAACTATGCTGTACAATTTTTTTTTAGAATGAGCCTCATTTTCACCGACTTTCATGTTGTTACACAAAATTCAGTGACATTAAAAAAAATCATTCAGGCTCGTGGGAAAATCTTCATTCTTCACTTATAACCCGAAAATCCGACACGAATGCACGCCTGGGGCCTTCGAGGCCCCGCATAAATGTTGTTGTACTACTATGTTATATCATTATTTTCTTGAAATGAGCCTCATTATATGCTCCTATAACTTGGTTACAAATAATTCAGTGACAAAAATATGAAAATTTAAAAATTTTACACGAATACATAAGTGGGGCCTCCAAGGCCCAATGGCTGCATAGGTGTAGGATTTTTGACAGTTGTGGACATATATATTCTAAATAAAAGGATTAGTGAATCATATTTTTTGAGCAAATACTCCTCCATGAGCCTCAACGTTTTAAAGAAAAAAAAGTTGAAAAACCAAGAACAAAATTTTTTTTTGCAAACAAAAAAGAAGATTCATTACTTGTATGGGATTCTTCCAACTAATAGGATCAATGATTCACATTTTCTGAGCAAATACACATCCATGAGCATTGACTTGGATTGAAAAAGGGTATGAAAGAAAAAAAATCTATAAAAAGAAAAAAAAACATTACAAGAATACATCCATTGGGCCTCCGAGGCCCAATGGCTACGTTTATGTAGGATTTTTGATGCCTGCATCTAAGGGTTAACACATCGGTTGCTGACTTTTGAGCAACGTTGGCAAATAGACATCACTTTTACCCCAATATAGCTGACGTTGGCAAATAGACGTCGCTTTTATCCCAATATAGCTGACGTTGGCAAATAGACATCGTTTTTACCACAATATAGATGAAGTTAGCAAATAGACATCGCTTTTACCCCAATATAGCTGACGGTGGCAAATAGACGTCGCTTTTACCCCAATATAGCTGACGTTGGCAAATAGTTGGCAAATAGACGTCGCTTTTACCCCAATATAGCTGATGTTGGCAAATAGACATCGATTTTACCACTGTAGCTGACGTTGTCAAATAGACGTCGCTTTTACCCCAATATAGCTGACGTTGGCGAATAGACGTCGCTTTTACCCCAATATAGCTGACGTTGGCAAATAGTTGGCAAATAGACGTTGCTTTTACCCCAATATAGCTGATGTTGGCAAATAGACATCGATTTTACCACTGTAGCTGACGTTGTCAAATAGACGTCGCTTTTACCCCAATACAGCTGACGTTGGCGAATAGACATTGCTTTTACCCAAATATAGCTGATCTTAGGAAATAGACATCGCTTTTACCCCAATATAGCTGACGTTGGCAAATAGACGTCGTTTTTACCCAAATATAGCTGATGTTGGCAAATAGACATCGATTTTACCACTATATAGCTGACGTTGTCAAGTAGACGTCACCTTTACCCCCAATATAGCTGACGTTGGCAATTAGATGTCGTTTTTACCACTCTATAGCTGACGTTGGCAAATACACATCGCTTTTACCCCAATATAGCTGATGTTGGCAAATAGACGTGGCTTTTACACCAATATAGCTGATGTTGGCAAATAGACGTCGTTTTCACCACAATATAGCTGACGTTGGCAAATAGACATCGTTTTTACCACTCTATAGCTGACGTTGGCAAATACACGTCGCTTTTACCCCAATATAGCTGATGTTGGCAAATAGACGTGGCTTTTACCCAAATATAGCTGATGTTGGCAAATAGACGTCGATTTCACCACAATATCGATGAAGTTGGCAAATAGACGTCGCTTTTACCACACTATAGATTAAGTTGGCAAATAGACGTCGTTTTTACTCCAATATAGCTGACGTTGGCAGACAGACGTCGTTTTTACCCCAATATAGCTGACGTTAGCGAATAGACATCGCTTTTACCCCAATATAGCTGATGTTGGCAATTAGATGTCGTTTTTACCACTATATAGCTGACGTTGGCAAATAGACATCGTTTTTACCACTCTATAGCTGACGTTGGCAAATAGACATTGCTTTCACCCCAATATAGCTGATGTTAGCAAATAGACATCGCTTTTACCCCAATATAGGTGACGTTGGCAAATAGACATCGCTTTTACCCCAATATAGCTGACGTTGGCAAATAGACGTCGCTTTTACCCCAATATAGCTGATGTTGGCAAATAGACGTCGCCTTTACCCCAATATAGCTGACGTTGGCAAATAGACGTCGCTTTTACCACAATATAGCTGACGTTGGCAAATTGACGTCATTTTTACCGCAATATAGATGAAGTTGGAAAATAGACGTCGTTTTTACTCCAATATAGCTGTCGTTGGCAAACAGATGTCGTTTTTACCCCAATATAGCTGACGTTGGCAAATAGACGTCGCTTTTACCCCAATATAACTGATGTTGGCAAATAGACATCGTTTTTACCACTACTATATCGCTGACGTTGTCAAATAGACGTCACCTTTACCACAATATAGATGAAGTTGGCGAAGACACCTCGCTTTTACCCCAATATAGCTGACGTTGGCAAATAGACGTAGCTTTTACCCCAACAAAGATGAAGTTGGCAAATAGACATCGCTTTTACCCCAATATAGATGACGTTGTCAAATAGACATCGCTTTTACTCCAATATAGATGACGTTGGCGAAGACACGTCGCTTTTACCCCAATATAGCTGACGTTGGCAAATAGACGTAGCTTTTACCCCAACAAAGATGAAGTTGGCAAATAGACATCGCTTTTACCCCAATATAGATGACGTTGGCAAATAGACGTCACCTTTACCACAATATAGATGATGTTGGCAAATAGACGTCACCTTTACCACAATATAGCTGACGTTGGCAAATAGACGTCGCTTTTACCCCAATATAACTGATGTTGGCAAATAGACATCGTTTTTACCACTACTATATCGCTGACGTTGTCAAATAGACGTCACCTTTACCACAATATAGATGAAGTTGGCGAAGACACGTTGCTTTTACCCCAATATAGCTGACGTTGGCAAATAGACGGAGCTTTTACCCCAACAAAGATGAAGTTGGCAAATAGACATCGCTTTTACCCCAATATAGATGACGTTGGCAAATAGACTTCACCTTTACCACAATATAGATGATGTTGGCAAATAGACGTCACCTTTACCACAATATAGATGAAGTTGGCAAATAGACGTCGCTTTTACCCCAATATAGATGACGATGTCAAATAGACATCGCTTTTACTCCAATATAGATGACGTTCGTAAATAGACGTCACCTTTACCACAATATAGATGAATTTGGCAAATAGACGTTGCTTTTACCCCAATATAGATGATGTTGGCAAATAGACATCGCTTTTACCCCAATATAGATGACGTTGGCAAATAGACGTTGCTTTTACCCCAACAAAGATGAAGTTGGCAAATAGACATCGCTTTTACCCCAATATAGATGACGTTGGCAAATAGACGTCACCTTTACCACAATATAGATGATGTTGGCAAATAGACGTCACCTTTACCACAATATAGCTGACGTTGGCAAATAGACGTCGCTTTTACCCCAATATAACTGATGTTGGCAAATAGACATCGTTTTTACCACTACTATATCGCTGACGTTGTCAAATAGACGTCACCTTTACCACAATATAGATGAAGTTGGCGAAGACACGTCGCTTTTACCCCAATATAGCTGACGTTGGCAAATAGACGTAGCTTTTACCCCAACAAAGATGAAGTTGGCAAATAGACATCGCTTTTACCCCAATATAGATGACGTTGGCAAATAGACTTCACCTTTACCACAATATAGATGATGTTGGCAAATAGACGTCACCTTTACCACAATATAGATGAAGTTGGCAAATAGACGTCGCTTTTACCCCAATATAGATGACGATGTCAAATAGACATCGCTTTTACTCCAATATAGATGACGTTCGTAAATAGACGTCACCTTTACCACAATATAGATGAATTTGGCAAATAGACATCGCTTTTACCCCAATATAGATGATGTTGGCAAATAGACATCACCTTTACCAAAATATAGATGAAGTTTACAAATAGACGTCGCTTTTACCCCAATATAAATGACGTTGGCAAATAGACGTCGCTTTTACCCCAATATAGATGACGTTGTCAAATAGACGTCGTTTTTACCACAATATAGATGAAGTTGGCAACTGGACGTCTTTTTACGCCATGTTGCTGACATTGGAACAATGTTAAAAAGGCGATTTTATGACGAGACACGTTGGAAACGTCGGACGAACGTCTGAAAATGCGTTTGCGACCGTTTCCAACGTCAATCAGTGTGCTAGCTGGGAAGACGTCCGATTCACACGGTTATCCATTAAATGATCCTGTTGGCTCTCAACCTTCGCACGTAAAAAAAAAAGTCCATTGCATTATCCCCAAGATGGATGCGTCGATTCCTTACCGAACGTCGTCATCTCAGCGCCATTGCTTCTGCAACATTGATCGACCAACATCTTCACAACCTTCCGAGCTAAGCACTGAAGAAGGAATGCCATTTACATCGACTTACCATCCTGTGACCTCTCAGTCAATAACATCATTTAGAGAAAGTTAAACTTGTCCCACGTCCGCCTTCATTTCAACACAACCGCCTCTTCATTCCCAATTTAAATGGACAATCACGAATCAACCGATAAATTTGAAGTGTTCAGGGCGGGCAGTGACACCCAGCTGTGCTTAAAACGACCAATTCTCAATTTCAGGACCGATCGAAAAGCTCCATCAAGACAATGTCCAGTTTGACTGCGTTTCCCACGAACATAATAACATAGGCCTCAGGCTTCGCTTGCACCAGCTGGAGAGGGAGGGGAGAGTGGGGGATGACATTTCCTCTCATTGCATTACTTGCATACATAATAGCCGGCGAAGCCGGTGTTGTGAATGAACGCATACGTATTATATTGAAAAGCCAGATGTTGCTGGATCCTTTGAGAATTTCGAAGCTTTGACGCACCAAATCGCTCAATGGAGGCCGCCATCTTGCGGATGCGGAAGTATGCATAAACAATTGCGAAAAAGTTCAATAGCAGTTTGTTTCACCCGTCTTTTTTTGATTCACAATCTTATGTTGAAAAGCCAGATGTTGCTGGATCCTTTGAGAATTTCGAAGTTTTGACGCACCAAATCGCTCCATGGAGGCCGCCATCTTGCGGATGCGGAAGTATGCATAAAAAATTGCGAAAACGTTCAATAGGCGCCCGCGGAACTACCTAACTTTCGGTTAGTGCACCCTTCACGACAACAGTCACGACTCTGGGGCATTTTCGAAATTTTTCTCTTTAGTGGTGGACCTAAAAAGCCAAATTAGGCTTCAATCCCATGCTCCCATGCTCAGTAGGTTTGTCTGATTTATGTTGTCCTGCACCTACCGGTATAAGCGGTTTACATAAAGAAAGAAAGCTCGGTTTGATTAACGACAGTCACACATTGCCGTTGAAACGGCGCTATCGTCTGATCTGTCGGCACTGATCTTACTGCAAGCTAACTTCTTCTGGTGGAGGAAGCCGCAGTGCCCGGAGAGAACCAGCCCTGACAGAGACTGAAGTTAGAAGACGACACACATACTGTGAAAACGTATGTTAAGCCCAGTTAAAATTTCTTAAAATAGGCCCTGAGCTAGCACATCGTATAGTTACTTCCTCAAGCTTCTTGTGACATTTATTGTATGCAGGTATTGGGGAGGACTGTCTGCTCTTCTCTTTTACCAAGTCTTACCAGGTAGGGCAAAGGGGGGCATTAAGCTCCAGGGGGCATTAGGCTCCACTACATTGTAAATGCATTATATTTACCTTCAAGATTTACAATGTAGTGGAGCCTAACGCCCACTGGAGCTTAATTCCCCCCCTTTGCCCTTCAGTACCTACTACATCTACCTACTCCCAACTACCTAACATACTTATGCCATAGTGATGGGTAAAATAGTGGCAAGAGGCTTTGACTTCGCCTGCTCATTGCGGCTTTGCAGTCGGGTACTCGTAAATATATAAACGAAATGATGTACATATATGTATATGGCTATATCGGAACTTTGTCAAGATGATCGTAATGAATTGTGCATTCACACCCGCTGCACCGAATGCATTATGCACCTACTGTAAGTGCTGTGTCAATGTCCAACAGGTATCGTCGTCACTCGCCCCTGAGTTCATTCGCGTCCCCATTTCGTTCCTCGCAATGAATCATTACGATCTAATTATATTATAAGGCCGTCCGGTGCACAGAAAATTAATAATCTTGTCAAAAGATCAAAGGTCATCATCACCTAAAATCATCAATTTTCATTCAATTGACCTGAAATTTAAAATTACCTTTTGAGTTTTGTCATCAAATTTTCAACAAACCTTTATTATGATAATACGGAGAAGGCAAATTAAGAATTTTGTCAAAAGGTCAAAAGGTTAAAGGTCAGCGTCACGTAAAATCATCAATTTTCATCCAATTGCCCTGAAATTAAAATTTTCCTTTTGAGTTTTGTCATCAAACTTTCAACAAAGCTTTATTATGAGAATATGGAGAAGGCAAATTAATAATATGGTTAAAAGGTCAACGGTCATCATCATCATACTAAAATACGCCATTTAGTGTCTGTCTGTTGAATTTTTGACGCCAATACATTCTGTCGTTACTTATCCGATCTCAACCAAACTTGAGAGGATGACGAAGGGTTACACAATGAAGGCGTCATTCATTTGCCCCCCCTCCCCAAGGGGTGTTTTCTTCCCCCGAGCGAGTTTTCCCGCCATTGCCGTCAATGGGGTTGCACGTTGAGGTGTATATAAATATTAAATTAGCTTTATCGTGTCATATTTCCAAAGAAGATTTATCGTGGTGTTTTCCCAAAGACGCTTTTATTAACAAAATTAATGATAATCGCATATTGTTAATGTTATTACAAAACAATATTAATACTAATAATGTCCCACTTCCCCAAGGCGTTTTTCCTGCAGTAATAACGTGTATAAATAGCTTATATCCGGCGCCGGCTCATTGCGGCTTTGCAGTCGGTACTAGTAGCCGGCGAAGCCGGTGTTGTCAATGACCGCGTACGTATTATGTTGAAAACCTGATTATGCCTTGGCTCGAGAATTCCGAAGCGCAGTGGAGGCCGCCATCTTGCGGATGCGGAAGTATGCATAACAAATTTAAAACGTTCATTAGGAGTTTCTTTCACCCATCATTGTTTGATTCACAATCTTATGCACCTCCAATGTATTATTAAAATACTTTAAGACCAACATCGGCCCGCACGGGCCTGGTTATCTTCAACGAAACGCGTTACCAAACACCGGACCCAATGAGAGTCGAGCATTTGCAAAAATATTTCTAAAATGAAATCACTCAATGGTGGCCGCCATCGACCGGATGCGGAAGTTTGCATAAAACAATTGCGAAAGAGTTCAATAGGAGTTTGTTTCACCCGTCGTTCTTTGATTCACAATCTAATGAACCTCTAATTATTAATTAAAATACGTTAAGACCAACCTCGTTATCTTCAATGAAAATCGTCATCAAACACCAGAACCAATGAGATTCGAGCATTTGAAAAAATATTTTCTTAAAGCTTATTACGCGTTTCGGAGGGTGAAAACGGCATCAAATATTCTAAAATTGACGATGAATTATTTTTTAGAAATCTCGTGGCCATAGGGGATAGTTTTTCACGGCCAGAAATACGGTATAAACGGTTTACATATTTAGTTTAGAAATACGGATAGTTTTTCACGGCCGGAAATATCCGAAGTTGAGACGGAATTCACCGAATGAATCACTGGAAGCTAACTTCTTCTGGTGGAGGAAGCCGCAGTGCCCGGAGAGAACCAGTCCTGACAGCGACTGAAGTTAGAAGACTACACACATACTGTGAAAACGTATGTTAAGCCCTGTTAAAATTTCTTAAAATAGGCCTTAAGCTAGCACATCGTATAGTTACTTCCTTAAGCTTCTTGTGACATTTATTTTATGCAGGTATTGGGGAGGACTGTCTGCTCTTCTCTTTTACCAAGTCTTACCAGGTACGGTACCTACTACACCTACCTACTACCAACTACCTAACCTACTGATGCCATAGTGATGGGTAAAATAGTGGCAAGAGGCTTTGGCTTCGCCAGCTCATTGCGGCTTTGCAGTCGGTACTAGTAGCCGGCGAAGCCGGTGTTGTCAATGAACGCGTACGTATTATGTTGAAAACCTGATTATGCCTTGGCTCGAGAATCCGAAGCGCAGTGGAGGCGGCCATCTTGCGGATGCGGAAGTATGCATAACAAATTTAAAACGTTCATTAGGAGTTTCTTTCACCCATCATTATTTGATTCACAATCTTATGCACCTCCAATGTATTATTAAAATACTTTAAGACCAACATCGGCCCGCACGGGCCTGGTTATCTTCAACGAAACGCGTCACCAAACACCGGACCCAATGAGAGTCGAGCATTTGCAAAAATATTTCTAAAATGAAATCACTCAATGGTGGCCGCCATCGACCGGATGCGGAAGTTTGCATAAAACAATTGCGAAAGAGTTCAATAGGAGTTTGTTTCACCCATCGTTCTTTGATTCACAATCTAATGAACCTCTAATTAGTAATTAAAGTACGTTAAGACCAACCTCGTTATCTTCAACGAAAATCGTCATCAAACACCAGAACCAATGAGATTCGAGCATTTGGAAAAAATTTTTTAAAGGTTATTACGCGTTTCGGAGGGTGAAAACGGCGTCAAATATTCTAAAATAGACGAAGAATTATTTTTTAGAAATAACGGCGCTATCGTCTGATCTGTCGGCACTGATCTTACTGCAAGCTAACTTCTTCTGGTGGAGGAAGCCGCAGTGCCCGAAGAGAACCAGCCCTGACAGCGACTGAAGTTAGAAGACGACACACATACTGTGAAAACGTATGTTAAGCCCAGTTAAAATTTCTTAAAATAGGCCCTGAGCTAGCACATCGTATAGTTACTTCCTTAAGCTTCTTGTGACATTTATTGTATGTAGGTATTGGGGAGGACTGTCTGCTCTTCTCTTTTACCAAGTCTTACCAGGTACGGTACCTACTACACCGACCTACTATCAACTACCTAACCTACTGATGCCATCGTGATGGGTAAAATAGTGGCAAGAGGCTTTGAATTCGCCGGCTCATTGCGGCTTTGCAGTCGGGTACTAGTAGCTGGCGAAGCCGGTGTTGTGAATGAACGCGTACGTATTATGTTAAAAAGCCAGATTTTGCTGGATCCCTTGAGAATTTCGAAGCTTTGACGCAACAAATCGCTTAATGGAGGCCGCCATTTTGCGGATGCGGAAGTATGCATAACAAATTGAAAAAAGTTCAATAGGAGTTTGTTTCGCCCGTCTTTTTTTAATTCACAATCTTATGCACCTCTAATTTGTAATTAAAATACTTTAAGACCAACCTCGGCCCACACGGGCCTGGTTATCTTCAACGAAAATCGTCACCAAACACCGGAACCAATGAGATTCGAGCATTTGAAAAAATATTTCAAAAACCAAATCACTCAATGGAGGCCGCCATCGTCCGGATGCGGAAGTATGCATTTAAAAATTGCGAAAAAGTTCAATAGGAGTTTGTTTCACCCGTCTTTGTTTGATTCACAATCCTATGCACCTCTAATTTGTAATTAAAATACTTTAAGACCAACCTCGTTCCCCGGGCCCACACGGGCCCTGGTTATCTTCAACGAAAATCGTCACCAATTACCGGAACCAATGAGATTCGAGCATTTGAAAAAATATTTCAAAAAAGCTTTTTACCACATTTCGGACGCTAAAAACGGCGTCAAATATTCTAAAATTGACGAAGATTTATTTTTTAGAAATCTCGCGGCCGTTGGGGATAGTTTTTCACGGCCGGAAATATCCGAAGTTGAGACGGAATTCACCGAATTAATCAAGAAGGAAATTTTATAAATTTTAATCTCATCCAGAATGCAAATGGTGTCATTTTGAACTAGGTACTGTACCTACTACACCTACCTACTACCAACTACCTAACCTACTGATGCCATAGTGATGGGTAAAATAGTGGCAAGAGGCTTTGGCCTCACCGGCTCATTGCGGCTTTGCAGTCGGGTACTAGTAGTTATAATGGCGTTTCCGTAGAAGCAACAGCTTCTACAGGAAGTAAAAACATAATAAACCACAAACACGTATGCTTAGCTTTTTAAACAGTCACTGATGCTCCTTATAACACTAAATTAATAAATTTGGAAGAATCCCGGCATCCGTGAAGTAAGGTTTACTTACAGAACGAAGCAAAGATTGTACTCTATATAACCCACAATGTTGAGTTCATAACATACCCCTTTCTGTCGCTACCATGGCATTTTTCGAAGCGAACTTTTGAAACTCGCTCCTGCTGTTATGATACGAAACTGAAAGGGACAAGCTCGGGTTGTGCTCATTTGCCAAGCAGCTAGCTAGCGCTTGCCAAGCCAGCCGTTCCTTAACGGTTTTGAATGGAGTGCTTGCTCAAATGCTTAAAGCACTTGGCGATCTCTTCATAAGAAACTTGGTGAATGAACACACACCCAATGTTCTTGAGATCCGACCATAGATCGACTGTAAGCTATATACCCCAAAGAGGAATGACCCTTTCTGTAGCTCCCATAGTGATTGGGTGCACTGGTCACCTAAAATCATCAATTTTCATTCAATTGACCTGAAATTTAAATTTACCTTTTGAGTTTTGTCATCAAATTTTCAACAAATCCATGTTATGATAATACGGAGAAGGAAAATTAATAATGTTGTCAAAAGGTCAAAATCTTAAAGGTCAGCATCACCTAAAATCATCAATTTTCATCCAATTCATCTGAAATTTCAATTTATCATTTGAGTTTTGTCATCAGATTTTCAACAAAGCTTTATTATGAGAATATGGAGAAGAAATATAATAATTTGGTCAAAAGGTCAAATGGTCACTGAATTCAACCACCAACTATTTTTGAGGTCAACATTGGCCAAAAGGTCAACATAGGCCAGATTTCTAAAATACTTCAATTTTAATCCGATTGATTTGAAATTTTAAGAGGATTTGCATATCTGGTCACTGAATTAAACCATCAACTATTTTGGAGGTCAACATTGGCCAAAAGGTCAACATAGGCCAAATCTCTAAAATCTTCAATTTTAATCCGATTGACTTGAAATCTTAAGAGGATTTGCATAACTGGTCACTGAATTCAACCAACGAGCATTTTTTGATGTCCAACATAGGCCAACACCTTATTTTAGGAATTTTTCAAGTATCGTGCTATGCACGACATATTTTTGTTTGTTTGTTTGTTTGTTGTCTGTCTGTGGACAAGATATCTCAAAAAGTTGTGGATGGATTCGAACGAAATTTGGCAGAGAGGTAGTGTATGTGACACAGACGAAATGATTATATTTTGGTAAAGATCCGGATTCGGATCCGGCTAGTATAATTTTTTAAGTTATTCTTCACCATTAGAAGATAAGGCCAAAAACTTCATATAGCAGGATATCTCAAAAAGTTATGGACGGATTTGGTCGAAACCTGGTAGAGAGGTTGTGTGTGTGACAAGGACTCATCGATTCGATTTTGGTGAAGATCTGAATATTAGTCAGGGCCCTTAGGGATATTTTGGGGCCGTTTGGTTCAAATTCTTCCAAAAGCACCAAATTTGGCCCAGATGTTGCCCATGCCATACTCTTTCGATTTTTGACGGGCGCCAAGACGGGCGCCCCCCCCCCCCGGGGGCCCCATATTGGCGAAATACTAAATGGCCGCCACCCGGATTAGAGGAAAATCAGTTAAATAACCAAAAGGGTTGGAATCATGTATGATACCACTTTTCAGGGGTTTTCGAGGTCGAGGAATCCAATTATGATGTTATTTTGATGATTCGAGGTCAAGGTCAACCCTCAAGGTCATCTTAAAGGTCATTTTTTGAGTCAAACATGTCGGTTTTTGAGTTTTTGTCAAGATTTACGCGAGGTTCACCATTTTATGTTTCTGGGTTGGGTAATCGAACTCTGACCTTATTTTTGACAATTAGAGGAAATATTTGCATGTCTATTTCCTAATTTTCAGGCATATGCAGTTCATCAGTCTAATTACAAAGGTACGGATATTGATGTTTTATGAACTGTATGCCATATCCTTGTGTTTAATTTTTGTGCGATCATGATCCGGGTTCATGTATACATGATTGTATACATGTCATAAATATGACGTCATAGGTCATGTGACCTGGCGGCCATATTGGATTTTATGAAAACCTTAAAAATGGATCCCTGCCTTCATTTTTCGATCGATTCATTTTGAACTTTGACCACTTATAGTACGCCATGTGATTGGATGCATATCCTAATTATGACGTCATAGGTCAGGTGACATGGCGGGATGGACCGGTATGGTCCCCGGATCATACCGCCCTTGGCACCCGTCAAAAATCGAAAGAGTATGGCATGGGCAACATCTGCGCCAAATTTGATGCTTTTGGAAGAATTTGAACCAAAATATCCCTAAGGGCCCTGACTATATAGAGTCGGATACGATAATTATTTAATATAAAAGTGATTCTTCACCTTTGAGTGATAGGGCTAAAACCGATACATATATGTATATGATATGTATATGATATATGATATATCACGATATCTCAAAAAGTTATGGATGACATGACTAAACTAGGTGAATGAGTTGGTTAAGTAACAAGAACAAGTGATTAGATTTTGGTTCAGGTCCGAATCCAGATCCGGCCTATCAGTGGGATACAAAACATAAACTGTTCAGCCTGACGGAGGATGCTCTCTACCGATTGCCGTTCTAGTTGTTTACTTGCATTCGTTACACTTTTGTGCAATTGCAATATTTCTTATGAGGAGTCAAATTGGGGAGTGAGTGGGGGGAGTGGAGATGTTCAGCCGGCTTGCAGCCGTGTCGCAAAGTTCACGATCGGAATAAACATGAGAAGCTGTCAAACTCGTTCCTGGAGCTGAAACCACGCGACGCTGACATTCACGCACGCACTGTCCCACCTTGGACTGCATCTCAAAACGACTGTCTTGGCGAGTGAGCCGCAGACGACCGCGACTATATATGTATATCTGGCGATCATAGCCTCATCTGTATGGTGCATTCTCACTTCTGAACTCAAACTCTCTCTACCCATACATCATATCTGTAAGGCATAAACTACCTCTGAATGACATGGCAAGATGACATTTGAATGGGGCTGTCAACAATCATATTTTCTGGGGTGCTGAGCCTCATGAGGAAGTGTCTGAGATGAAGGTCCTAAGTCCACTTGCTTCTGTGCATTGAATGCCAGATGGAATATACTGTGACCGTATTGGTTTGAGGACGCCAATGGTAAGATGGTCACAGTTAACGGCGAGCAGTACCGTGAGGTCTTACGCTGATCTCGCTCAACTACTGTCTCCAACCCACTCAGACTTGCATGGTTCATGCAGGACGGTGCCCCCACCGCACACTGCAGGTGAAACCATCGACTTGCTCCACCAGCTGTCATCAGCCTGGGCACAGCACATGAGTGGGTGCCCCACAGACCGGATTTGAATCCATTGGATTTCATTAACAGGATTAATTGATCAACAGGATTACACACACACACACACACACACACACACACACACACACACACACACACACACGGCGGTGAACGAATCATAATAAATGCCCAAAATCAAGGACACTACACCAATGGATTTTAAAAGATGGTGGGACAGACTACCGAATACAATTTGTGTACAAGCATGAACACAGTAAGCCAGAAAAGGTATCTCTTACTCACCTTGCGAAAAACTTCCAAAAACAGGTGCAATTGGAAGATGTCATGAACCAAATCGAAACAGCAACGAATACAGCCTCAACGATTGCAAAAAAAGACAACAGAAAAATACAAGATGAAATACCAGCAGATATATAGTGACAACTGGGAGAAAGACAAGAGTAGGGAAATATAAAAAAGAGTTGGACAGATTAGGGATAGACAAAGAAGGATCACTGGAATGGCTAAGAAGAGGTCAGCTCAACTGGGACGGAGAATGAATCATTATTAATGCCCAAGACCAAGGAAACCACACCAATGGATTTAAAAACATGGCAGGAGTGAAACAATCGGATAAGTGTAGATTCTGTAAGATATAAACAGAAAACACGAGCCATCTCCTAAAGGGATGTAAAATACTCCTGTCAGAGCAGCTGTACATCCAAAGGCACAACAAGGTATGTAGAGTAATCCACTGGCACATCTGCAAAAATATTAATATCCCAGTTCCACAAAACTCGTGGAAACATGAACCAAAACCCATCATTGAAAACAAGGACATAATGCTCACATATGACCTGATGATCCCATCCAGCGTGAACGTAGAAAACAAACCATTGTGACCAGACATAGTACTCAGGAACAAAAAGGAAAATACAGCATTGCTGCTTGAGATATCAGTACCCAGCGATTTTGGCCTAAACAATGTAGAAATCAAGAAAATGACCAAATACCAAGACCTCAAGAATGAAGTGAAAAGATCCTGGAAGCTGAAGAACGCTGAAACTGTACCAGTGATAATTGGGGCAACGGGATATGAAAAGCACAACCTTACAAAGACCCTACAAACCATCCCTGGGAACATTACCACAAACAAACAACTACAGTTGGAGGCTGTACGGGGCTCAGTGACGATCCTGAAAAGAGCCCTTGGAACAAACCTCTGAGAACAACTTAGCCCACAAGTCGCAATCCTTCACCGAAGGAGGGGTGGATACTTTGAGTCCTGAGAGGACTCCGTTCCACATTCTAAAATCCAAATTATGGAGATAACAACCAACGACACACACTCTACAACATGCATCACTACAGAGGCACAGGCTTGTTTTAATCAAAATGCATGTGATTAATACCATGGCGGTGAGAGTGGGGTGTTTTTAATATCGTGGACGTGAGGTGTTTAAACTCAACTCATGTGAGGTTCACCACCACGTTATTTAAAATTCATCACCACATGTCGCTCAAGTAGTCTAAGACATAGGCTTAATTTAACCAAAATACTTCAAATGGTGAATCATATAAAGGAATGAAAACATGACATGCATTGTTTTGATTTTTCGTTGCCTTTGTTTTGATTTTTCATGCTTTCATTTGCTTGGAAGTGCTCCACAAATCGCTGATGGCTCCTATTGGAAGGTCTATTATTATGGGTGTGAACATTGCAATACTGACGGTATAGTCGGTACACCTGCATGTAGGATTTTGTCTCAAACCACAAAGCCACGATTTTCACTTTTTGTTCCACTGTGAACAACATAAGGGGTGTTGCAAAACATTTTACCTTTTTTTCCCCCGAGGACCCATTACGGTTGTGCATGCATTCGGGGTAAAAAAGGTAAAATGTTTTGCAACACCCCTTAGTTGACGTAGGGTCCTACTGACTACTTGTTAGAAATGGCAAACCACTACCACCATAATCTGCAAGAGAGAAGGGTATTGCATAAGAAAGGACAGAATATCAGGCTGCTCAATTACTCCACTTTTTTTAAACACCCTGAACATACTGTATATATATATATATATATATATATATATATATATATATATATATATATATATATATATATATATATATATATATATATATATATATATATTGTTATGTCGGTGGGGTAAAGGAATATCTAGAGCCAGGTAGATCTGAATAGGTAACATGCTTCATCTGTCGCGATAGGGAATCAACCCTGTAATAAGTTCTGTGTTCTAGGCGGGTTGTCGGGTAAGAGTATACCTGTGAACATACCAGGATGTTCGGGTGTTAGATAGTGTAGGGATTAAGATAAACCCCTGTGTGTCAAAACTGGTAGCCAAACCGTTGTCCCTTATGGCAATGCATACCCATATAAACACTTAGACAGGCCCTGTAGTGCACACATTAATTAAATTCCCTTCCCTGACAATGACTTTGGAAGAAAACGGACAGGAAACCAGGACAGGACACCACCGATGATGGCTGCCGCCGGTCGCAACTTGCATAGCAACATGCCCAGGAGGCCTGTGATTGGTCAGCGCGGTAGGCGCGAACCTCCAGCCAACCAGTGCGGGAGGCGCAAAGACGCAACTAAGAAGGAGATTGTGATTGGAGGGAAGGCGCTGGGAGGTTCAGTGGAAGTCGCTGGTTGGTGACGCGCCAAGGCTGACGTCACCGCCCAGGTGATAAAAGTGCGCTGCACGATTTTCAGGAGGGAGCTCTAGCCCTGGTGCTCTCTGGCTGTTTTGACGTGTTTGAAGCTCTTGCGCTTCGTCTTGGTCTTGAGAGGTCCTGGTGGTCGTTGGCTCGCCATCTGCGTGGTGCTTGGAGCGGTGCTCGGTGCTTATGCTTGGAGAGGTGCTCGGTGCTTGTGCAGGAGCAGGGCTCGGTGCTGTGAACGGGCGGGACCTCGTGTGCGAATGGAGAGGACGTTGGCTCGGGCCTTCACGGTGCTGTGGTGCTGGAGTGAGGGACCTCGTGGTGTGCAGCAGAGCTTGGAGCCGCGTGGAGACAAGACGATGGACAGATAAGACCACACACCACTCACACACCATAATGAACGTTTTATTTTCCTTAATTCGTATTTCCTCGTCTCGTATCCGAAATCTGTCATGTGGGGACGTCCCGATTCGGATATTTATTACAGGTATGCGACGAGGTAACGCGACTCGAGGAGCACGGATTGAGCGAGGTGGAGCAGAGCGTGGTTAAAATGACCGGGATAGAGATCACGACCCGGGGTATGGGGAAGCCGGCGACCGCCGAAGTAGAAAAGAAAATTTTAATAAAGCCAGCGGTCGTCGGGGGAAAAGACACTGGAATGAAAGAAGAAGAAATTAGAAATCTAACCAAACAAATAGTAGTGGAAATTGGGTTGGAAGAGACGCCGGACTTAGAAGAGCACTCGCGGGGTGAAGGGATGGAAATTGTGCAAAGTCCATGTTCGCATCATGATGTCGTGCTGCATAATCCTTATAAAGATTTGCAGGTGCATGTGGAGAGGAGGATCCCAAAGGTGAGTAAGGTGGTATATGGTGCGAAAAGATTTTTCAGGAGAGTGTTTGCCGCGAAAGGAATTTTCGCGCGCTTGGGATCAAGGCGTAACCCGGGCGCTCGTAAAAGGTCCGTGGTGCGCGTTATGGATGGCAATGGCGCGCGTGTGAGGAAAAGGTGTGTGAAGGTGAACGGCGTGTGTGTGCGAATGGCGCCCGAGCGCGAGAGTGTTACCAAGTGCGAGGGAGAGTGCACGACAGAGTATGGAAGTGAAACCGAGTGCGAGCGAGAATGCACGTTGGAGTGTATGTGTGATGAGAGTGATACGGAGAGTGATATGGATGAGGAGCGTGTGCGAGGATGCACACTTGGAATGGTTGAGCGTGTGCAAGGAGGCACACCTGAGTTGGTGGTGGAGCGCGTGATAGGGGAGTGTTACAGGGGATGTAACGGAAGAGTGCACGCCCGTGGTGGTTACGAAGTACGTAATGGGGGAGAGTGCACGTGAGAAGTGTGTGAACGACGAGTGTGTGCCAAGGTGTGTTGGGGAGTGTGTGAACAGCGAGTGGTGTGTAACAGAGAGTGCGGTGGCGGAATTGACGGAGTGTATGGGATGTATGAGCAAAGAACGGAACGAGTGGTGTGAGCATGTACGGGGAGCATCGACGTTAAATGGGACAACGTTCAGACCGACGTTTAGCCGACGCGAGCCCCGGTCTGTGCCGGGCGGTGTGGGCTGCGGGAGCCGGCGGGGATCGGTGTCGCATCGCTCCTGTTCGGAGCGCTGTGCGCAATCTGGGCCGGGCTCCGCCCTGCACGGTCGGTTCTGCGCTTTGCCGGGCAAGGTGACCGGCCCGGTTCGAGGGAAGGTAGGAGGGGACGGAATGGCGCCCCCTTGTGGTGGCGGCGTTCCACCCTGGCAAGGCTGGGCCATCACGCATGGGAGCGAAAAGCCCTGTGTAGGGATGGTGCTTTGAACCTTGGCCCGAGTAAACCTCCTCCCCTGAACCGAATGCCGGATGGACCCAACCGCAGTAGACCAAACCACCCATATGCATTGCGTGGCTTTGCGAAGCCGAGCTTTGAAAATGCATGGACGTACCGAGAGGCTCAAGTTTAGCGGACTGTGATGATGATAGTGTTATTGTTTGGAATTAATGGGGATTTGAAATTGGAATTGGCTTGAAATTAATGGTGATTCGAAATTGGGAATAGTGATGGTTGAAAATTGATACCCAGTGTCGGGGGGTGGTATCTCTACCATCCCTCACAAGTGTGGGCAAAGGAGCTATAGTTTTATGGGGTATGGCTGTGAAAACTAGCCCGGGAGGGTTAGGTTATTGATTAGGGATCTAGAGAAATGACAATAGGTAACTTTAGATTTAAGTAGTAACATGGTACAGGTAGTAGGGGACGTAGGTAGATTAGTTTGGATTACAATGACGTGGGAGCGCTTAGTATAAGGGAAGACTGGGAAGCACAAATCTTAGAAGGGAGTAGTCAGCTTAGATGATGCAGTGTGTGTGTAAAAAGTGATTGAGCAGAGTATTGTGAAAAGTGCGATTGTGATTTGTATTGAATGAATGCGCCTGGGAGGAAAGGAGGGTGCAAGTGCCACCAGGTGTGTGTGAGAACCAGGTGAGTGTGCAAGTGCAGGTGAAGCACAGGTGTATGGAGAATGGAATATGGAATGAATGGTCTGGAGTGAATGGAGCATGGAATACATGGAGTATGGAATAAATGGTATGGAATGGTATGGAGTATTGAATGGATGGTGTGGAGTGAGTAGTGTGGAATATGTGGAGTGGAGTGGTTGGTGCGAAAGAAGTGAGTGGGGAAGATGGACGCCTTCACGAATACCCGGGGAGGGTAGTTTAAAATTAGGTAGAGGGAGTAGGTAAATTGTGGTTGGATATTGGCATCTGTGGTGCGGGTAGTTGCACGGAAGTGTTGTGTTGGGTGCATTAGTGGAGTCAATTGGCTGGGCGTGTGGCCTGTTAGTGAGTGTGATTGGTTGAGCACTCCGCCACTGTTAGTATGTCGGCCAGGTGAAGCCGCAGGTAGGCTCTGGGAGCCAGTAGAGTTGTTCAATGGGGCCCGAGGATCCGGAGGACGGACCCGGGTAGCCCCGACGCCAGAGAGGGTGGTAGTGGGGTGAGAGCGCCAGAGGGCCTTCCCCAGGTAGGTTAGGGTAAGGAGCAGGTAAGCTCGGAGGCAACTGCAGTGGCGGAGGTGTGCAGGTGAGCGGACCTGCTGGGAGCGCCACACGACCCAGCCCAGAAATTGTGCGAGGGCACAGGGAGTAGAATCGGGGGAGTGAGACCCCAAATTGGTGAGCACCATAGTTTGGTCAATGGGAGTTCGGTTCTTAGAACCACATAGTGTAAGATGGCCAATGGTTTGGCAGGGAAAGACCCCGGGTAGAGTAAAAGTGTTAAAGTCATTTAGAGTATAGTTAGGATTGGAATCTCTTCGCACCATCTACATCCACTCACCAAGGTGACGGGACTCCACACCACTGATTTTTGCAAATGTCTGGTATGTGAGACGCATCATGATGTGGGTGTGACATTGTGCTCATTGTTCCATCTCTTCCTCCTTAGGAGGGATTGATGGGGAATTGATTGATGGCAAATTTGGTTAGTGGGATTGTGGACGAATTTGGTATAGAGGGAAAATATGGGGAAGACAAGACTATAGCGATGGATTTGTAAATTGTGTAAATACGGGTTAAGGGGCAAGGGTAGATTAGGTGACATGGGGGGGTGGGGGGGGGGGTACATACGGTAGGGACAAGCTTTCTCCGCTCGCTCTCCTGCGCACCTCACCTCTGCATTACCTTGTGATGATGTGTACTTTTGCGCCCTTGCACCCCGCTAACTCTGCTTTGTCTTCTTTCCCCACCTATGGACCGTGCTCTCTGGGCACTGAGGGGAAAGCGTGCAGGCGCCACAGTTGTTTGCCCGCACCCTCGCTGCTGCCTGCCTGGACTGGTACCACATTTATGGACCGCACGTTGTTGTGGCCGAGCACCACAATATGGACCACATATATGTGGCCGAGCACCACTCATGGACCCCACGTTTTGGGGCCTGGCATCGCTGCTGGGAATCTTGCTTGCGGACCACGGTCACGGTGGCACCTAAGCCATGCAGGTGGACCACCTTAGTTGGCCCCTGCTGGCCATAATTAAAGAAATGGACACATTTTGTGCCTTCTTATTATTATCAAATAGGCCGCAAGCACAGAACATCAAGATGTCGTCTAGAACCAGCGGCCCAGCAGAGCAGGGGAAGCAAGAAACAAGGTCATCAGTTTGTTTATTATTGAAATGTGATGACATGTGTGAAATGAGCACTGGATGGTGCTTTTCGTGCTTTTGGTGCTTATTGGTGCTTTGGTGAATTGTAATGCTCTTGTGCTCGGGGGTGCACTGCAATATCAATCTCTGCACTAAGTAATTCCCAGTTTATTCAATCCCAAACTGCCAGTCTATAACTTCAAATATATATATATATATACACACTACCGGTCAAAAGTTTTAGAACGCCTCAATTTTTCAAGTTTTTTTTGAAATTTACGCAGTTTAATGTCTCAATGTACTCTGAAATTAAGCATAGAACAAATACACAATTGGAGATGAAAAGGAAATCACAGAATCATTTTGTTTAACAAAATTGATATTTAAATTTTTGACTCAGCAAAGTAGCCACCTTTTGCAGATATAACTGCTGCACACACTCGTGGCATTCTTTCTACAATGGAAATCAAATATTGAATGGGAAGTTCTTCCCAACACTGTTGCAGAAGTTCCCACAAATGTGTTGCACTTGTAGGTTGCTTTGCTTTCACCCTTCTGTCCAGTTCATCCCAAACCAGCTCGATGGGGTTTAAGTCTGGAGACTGTGCTGGCCATTCCATGATTTCAAGCCTACCGTCTTGTTCTTTTCCTCATTTTACATATATACACAATGATTCTCATTTCTATTGGACATCGTTCCTTTCCTATTCCATCTCCAGGCGATGAATGACATCATCAAGCGATGAACGTAGCCGAAGAGGAGTACTCAGTTTTGAGCGTGTTGTCCTGTTGATATATTAGCCATCCTATGAGCTAAGAAGCTGAAATTTGGGCACAATAGTGAGCAAGTGTTTTCACAAAAAGTGTTTATTATTTTTTATTTATCAATTAATTGATTAATTACTTAATTATTAGGAGTTTTAAGTACTTATTTATTTTCTTTCTCATCTGGACAATATATGTATGCTCCCCTTCCATGTCTTCCCTCTCTTCAAATTGCACCACAGCTGAATCCCATCATGAGAAGGCTGACTGCCTCAAGTCCTTTTGCTTCCAAATCTTGTTTCCCTAACCCTTCACTCTTGGTACCCATTTCTCCCTCTCGTACCCAACTGCTGCTGGACTTCGTGTATTTTGCACCTGAGAAGGTTCTTTCAAACCTCGACTCTGACTCTGCGACTGGACTGGACGGCATCAGTTCACGTGTCCTAAAATCCTGCTCTGCTTCTCTGGCAAATCCCCTCTCTACCCTTTTCACCATATCATTGTTGCTCTGCCATCTTCCATCTGCTTGGAAATCCGCCAACATCACTGCATTACATAAACTAGAAGGGTACTCGGTCGAGAGCATACCTCCACTAGGCTGAACAGTTTAAGTTTTGCATCCCACTGATAGGCCGGATATGCATCCAGACCTCAACAAAAATGTATTCAGTTTGTTCTTGTCACCTACCCAACTCATCGAGCAAGTTTTGTTACAACCTGTCCATAACTTGTTGCGACAGCGTGCCATAAAACGTTTTTGGGTCTATCTCTCAATGGTGATAAATTGCTTGAAAGAATTTAAAATCCTCGTATCCAGATCCGGATCTCCTCAAAAATCGAATCAGTTCTTCTTTGTCACTCACACACTTTGGAGGAAAAGCACGAAATCTCAACAAGTTACGGACGGATTGGGATGAACTTTGGTGGACAGGTTGGGTGTGTGACAAGGACGAATTGATTCGATTTTGTTGAAGATTCGGATCCGGAAACAACAATTTAAAAAAAAATTAAGTTATTCTTCACGATTGACGGATGGAGCCAAAAACGATATAGCGTGATAGGCCTATATTGATATTTCAATAAGTTGTGGACGGATTATGATAAAACCTTGTGGATGAGTTGGGTAGGTGACAACAACAAACTGATTCGATTTTGATTCAGGTTTGGATGCAGATCCGGCCTATCATTGGAATACAAAACATAACCTGTTCAGCCTGGCAGAGGTTTGCACTCTACTGTGTGCTGTTTCTGACACCCCCCTACAAGATCATTCGTATCTTGGCTTCCTGAAGTCTTGTCATCCTGACATCATGACGTGGATGGAATGTGAGTGGGGTGGAGTATGGGGAGTGGTGGAGGACATTCAAATCCCATATCTCTGAATTTTGGGAGACAAACAGCCATCGATCTCGATACATCGATTTCTTCATCAATGATCTCCCCGACTCTCTTGAAAATCCTCTCTATGTCTTTGCTGTTGACTCTACTCTCTGTCGCTCCATTCTTCATCCCTCAGATCAGCAGTCTGCAGCCTCCTCACTCTCTGCAGACCTGGACAATATCACAGACTGGGCAAACAAGTGGAACATGTCTTTCAATCCTGACAAATCTCACACCCTTACGATGACTCTCCGAAAAGACCGACTGGACAACCCTCCCATCCACTTTCTGAATAATCCTCTCCAAGAAGTTCTGTCACTCAAGCTTTTGGGTCTCACTATCTGCCATGATCTTTCCTGGGAAAACCACATTTGAAATCTGGCCTCCAAAGCCAGTCGCCGACTGGGCATCCTCCGTCGTGCGATGTCCTTCCTTGGCACACCTGAGCTCCCCACCACATATAAGGCTTTCATCCGCAGCTCAGTGGAGTACTGCTCTCCCCTCTGGGCTGGTGCTCCTGCCTCACACCTAGCTCGTCTTCACGCTGTTGAAACCAAAGCGTTCAGAATCATTGGAATCTCCCGCGATGAAGCTAACTCCGAGGGCCTTTCACTTACTCACCGCAGGCAGGTTGGTGGTCTTTCTGTCTTCTACCGACTCCTCTCCGGCCTTGCTCCTCCAGCTCTCTCTGGGCTCTGTCCCTCAAATATTCTTACAGGTCGCACAAGATCTGCCAGTAACCCTCTTATGGTTAAACTGCCAAAATCAAGACTCTCTGCTCACCTTCATTCCTCTTTTCTCCAGCCTCTGGAACAAACTTCCTGACTCTTCAATCCCACTCCACCCTCCAGGTCTTTAAAACAGCTGTTCACCACCATCTCTTATCTTCCCCCATCCAAAACCTTGATCTTTTCTACCCCCACTAATTTCACCCCAATTCCACTTTTTTGAAATACCAACTTCTTTCCTGGAAGTGCTTGGTGTACTGTGTTTATACTTCTCCCACCCCAGCCCTTTCCACGCCGCCTCCCCCCAAGCCCTCTCCCTCCCACACATTCCCGATGTCCCTGCTCTCAAATGTTGAGTTTATGTGCTTCTCCTTCTCTCCCCATCTTGTCTGCTGCTCCGCATTTTATATACTTTTGTGGCGGATACGAAAGCACTGACGTGGAGACATCACCCCGCACACCAAGTGGGGATGGGCCACGCCAGGGAGAGAGGCGTGGCCTCACGATATACACGGGGGGCGCAGCCCTGAGCAGCTTAGTGCTGCAGTTTGAGTACTTTCAATAAAGACTCTTTTATGAACCGCGTTGTCCGCTTGCTCCTTGCGTAAGCATTAGCGCGCGCAGCATCACGCTTTATATGGTGACCTCGACGTTGGATCTGCCGTAGCGATCCTTCCGAACACGACGCCATTGCAATGGCAAATGACAAGGCAATGGCGATTAAACTTCCCGAATTTTGGGCGGCCCAGGCCCGAAGTCTGGTTCGTTCAAGCCGAAGCCCAATTTCAGCTTCGGCGCCTCACCAACGACGACATGCGCTACTGCCATGTCGTCGCCTCCCTCGGGCCCGGCACGGCCGCTCGAGTTGTGTCCGTCCTTCGCCACCCACCGGACGGCCACAAGTACGAGGCACTCAAGCGGCTACTCCTAGCCACGTTCGGCCTCACGGACGACGCACGGGCCGACCGCCTCCTGGATCTCCCCGAGCTCGGCGACACGCGCCCGTCGGCCCGAATGGACCATATGCTGTCACTGTTGGGCGACGAAGCCCCCGGTTCTCTATTCCGGGCGCTTTTCCGTCGCCAACTTCCAGCGCAGGTTCGCCTCGCGTTGGCCGGGACCGGGCTAATGGAACCCCGAGCATTGGCAGCCGAGGCGGACAGGTACTTCGCGGCTTCGGATACGCGGGCGAGAGTCGGTGCGGCCGTCACGGACCTCGAGGCTGATGCTGCTGATGCTGCTGATGATGCTGATCCACAGCATCAGCTTACACAGCATACGCAGCATGCTGATACGCCCCTCGTGACCGCCGCCACGCCCCGCCCACCGCCGCGGCGAAAACCGCCAACTCCACCGGCCTGGCGGAGCCAGCCACACTCCTCCAGCTCCACCACCTGGTGCTGGTTCCACGCCAAGTTTGGCCACGAGGCTCGGCAATGTCATCCGCCATGCTCCTTCAACAGGTCGGGAAACGCCCTGGCCGGCGCTCAATAGTGGCGATGAGCGCCGGCCGTTCGAGCAGCTTGCTGTTCATAACGGACACCTTATCCGGGCGCCGTTACCTGTGTGACACGGGAGCGCAGGTGAGTGTCGTTCCCGCCGGCATGTCAGACAAGCATGCCGCGGGCGGGGGCCCCGCGCTGCTTGCCTCGAATGGGACGCCCATCCGTACGTACGGAAAACGCTGCTTCTCTCTGCGGTTCGGAGGGCAGGTTTTCCGATGGAAGTTCGTCACCGCCGACGTGCCCATGGCACTGCTTGGCGCGGACTTCCTGTGCGCTAATGGGCTCCTGGTCGACGTAAAGCGCAGACGTCTTGTCCAGGCCGAGACGTTCAGCTCGCTCGCTTGTGCGCTGCCCAGCTCGTCGAGCAGCTCAACGAGCGGCTTGCCAAGCGGCTTGCCGAACGGTTCGGTTCCGGCCACGTTGATCTGTACGCATCCGGCAGCGGATGCATTCACCCGCCTCCTCGCCGGCTTCCCGGCCCTCATGCGGCCCACCTTCTCGGCGGGGGCCGTCAAGCACGGGGTGGCCCATCACATCCCCACCGTCGGGCCACCGGTCTACGCCCGGGCACGCCGCCTCGAGCCGACGAAGCTGGCGGTGGCAAAAGCGGATTTTGCTACCCTGGAGCGACTCGGCATCGTTCGGCGCTCAGAGAGCGCTTGGGCGTCGCCGCTGCACATCGTGCTGAAGCCCGGCGGGGGATGGCGACCGTGCGGGGACTATCGCCGTCTCAATGACGCCACCACTCCCGACCGCTACCCCGTCCCCCACATTCAGGACTTTTCCGCCCGTTTGGCGGGCATGTCCTTCTTCTCGAAGGTGTACCTCATACGCGGCTACCATCAGGTCCCCGTCAGGCCGGAGGAAGTCCCGAAGATGGCGGTCATCACGCCATTCGGACTCTTCGAGTTCCTGCGGATGCCCTTCGATCTGAAGAATGCGGCTCAGGCGTTCCAGCGACTGATGGACAGCATCCTGCGTGACTTGGATTTTGTCTACGTCTACCTGGACGATATCCTCGTCGCCAGCGCGTCCCGCGAAGAGCACCTACGCCACCTCCGCACGCTCTTCGAACGCCTGGGCCAGCATGGCCTGATTGTGAACCCCGCAAAGTGCCGGTTCGGCGCCACCGTAATCGATTTTCTGGGGCACAGTGTCACCAAGCACAGAGCCGTCCCCCTGCCGGCCAAGGTGGAGGCGGTGAAGGGGTTTCCGCGCCCCCGCACGATCAGAGGGCTGCAGGAGTTCCTGGGCATGGTGAACTTTTACCATCGGTTCCTGCCCCGTATCGCCCAGCTCCTGCGCCCCCTGCACGAAGCTCTCCGAGGTAAGCCGGGCAAAGGCGACGTTACCTGGACCGAGCAGATGGACACGGCGTTCATGGGCGCGAAGCTCGCCTTGGCTAACGCCACCATGCTCGCACACCCGGCGCCCGATGCACCGATCGCCCTCACCACCGACGCCTCGGACTACGCGGTGGGTGCGGTGCACGAGCAATGGGTGCGTGGAGCTTGGCAACCGCTGGCATTCTTTAGCCGGCAGCTTCGCCCGCCCGAACGCCATTACAGTACCTTCGACCGCGAGTTGCTCGGGCTTCACTTGGCGGTCAGGCACTTCCGTCATCTGCTCGAGGGCCGTGCGTTCACGGCCTTCGTCGACCACAAGCCGCTGATCTTCGTGATGGGCAAGGTCACCGAGCCGTGGTCGGCCCGGCAGCAGCGTCACCTATCGGCCGTGTCCGAGTACATGACGGACATCCGGCACGTCGCGGGGAAGGACAACCCGGTGGCGGATTGCCTTTCCCGGGCCGTCGCCCACGCAGTCCACCTCGGCATCGACTATGCCCGGATGGCAGCGGACCAGGCCGCTGACCCCGACGTCCAGGCCTTGCGGACCGCCGTCACGGGCCTCCGCGTCACCGAGGTGCCGTTCGACGGCGCGGGCGCGGCCCTCTTGTGCGACGTCTCCCTCGGGCGTCCTCGCCCCATCGTGCCCCCGGGCTGGCAGCGCCAGGTGTTTGACGCCATCCACGGCCTGTCCCACCCGGGCGCGAGGGCCTCCCAAAGGTTGATCGCTGACAGGTTCGTCTGGCATGGCCTCCGGAAGGCCGTCCGCGGCTGGGCCAGGACATGCCTCGCGTGCCAGTGCGCCAAGGTGCACCGGCACACCCAGGCCCCGTTGGCCCCATTCACGGTGCCGGAACGCCGGTTTGACCACGTCCACATGGACCTGGTGGGACCTCTGCCCCCCTCGCGGGGTTTCACCCACGTCCTCACCATGGTGGACCGCACCACCCGGTGGCCGGAGGCCGTGCCCTTGGCGTCGACGACGGCGGCGGATGTCGCGCAGGCTTTCATCGCCACCTGGGTCACCCGGTTCGGCGCCCCCTCAGACATCTCGTCCGACCACGGCCCCCAGTTCACCTCGGAGCTCTGGGGGGCGGTCGCGCAGGGGCTCGGGGTCCGGCTGCACCGAACCACGGCCTACCACCCCCAGGCTAAAGGCCTGTGTGAGCGATTTCACCGCTCATTGAAGGCCGCGCTCCGGGCCACCCTCCGCGACGGCGGCTGGGTCGACAGGCTCCCCTGGGTCCTGCTGGGCCTCCGGACGGCGCCCAAGGAGGACCTGCGTGCATCCGCGGCGGAGTTGGTCTTCGGGCAACCGCTGCGGGTGCCGGGCGAGTTCCTCCCCGACTCCACGGCACCATGGTCCGTGGCACAGCAGCGCTCCGCTCTGCAAGAGACCGCCCAGAGGTTCGCCCCGGTGCCAACGGCATGCCACGGGCACCCACCGACGCACGTCGCCCCGGAGCTTCGCACGGCGGAGTACGTCTTTGTCCGCCACGATGCCCACCGGACACCACTGCGGCCCCCGTACGACGGGCCTTTCCGCGTGCTGGAGACCGGGGCGAAGCACTTCACCCTGGACATCGGCGGTACTCCTGACCACGTTTCTGTAGACCGCCTCAAGCCGGCCCACCTCGACGTGGACCATCCACCGCCAGTGGCCCAACCCCCGCGTCGGGGCCGCCCCCCTGCGGGCGGACCCCCGGCACCGCCCAGCCCCGCCGCCCCCCGGTCCTGCCCCCGGAGGCATCCCAGATGGCATCCCTGCATCCCAGACGCCGCCAGTCGCCAGGGGGCGCTTCGGCCGGGTCATCCGTTTGCCCCGCAAACTGACCCTTCAGGTGCGCGGGGATTCTGGGGGGGGGCGCGTGTGGCGGACACGAAAGCACTGACGTGGTGACATCACCCCGCACACCAAGTGGGGATGGGCCACGCCAGGGAGAGAGGCGTGGCCTCACGATATACACGGGGCGCGCAGCCCTGAGCAGCTTAGTGCTGCAGTTTGAGTACTTTCAATAAAGACTCTTTTATGAACCGCGTTGTCCGCTTGCTCCTTGCGTAAGCATTAGCGCGCGCAGCATCGCGCTTTACTTTGTTTGTTTGTCTGTTTGATTTGTTTGTGTGATAAATGTTAGCTCTTTCACGAGCCTCGATTCTGTATACAAATTTTTTTTTTTTAAATCGATAATTACTTGAAGCCTCCGGCTTCTGTTCCTTTGTCTCGTAACTAGGGTTTTTACCACCGACATCGCTCTGAAGGTAATGAAGGGGTCTTTGGTTTCTCCCACGCACATCCTTTGTGTAATCTGAGCCAAATGCTCAAGAAACGAAGGGGAAACAACACAAATGACACGGGATTACCCGAGGGGAGTTCACCCACAGGAAGGCTGAGTGTCAGCTTATTGTCCCTAATGATGTGCTGGAGAAGGCGCGTGGGGGTCTCAAGCATCAGTTTGATGAATGTTTAGTGAAATCAGCTCGAAGACGGATTCGTTTAGTGCTTGAGCTGGACATTCAAACACCACACTGTGGTCATTTACACCCAACGCACCCAGATAGCGGTAAACAACCTGCGAGTACACCCTATCGCCCCTGGAGATGGATCGTCTGTTGCCAAAAGGGATTGATTAATAAAGAGGAAATGAGTGTAAGCCTCCAGGTGTGATGTCTGCACACACCCAGTGAAAGAATCTCAACCTTGATGTTGAACCTCAAAGTTAGTTGGGACCTCAAAGGTAGTTCAACTTTCATGGCCCGATGTATTCCTACCCTCTTGTGATGCCAGCTGTACTAGTTTTTCCTCTCCACACACCTCTATCCCATGCATCTTCTCTCTGCACACCTACTTCTCTTCTGTCCAACTCCACAATTCCTTCCACTTTAATTTGGCCCGCCCCTTCTCCTCCTGCCAACTGTACCCATATGAAAGATCTGCTTTATCACATCCTCCTACTCCCCCCCGAGTGTCTCCCCCATCTGATGCAGACATACCATCATGCCGTTTTGCTGATATATCCCTTACTTCTACACACGTGATATCCACAATCCTCTTCCTTTCCCTCAGAGAGATCCCCGTAAGCTATCTCAGGATTCACATATCCGTCTTTTGCAGTTATCTCTCCTCTTCCTTTCTCAAGGTCCAAGCGCTCACTCCATAAAATAAAATGGTCTTATTACCATTTTGTAAATATTCACCCTCAGCCTAACCAGGAATATTTACCTCCGCCACCAAAGGTGGACAGTGGTTATGTTTTCACACCTGTCTGTCTGTCTGTTTCTCTGTCTATGAGCAGGATATCTCAAAACAAATGTGGATGGATTCGGACGAAATTCGGTGAATAGGTTGGGTGTGTGACAAGGACGACTTGATTAGACTTTGGTGAAGATCTGAATTTGGATTCAGATACGACAATTTTAAGTGATTCTTCACCAATGAGAGGATTAAGCCTGGTGTTGGTTTAGCGGTTAGGGTGCCGGCTTGGGATCCTAGGATCCTGGGTTTGAATCTCAGTCGATCGCTGAATTAACGCCAGGGGGGTTGACTCAGCCTGTCATCCTTCCGAGGTCGACAAATTGAGTACCAGTTCACTGGTAATTCCCTGTGTGTTGCAAGAGACGACTAACAGGGTTGGTGACAAGAAGGGCATCCGGCCATAAAACATTGCTTCAGAAAGGGCGACCACGGTGCCCGAAAAAGGCCAACCCCTGCTCTGCGGGGCAAAATGGCCTCGAAAGGTTGTTCGTTCACCAATGAGAGGATTGGGCCAAAAACGATATATAGCAGGACTAGAGTGGATCACTTGCTACACTCGCCTCTCCACGCATCACTGCAGAAGCACGGGCTTGTTTTAACTGAGGATAATGACCTGACTGGAATTGAGCTGCTGTGTTGTGATGATTTACACCAATCATTATACAAACATTTATTTTGTGCAAATTTATTTGTAATATTGGTGATATTATTTATTTATAATTTATTTGTAATCTAAACAGGTCCAAGTGTAAAACTCCAAATGGTCAAGGGCCCAAGATGTCTAAAGGGTGTAAATGGGTCTGAAGGGTGTAATGGGGTGTAAATGGTGTTAAGGTCTGAGGGGTAAAAAGGTACTTTATGGGGTGTAAAGGTTTAAAGGGTATAAAAGGTTGGAAGTGTTAAGGGATCTAAAGGTGTCTAAAGTATTGAAGGGGTCTTAAAAGTCATGGGGGTCTTCAGAATATTGGGGTCTAATGGATCTAAATGGTCATACAGGTCATCGGGGTCTTTTGGATATTTTGGGTCTTCGTTGTCTTTAAGGGTCTTCAAGGTCTTTTAGGTATTTTGGGTCTTCATGGTCTTTTGGGTATTTAGGGATCTTCGAGATCTTTTGGATCTTCAGGGTGTTTTGGGCCTTTTGGTGTCTTCAGGGTATTTTGGTCCTTTTGGGTAGTATTGGTGTTTGGGGTCTTTTGCGTCTTTTGGGTATTTGGGGTCTTTTGGGTCCTCTGGACATTTTGGTTATTTTGGGGTGTTTTGGGTACTCTGGGCCTTTTGGGTATTTTGGGTCTTTAATGGTCTTTGAGGTCTTTTGGGTCTTTGGGGTCTTTTGGGTCTTCAGGATACTTTGGGTATTTTGGGTCCTCATGGTATTTTGGGTGTTCAGGGTATTTTGGGTCTTTAAGGGTCTTCGGGTCATTTGGGTATTTTGGGTCTTCACGGTGTTTTGGGTCTTTGGGGTAGGTGGGCCTTTTTGGGGTCCTCAGGGTCTTTTGGGTCCTCGGGTCATTTGGGTCTTTGTGGACTTTTGTGGTCTGAAGAATCTTGGGGGACTAAAGGGTCTTCAAAGGTCTATGGGGTCTCAGCAATCCAAAGGGTCGAAAGGAATTGTTACATTAATATATTGGTACATAGGGTAGGGAAGAGAATACAGTAGGAATGGTAGATTATATAGACATAGTATGGACTGTGTAACATGTAGGAGCATTTTGATGTAAATAAGTAGGGAAAATGTAGCTTAAGGTCGTTTAAATGTTCATCATGTGAGGGATGATGACGTGTTAATTAGTAGTAGGGATTAAGATTAATTTCCCCTGTGCGTGAAACCCTCTGTGGCCAATCCTACCATTTTTTTCAGTACAGCCGGCCAAGTATAACATCGCCGGCCAAGTTAGCACGCTTCATGGATACGGCCCAGCAAAGAACCGCCCAGGAGAGGCAGAGTAACATAGTACGGTGGGGTGGGGGGACAGAACCGGCAGGCCACGCCCCCTGAGTGATGCATCCGGATGATGTGGGCGGAGCACGAGGCGAGCTCGAAGAAGAGGCTTTGCGATTGGTTGCGTGAGGTGGGGGCGTTTTGGGTTCTTGCAAGGAAGAAGGAGCGCGTAGTTGGTGAAGGAGCTTGGCCATTTTGGTTTTCTCTGTGAGGAGAGTTTTTTGTGGTTTTGTGTGGTGATCACAAGGGAGCTTTGATTGCGGGGCTCACAAGGGAGGTGAAGGCCGCACTGTCATTCCCAAGTGGAGGAGAAAGAAAGAGGGCCGTCTTCACGACTCGCCTCATCCCCAGGCGCCTACGACGTGCGGCATTCAACGTCGCCATTTTTGGTACAAATCATTATCGTTACCTTTTGTTATTTCGTTATTGGTTTGGGATTCAGATTAAACACGTGTTTTGCTCTAGTTAAATGCTTCGTGTCTCTTCCATCTCGCGCACGCAATAACCGCCATTATTGGGAGGTCGCCTCGGGAGTTAAAGCTGGTTCGGCTCATTTGTTCAAGGCTGGTGGTAACGAGCTACGGATGCAACAGTTTATTCCAACAGTAATTAATAGACAGGATGCAACCGGCGTTCATACACTACGTAATTAATAGACATATATATAGCTTCACTGATTCCCAGTCGGACGGATGGATGTTTTTGGGTTATGTATATATATATATATATATATATATATATATATATATATATATATATATATATATATATATATATATATATATATATATATATATATATATATATATATTTATATATATATATATATATATATATATTGTTGCGGTCCGCGGATTAGATGTTATTTTTACCGAGCGGTGGTGTAACCGCGGCCGAACAGTTATTCCCCGACTAAAACCCGATTCACCCTGAACGTTGGCCGTATCGCGCCACCGCTATTCAATCGGGAAAAGACTAAGACGACACGGATGTGAAGAAAAGGAAGACGAAGGCAAAGAAAGGTTTGAAATACAATTACTATTTATTACTATTTACAGGCTCAAAGTAACCAAGGAGAAGGAAAGATAATAAAATAATATACAGAAGCTTTTAGAGACACAGGGAAAATACTAGCTTATCTAACAGGCTTACTTACTACCCAGGACAGAACAAACGAAGACACAGACTCACGCGGGGAATTGCAGAGTGGATTGCTGGAAGGAGGTGTGTGGCTGGAGGGGGGAGGATGGCACGGAGCTGGCTGGAGCTTGATCCCGCACGGGACGTCGGGCTGGACCTCGACGGCCGCTGATGCCACCGAGCCTGTCGTGTGCGCGGGGTCACGGGTCAGAGTTTCTTGGTGGAGCCGACGCGCTGGTGGGGGGTCTGGCGTGACGGGTTCTCTCCTCTCTCTTTCTTTTGTCCAACCACTCTTTCTCCAACGCAACCACTCAACGCAACCACTGACCACCCCTGACGACCAACTCAGCTCTTGTCATGGACCTCTCTACGCGCTCTTGCTCTGACGACCCAGCTCTTTCCTTTGTACTCGTCTCTCCTCTGTAAAAGCTCATCTCCTTCGGGAACGCCCCCGCGGCGGGTTATATAGGCCCCGCCCCTCAACCTTTGCTAACCTCCCCCAAACGCTCTTCCTCCGCCCTCTCAAACCAAACCCCTCGTGCTCGGTTGGTTGTTCGGGGCTGGCTCACTCCTCCCCTCTATGACGAGGTGGAGACACGCCTTTCTTCTCCGACCCTGCCTCCTGGTCAATGGCGGCAATTGGAGGGGATGTAATTGCCAATCGACGAAAGGGGGAATGGAGGTTTTTGGGAATGGGAATGAAGGGAATCTATCTCTTTTTCTCTCAGTGCAATGGAGTATTATTCTAATGGAAGACAAGGCCTTACTCTAAAACACATAATAAGATATAAGCTACTGAAGAAGGGTTTTATCGGGTCCTGCAATGTGGTGTTTATGGAATTAACTACCGAGACGCCCTTTTTATCTTTACACAACTCCGGAGGCAGGAGGCGCAGAATAAACAATAATAATAATAAAGCACACAATAAAAAAAATACAGTCCTCATATCCGCAACAATGTATATATATATATATATATATATATATATTTATTTATTTCAAACGTGGATGGGTTATGATAAAACTAGTAGGCCATGGTATGTACCGTGAATTTCACTTTTTCCGTGCAACCGCGCGAGGGATTACTTGATTCCTTCACAGTAATTTGCACAAAAATACTACTATTCCAAATATTGCCATCCCCATGGCAAATATTTGCTCACTAAACTGAGAAAACAGGAACAATTGTGATTAAAAAATACATATCATGAATTAGCCAGGTTACAACCCAGATTTAGCCAATCATCAAGATCGTAACAAAATTCCAACAAATCTATGATGTCGCTTTCCATAATTGACCAATCATGAGCATTGTATCATTTTCGGAAAAGCAAGATGGCAGTGCCCATGTCACCTGAAACGGAGTCGAACGCTGTCGTGTTTTTGTCAAAATTTTGTGTAATACACGTCGTCGTTTCGGAAAGACTAACTTTATTTCATTCACAAATGATTCTTGGAAACGTTTTTATCAAATTTGCAAATTAATGGAACAAATACAGGATTGTCAGGGTGTTTTACAGGCTTAAGCCTGTAAGTATAACACTGTTTAATATATAAAAACAAGAAAAAGAGCAATCACAGATTGTAAAGCCTCGCCAGGATGTATTTTCAGTGGTTTTTAAGGCTTTTGTGTTAAAACAAATATGGCGGCCAAACCGCGTGATCGATGATGTCAGCATCATTTTTTTTTCTCCACCAATTTATGTCTACATGACACAACAAATTTCATCTTGATAGGATGAAGTTTTGTACTTTTCGAATTATGACGTCATAATGGAGGCACTTATGACATCATCATTAACATATTTTATTCCCCATGGAGAGTTCTTTACAATGAGCCACGTCTCAATTTTTTCTATTCAGCGCTTTCCGAGATATAGAGGTGCAAAGTTTTTCGGTTTTTCCAAGATGGCGGCCGAATCACGTGACCGAGGACATCATAATTATTTTAAAATTCTACAGGTGGAGTTGCACCGATGGTGAACATTTATTGTCAATTGGACCAATGGTTGCAGAGACAATCATATTTATTCTGTGCGGACAAACAGACAGACAAACGGACTCAAATGCAATACCCTCTCCTCTGGCGTGGGTAATAATCCATACTGCAATGCAAGCTTACAATGTTTACATGAGTGCATACATACATACATGTATGGTCAAACAACACCAAGAACACCATACTGAACCCGTACCATGAAAGGGTTATTACTGGGCCTTGACTTTTGAATTAAGCTCGGTTCATACTTCGATGCACTGTCAGTGAATGTGGTAACTCAGGCAAACAAAACAAAAGGTTTGTTTGGCGTAACCCGACCGACCCTATTAAAAACATGCCGACCCAACCTTTTCCCCATTTATGGCGGAAAAAATGAAAATCTTACGACCTTCAACCCTCCAAGTAAATTGGTGTTGTCTTCCACCAGCTCCTGATGACATTTTGGAACTAATGAATTGCAGTTGCAGGAAAGGAAGTTGTAGGCTGGAACCAAGTTTGGAAGTGAGAATGGCAGCCAAAGCAACATGCTGCAGTGAGCTTGGCATACATGACACGGAACAATGCCAATGTCCCAAATGAGAGAATGGATTTGACAATGCCTCTGATGACAATTATATGGACTCTCATGATGAAGATTGGAAACCATTCATTGGCCTCTTCTGTTAATCATAGGCCATGCATTTTCTCTATAGGGTAGACACTCGTGTAATATTGTATGTTGTATGAGGTTGCTCATTTTTTGCGAAAGCTCAAGTGCTCAAAAATGGTCATGAAAAATTCACCATGTTTTTGTTTTCAAGTGTCTTTAAAATGTCAAGTTGGGAATTCTCAAAATCTGACAATAACATGTTTTACGACCCAACGTGACATGTAGCGCTTTCTTCAAGATTCACCTGATATTTTTCATCAAATCTTATTTTCGACATTGTGGTATTCACCTTGTCGATATTGTGGTATCTTATTTGGTGAAATTCGGTCGATTTGAAGTGGTGAAAATAAAATGTGATCGTGGAAAATCGTAGCGAGGGGCCATTTTGAATCGGTTTTCGATTATTCCACCGGATTATTGCACCCTCCCATCACCCTGCCATCACCCTCTCATCACCCTGCCCCATCACCCTCCCCCATCACCCTGCCATCACCCTCCCATCACCCTCCCATCACCCTGCCATCACCCTCCCATCACCCTCCCATCACCCTGCCATCACCCTCCCACCACCCTCTCGTTGGAGGTATTGACTTATTTAGGGTTGGTTTTCTAAGGCTGTAGGCCGCACCTCATTTTGTCGAATAAAGTGGTATTCGGGTGGTTCCGGTATTTGGGACCGCAGGGACGGAAAATGCAGGTACGGGGTGCTTGGCACTCCCCAGCCGGCCCGCTCTGAAGGTTCGGATCGGGACACCGGGATTCATTCCGGTCGCCCGGTCGGCCCGGAGGTGGGGGTACGGGGCCTGTCACGGAACGTCAAAACAAACGGCCTGCCGGGGCCGCCCAAAAGTCGGGCGTGAGGGGCGCGTCCACTAATGGAACGCCTCTCGCTTCCCAGATCGAGGCCACGTGGTCAGGAGAACCTCGTCCCTTCGGGTTGCCCTGCCGTCCCACCGGGAGTGCTGGCAGGGTGTACTTCAAACTAAGCTTAAGTGTCAAGTGTTAAGTTCCTCCTTGCCCTCGCAAGGGAAAGGCTAGGGTCAAGCTCTTCCAAATTTCCAAACACTAGAAATCGGACGTCTCAAATTAATTAACTAATTTGTTAATACATCTCAGTCGCCCGCGACCTCTCTAGCGCGGGCGTCGAACCAGTTCATTTCCGGGCGACCGGGCCGAGTATCAGCTCGGCCGTGGCCGAAGCCGTTGATTCCGCCGTAGCACGCTAACGTGTAGGCTCGCGCGTCCCTGGTCCGCCGGGGCTCCGCGCGTGTCCTACCGTGCCCACGTCGCCATGCTCCCTGAATAAGAGAGTCAGACGTGGTGCCCGGGGACGGAGTTCGCTGTCTAAACATGGTAGCGCTAGGCCAGTGGGACCGCCGGGACCCACGTGCAATCACAAGTTGTTCTGCGCGTGGGCGGCAGTATCAGACCGGGGCGCCCAAACGCTCCCCGGCTAAAGTTCATCCTGAAAGCGCCCACATTGTGCGGACAAACCAAGTCAAGGGCCACGTGGTCAGGAGAACCTCGTCCCTTCCGGTCACACTTTGCCTATCGGCTGGCCTCGAAGACCGAAATTGTGACGGTGTCACCCGAAAAATGTATTTAGGGTGACATAGTCACTTTTTCGGTCTTCGAGGCCGGCCGATAGGCACAGTGTGACCAGAAGGGACAAGGTTCTCCTGACCGCATGGCCCTCGACTCCGTGGGGTTTGTCCGCACAACGTGGGCGCATCAGGATGAACTTTAGCCGGGGAGCGTTTGGGCGCGTGGCGCATTTGGGCGCCCCAGTCTGATACTGCCGCCCACGCGCATATCAACGTGTGAGTGCACGTGGGTCCCGGCGGTCCCACTGGCCTAGCGCTACCATGTTTAGACAGCGAGGTCCGTCACCGGGCACCGGCACCTACTCCCGGAAGTCGAGAGAATAGCGGCGCCAGGCACGGTAGGACACCCGCGGAGCCCCGGCGGACCGGGGACGCGCGAGCCTACGCGTTAGCGTGCTACGGCGGAATCAACGGCTTCGGCCACGGCCGGGCCGATACTCGGCCCGGTCGCCCGGAAATGAACTGGTTCGACACCCGCGCTAGAGAGGTCGCGGGCGACTGAGATGTATTAAGAAATTAGTTAATTAATTTGAGACGTCCGATTTCTAGTGTTTGGAAATTTGGAAGAGCTTGACCCTAGCCTTTCCCTTGCGAGGGCAAGGAGGAACTTAACACTTGACACTTAAGCTTAGTTTGAAGTACACCCTGCCAGCGCTCCCGGTGGGACGGCAGGGCAACCAGAAGGGACGAGGTTCTCCTGACCACGTGGCCCTCGATCTGGGAAGCGAGAGGCGTTCCATTAGTGGACGCGCCCCTCACGCCCGACTTTTGGGCGGCCCCGGCAGGCCGTTTGTTTTGACGTTCCGTGACAGGCCCCGCACCCCCACCTCCGGGCCGACCGGGCGACCGGAATGAATCCCGGTGTCCCGATCCGAACCTTCAGAGCGGGCCGGCTGGGGAGTGCCAAGCACCCCGTACCTGCACTTTCCATCCCTGCGGTCCCAAATACCGGAACCACCCGAATACCACTTTATTCGACAAAATGAGGTGCGGCCTACAGCCTTAGAAAACCAACCCTATAGAAGTCAAATGGTCCAATAAAGGGTGATGGGAGGGTGATGGCAGGGTGATGGGAGGGTGATGGCAGGGTGATGGGAGTGTGATGGCAGGGTGATGGCATTTTATTTTCACCACTTCAAGTCGACCGAATTTCACCAAATAAGATACCACACTCGCTGCACTGATGTCATTTTTACGGCAAAAGTGAAAAAATATTTTAATTTGGAAATAAAACGAAAGCGTGCACAATGGAATCATTCGTGCCGCGTGACACGGTGACGTCATCGCGTTTCCACCTTAAAAGACTTATTTGATATAAGTTAATCTTTTGATATAAGCCTTAGAAAACCAACCCTATAGAAGTCAGTACCTCCAACGACACAGGTGCGCATTCGTGCCGCGTGACGTGGTGACGTCATCACACTTTCACCTCAAAAGACCCATTTGATATAAGTTAATATTCTGATATAAGCCTTAGAAAACCAACCCTATATAAGTCAGTACCTCCAACGATACAGGTGCGCATTCGTGCCGCGTGACGCGGTGACGACATCGCGCTTTCACCTCAAAAGATTTATTTGATATAAGTTAATATTTTGAATAACTCGGTCAATATCAGTCCGAATTTCGCCAAATAAAGGTTCCCGTTATCCACAGATACCCCTGTATCCTCCTAGAGGCGAAGTCAGGATGAATTTCGCAAAAATTAAAGTCCTTCGACAACGAAAATTTAGCATGGGGTTTTCCTATGTAAATTTACCCTGAAGTAATTTTACCGAAAATCCTGGAGATTTTTTAGGGTGACATAGTCACTTTTTCGGTCTTCGAGGCCGGCCTATAGGCACAGTGTGACCAGAAGGGACGAGGTTCTCCTGACCGCGTGGCCCTCGACTCGGTGGGGTTTGTCCACACAACGTGGGCGCATCAGGATGAACTTTAGCCGGGGAGCGTTTGGGCGCGTGGCGCATTTGGGCGCCCCGGTCTGATACTGCCACCCACGCGCATATCAACGTGTGAGTGCACGTGGGTCCCGGCGGTCCCACTGGCCTAGCGCTACCATGTTTAGACAGCGAGATCCGTCCCCGGGCACCGGCACCTACTCCCGGAAGTCGAGAGAATAGCGGCGCCAGGCACGGTAGGACACCCGCGGAGCCCCGGCGGACCGGGGACGCGCGAGCCTACGCGTTAGCGTGCTACGGCGGAATCAACGGCTTTGGCCACGGCCGGGCCGATACTCGGCCCGGTCGCCCGGAAATGAACTGGTTCGACGCCCGCGCTAGAGAGGTCGCGGGCGACTGAGATGTATTAACAAATTAGTCTTGTCGATATTATCACAACATGCAATGTGCAATGTCGATATCACAAGTCGATACCACAACATGCTTGTCGACAATTCCATCAAATTGAACCACTCCACAACAGCTTGTTAGAGAGCCACAGTGCTATATCATATTTACCACATATAATTTCTATATTTGCAAAAACATACCAATGTTCTCAACATTTCAGTGAAATGTGGAATTGTAGCGGATACCGCTGGGTTTACACAATCGCCTTGCACCTACCAAGGACGCGGAGCGATCACCATGCCGGGCTCGTCCAGGACGCCCGGGCAGGCCCGCGCTCAACTTGCCAGGCCTCGGCCGGGACGCCCGGGCATGCCCGGGCACGCCCAGCCACGCCCGCTCTCGACTTGCCAGGCCGCGTCCGGGACGCCCAGGCATGCCCGGGCATGCCCGCCCTCGACTTGCCATGCCGCGGCCAGGACGCCCGGCCACGCCCCCTCTCGCCTTTCCCGGGCAAACGCTCCGGGATAATGTGTGTATATATATTGCTGCCCGATAAACGGGCTTTTCAGAGTACCCGAGTTGTTTTGTGACAATAAAGAAACTCGGACGAATTCCAGCTTTTTGTCGCATCCATTCTTCCGATTACGTGAGAGCACAGCTCCTTCATTGGTGACCTACCGACATGGACACGGCAGTTGCCCTTAAACTGCCTACCTTCTGGGAGGCTCACGCGGCGGTTTGGTTCGCCCAGGCGGATTCCCTGTTCGCCCTGCGAGGCATCACGGCCGACGACACCCGCTTCCACCATGTGGTAGCAGCGCTCGGTTCAGCCACCGCGGCCCGCGCCCTGAGCCTCCTCGAGAGCCCGCCAGCCGCTGACAAATACGGCGCGAATAAAAAGCTCCTCCTCGACTTTTTCGCCCTCCCATCGGCGGAACGCACATGGCGCCTGCTCGACCTGCCCGAGCTCGGCGACACGCGCCCGTCCGAGCGAATGGACTACATGCTTTCGCTGCTCGGCGAGCACTCTCCGGCATTCCTGTTCCGGGAGCTGTTCCTCCGTCAGCTGCCTAGCCACCATGTGGTAGCAGCGCTATATCATATGTCAGCGCTATATGTATATCATATATCATACGCCTCGCCCTGGCGAGCACGACGATCACGGATCCCCGCGCCCTCACCAGGGAAGCCGACAAGATCTCCGCGGCAGGCCAACGCATTGCAGCAGTGACCTGGGGCCCACCGCTGTCCGACGCAACGCCCATGGCGCCCGAGCACCCGGCACGGTCGACGACCGAACTGCCGACGCAATTGGCGGCCGCAACGCCGAGCCGACCACCTCCAGCACGACGACCGGGGCCTCCACCTGACCAAGCATGGTGTTACTATCATGCCAGGTTCGGACAGAAGGCCCGGACATGCCGACCCCCGTGCACCTTCGGCAGGCCGGGAAACGGCCGGGCCGGCGTTCATTACCAGCCATGAGCGCCGGCCACACGGGCAACTTACTTTTCATCACGGACAAAGCGTCCGGACGGCGCTTCCTGTGCGACACCGGCGCCCAACTGAGCGTCATACCTGCCTCTGATCAGGACAGGCAGTCCGCGGTTTGCGGCCCCTCCTTGGTTGCAGCCAACGGATCGGCCATCCGCACCTTCGGCCCGCGCAACGTCACCCTCTGCTTCGGCGGCCAACGCTTTACTTGGACTTTTGTAACCGCCAGCGTGCCCATGGCTCTGCTAGGCGCCGACTTCCTCTGCGCACACGGACTGCAGGTGGACGTCCAACGGCGTCGCCTCATCAACGCCGAGACCTTCAGCTCCCTGGTATGCACATTGAGCAGCTCCGCTCCGACCGAGCTGGCATGCGCCCTCCCGGCGGCGAACGAGTTTGCTCGCCTGCTCACGGAGTTCCCGGCCCTCACACGGCCGACGTTTTCGGCCGTCGCAGTACGACATGGGATCGAGCACCACATACCAACCACGGGCCCGCCGGTCTATGCCAGAGCCCGTCACCTCGACCCAGCCAAGCTCGCCGTGGCCAAAGCCGAGTTCGACGCTTTGGAACACCTCGGTAGCACGTGTGGCGCTCCGATAGCGCGTGGGCTTCGCCACTACACATCGTCCCAAAACCAGGCGGCGGCTGGCACCCATGTGGCGACTACCGCCGCCTTAACGACGCTACCACCCCCGACAGGTATCCGATCCCGCACATCCAAGATTTCTCCACCCGTCTGGCAGGACGGGTCATTTTTTCAAAAATCGATCTCATACGGGGATATCACCAGGTACCTGTCAGGGCGGCCGACGTCCCTAAAATGGCCGTCATCACGCCGTTCGGCTTATTCGAATTCCTATGGATGCCGTTTGGCCTCAAGAACGCGGCTCAGGCGTTCCAGCGCTTGATGGACGGCGTGCTGCGTGACCTGCCGTTCCTCTTCGTTTACCTGGACGACATCCTTGTCCCCAGCACGTCCCGGGTCGAGCACCTCCTCCACCTCCGAACACTGTTCGGGCGCCTCAGCGAGCACAGCCTCATCGTCAACCCGGCCAAATGCCACTTCGGCACGACGGCCGTTTATTTTTTGGGCCACCACATCACCAAGAACGGGGCCGTGCCGCTGCCAACCAAGGTCGAGGCCATCACCACGTTTCCGCGTCCCCGCTCCATAAAGGCCCTGCAGGAATTCCTGGGAATGGTGAATTTCTATCACCGCTTCGTGCCCCGCGCTGCTCAACTCATGCGGCCCCTCTACGAAGCCATCCGGGGCAAGCCGGCCAAGCACGACATTGTCTGGTCCGCAGCAATGGACGCGGCCTCCCAAAGCTCAAAGCGGGCCCTCGCCGACGCAACACTGCTCGCTCACCCGGTGCTCAACGCTCCCATCGCCCTCACCACGGATGCCTCCGACTACGCGGTGGGCGCCGTACATGAGCAATGGGTGAACGGGGTTTGGCAGCCACTCACTTTTTTCAGCCGGCAGCTCCGGCCGAACGAGCTCAAATATAGCACGTTTGACCGTGAGCTCCTCGGTCTACACCTGGCTGTTCGCCATTTCCGCCACCTCCTGGAGGGCCGACCCTTTACGGCGTTCGTCGACCACAAGCCGTTGGTTTACGCAATGGCCAAGGTCACGGAGCCGTGGTCGGCCCGCCAACAGCGCCACCTCTCCACCGTGTCGGAGTTTACCACGGACATCCGGCACGTCGCCGGCAAAAACAACGCCGTGGCCGACTGTCTTTCTCGGGCCAGCGCGAACGCGGTCCACCTCGGCGTGGACTTCGCGCTTATGGCGGCGGACCAAACCACCGACACCACGGTGCAAGCCTTCCGGGCGGCGGACACGGGCCTCCGCCTGGCCGACATCCCCTTCGCGGACACTGTCCTGCTCTGCGACGTCTCCCAAGGCCAGCCTCGCCCCATCGTGCCCGTTACCTGGCAACGCCGCATCTTTGCCTCCCTCCACGGCCTTTCCCACCCGGGCCGGAAAGCTTCCCAGAAGCTGGTGTCGGCGCGATTCGTCTGGCACGGCCTTCGACGGGACGTCCGCGATTGGACCAGCACCTGCACAGCCTGCCAACAGGCCAAGGTCAACCGACACACCCAGGCCCCGCTGGCACCTTTCACCATGCCCGAACGACGTTTCGACCACGTCAACGTGGATCTGGTGGGCCCCCTCACCCCAGCATGGGGGTTCACACACCTGCTCACCATGGTGGACAGGACCACCAGGTGGCCGGAGGCCGTTCCCCTCGTCTCCACCACCACCGCTGACGTGGCGCAGCCTTTCATCACCACCTGGGTCGCCCGCTTCGGCGCACCGGCGGACATCTCGTCGGACCGCGGACCGCAGTTCACCTCCGAGCTGTGGGGCGCGGTCGCCCGCAACCTGGGGGTCAAGCTTCACCGTACTATGGCCTACCACCCCCAAGCCAACGGGTTGTGCGAGCGATTCCACCGCTCCATGAAGGCCGCGCTCATGGCCGGCCTTCAAGACGGCGGTTGGGCCGACCGGCTGCCGTGGGTCCTTTTGGGCCTCCGCACGGCCCCCAAGGAGGACCTCCGGCAATCCACCACCGAGCTTGTCTATGGCCAGGCACTACGCGTCCCGGGCGAATTCGTGCCCGACGCTACCAGTCCCGGGTCCGCAGCTCACCAGCGCTCGGACCTCCAGGAGGCCGCCCGACGGTTTGCTCCCGTGCCAACATCCCACCACGGTGACCCCCAGTCCTACGTCCCCCCAGCGCTTCGCACAGCGGAGTACATTTTTGTGCGTCATGACGCACATCGGGGGCCACTCCGGCCGCCGTACGACGGGCCCTTCCGGGTCCTGCGACGGGACGACAAGTCGTTCGTCATCGACATCGGCGGCAGGTCGGACCGGATTGCGGTGGACCGCCTCAAGCCGGCGCACGTGGACATCGACCAACCGCCACGGTTGGCCCTTCCGCCGCGGCGAGGCCGCCCCCCTTCCACGGTGCCCCCCACTCGACCGCCCACCACCACACCGGACCCCCCCCCCCCACGACCCGCCAGGGGTCGCTTCGGCCGGGTCATCAGGACCCCCCTCAAATTGACCCTGCCGGTGCAAGTCGATTCTGGGGGAACGTGTGTAGCGGCTACCGCTGGGTTTACACAATCGCCTTGCACCTACCAAGGACGCGGAGCGATCACCATGCCGGGCTCATCCAGGACGCCCGGGCAGGCCCGCGCTCAACTTGCCAGGCCTCAGCCGGGACGCCCGGGCATGCCCGGGCACACCCGGCCACGCCCGCTCTCGACTTGCCAGGCCGCATCCGGGACGCCCGGCCACGCCCCCTCTCGCCTTTCCCGGGCAAACGCTCTGGGATAATGTGTGTATATATATTGCTGCCCGATAAACGGGCTTTTCAGAGTACCCGAGTTGTTTTGTGACAATAAAGAAACTCGGACGAATTCCAGCTTTTTGTCGCGTCCATTCTTCCGATTACGTGGGAGCACAGCTCCTTCAGAATTATATTTGAATCAGGTTTTTCAAAAAGAAGTCAAAGGCCAAAACGTTGCCATTTTTTCCAGTTTGAAAGTAATGTACATGTATAATATTCAAGGTGGCTATCCATCTTTTAAAATGTTCAAATCTGATTCTGCATTTCCTGTGACCTGATTATTATTGATTTTTTTTTTTAAGTGGTGAAGCCACTTCAATATTTGGCTATGTCCTTCCTTCCATTCGTCCATCCATCGGTCAAAACTAAGATCCTTTCTAACCCACCGGGTTCAATTCTAGAGGGTTCAGGAGGGTAATTCTAAAGGGTAAGTCTAAAGGGTAATTCTAAATGGTTCTAAAGGGTAATTTCAAAGGGTAATTCTAAAGGGTTCTAAAGGATCATTCTAAAGAGTTTCTAAGGGTTTCTAAAGGGTATTTCTAATGTGTTCTAAAGGGTAATTCTATAGAGTTTCTAAAGGGTTTCATGGGTTTCTCGGCTATGGCAATTTCATATTAAAAATGCCAAACTGATCAAAAAATGCCAAAAATGTCATTTGCCCGAGGTTATCTGGCATCTGCTTGGAAATCAGCCAACATCACTGCATCACATAAAAAGGTGCAAAAACCGAACCCCTTAACTACAGACCTATCAGCTTACTTTCAATCACCAGCAAGGTCATGAAATCCATCATAGGTCATGGAATCCATCATCGGAGTTGATATGAAATACTTCCTTTTCTCCAACAACCTTATCTCAGATCACCAATTTGGTTTCAGACCAGGTCATGCCACCTTGGACATACTGCTTCTCCTCACCCAACAATGGATGGAGGCCCTCAATGTCAGACATGAGATTAGGGCCGTCGCGCTAGACATATCTTGTGCTTTTGATACAGTCTGGCATCCTTCCTGCCTTACTCTCCAAGCTCTCTGTCTTTGGCATTCAAGGCCAACTCAACACATGGCTTGCTGACTTCCTCTACTCTCTTAGCCAACATGTGGCACTCAACGGAATCCTTCATCTCCTCTCCCTGACAAGGCTGGAGTGCCCCAAGGCAGTGTTCTTGGCCCAGTCCTATTCGAGATTTTCATCAATGATCTCCCTGACTCTCTAGAAAATTGTCTTTATCTACACTACATGACCAAAAGTATGCGGACATCCCTTCTGATTAGTTTCAGCCACACCCATTGATGACAGGTATATATAATCAAGCACACAGCCATGCAATCTCAAAAGACAAACTTTGTCAGTAGAATGGGCCGTACTGAAGAGCTCAGTGACGTTCAACGTGGCTTCATGAAATGGGTTTCCATGGCCGAGCAGCTGCACACAAGCCTAAGATCACCATCACACAAGCCTAAGATCACCTAAGATCATCAAGCATTGACTGGAGTGGTGTAAAGCTCACCGCCATTGAACTCTGGAGCAGTGGAAACGCGTTCTCTGGAGTGATGAATCACGCTTCACCATCTGGCAGTCCAACGGACGAATCTGCGTTTGGCGGATGCCAGGAGAATGCAACTGCCTGAATGCATAGTGCCAACTGTAAAGTTTGGTGGAGGAGGGATGATGTCTGGGGCTGTTTTTCATGGTTCAGGCTGGGCCCCTTAGTTCCAGTGAAGGGAAATATTTACGCTACAGCATACAATGACATTCTAGACGATTGTGTGCTTCCAACTTGGTGGCAACAGTTTGGGGAAGGCCCTTTCCTGTTTCAGCATGACAATGCCCCCATGCACAAAGTGAGGTCCATACAGAAATGGTTTGTCGAGATCGGTGTGGAAGAACTTGACTGGCCTGCACAGAGCCCTGACCTCAACCCCATCGAACACCTTAGGGATGAATTGAAACACCGGCTGTGAGTCAGGCCTAATCGCCCAACACCAGTGCCCGACCTCACTAATGCTCTTGTGGCTGAATGGAAGCAAATCCCCGCAGCAATGTTCTAACATCTAGTCTAGTGGAAAGCCATCCCAGAAGAGTGGAGGCTGTTATAGCAGCAAAGGGGGGGACCAACTCCATATTAATGACCATGAATTCGGAATGAGATGTGTGATGTTCTGCTGTCCACATACTTTTGGTCATATAGTGCATGTATAATGATGTACAGATTAACTGAGTAGATTTTGGGGGCAAATTATTTTGGGGGCAAATTATTTTGGGGTCAAATGTCCAAGGTTTAGCTCTTACACGAGCCTCGATCTTATATACAAAAAAAAAGAAAAAAAAAGTTCAAAGTCTGTAATAGGTCTATAACTTGAGAACGGCGGAAGTGATCTAATTCATCCTTGGTACAGGTATGTATAATGAGGTAAAGATGAACTTATTAGATTTTGGGGTCACAAGGTCAAAGGTTAGAGGTCATGTTCGGTAAAAAAAATCTTGTTACTGTGATAACTGATAACGTGTGAACCAGTGATGGGATTTTGACCAAATTTGGTACACTTATGTAGAATGGTGTAAAGATGAACTGATTAGATTTTGGGCTCAAGAGGTCAAAAGCCAAAGTCTGTAATATGTCAATAACTTGAGAACGGCAGAAGTGATCTAATTCAAACTTGGTACAGGTATGTATAATGATGTAAAGATTAACTGATTCGATTTTGGGGGCAAAGGTCAATGTCCGTAATAGGTCTATAACTTGAGAACGGCTGAAGTGATCGAATTAAAACTTGGTACAGGTATGTATAATGATGAAAAGATTAACTGATTAGAATTTGGGGCCAAAAGGTCAAAGGTCGAAGTCTGTTATAGGTCTATAACCTGAGATCTGGCGGAATTAATCTTTTTTTTTTTTTTTTCTTTTTTTGCATACTGAATCGAGGCTCGTGAAAGAGCTAACATTTATTTCACAAACAAACAACCAGACAAACAAAATATACAAAAACAGGGAGCGGAAGACAAGATGGGGAGAGAAGGAGAAGCACACAACCACAACATTTGAGAGCAGTGAGAAGTGTGGGAGGGAGAGGGCTTGGGGGGAGGAGGCGTGGGAAGGGGGGGGGGGGGGGAAGTGCATTCAGACTTGCATTCAGGACTACAGTGCATTCAGAGAGTATTCAGACCCCTTCCCTTTTTTCACATTTTGTTATGTTGCAGCCTTATGCTGAAATCGTTTAAATTCATTTTCCCCCTCATCAATCTACACTCAATACCCCATAATGACAAAGAGAAAACAGGATTTCAGAAAGTTTTGCAAATTTATTAAAAAGAAAAAACTGAAATATCACATTGACATAAGTATTCAGACCCTTTGCTATGACACTTGAAATTTAGCTCGAATGCCTCCCATTTCTCTACATCATCTTTGAGATGTTTCTACACATTGATTGGAGTCCACCTGTGGTAAATTCAATTGATTGGACATGATTTGGAAAGGCACACACTTGTCTATATAAGGTCTCACAACTGACAAGGCATATCAAAGCAAAAACCAAGCCATGAGGTCGAAGGAACTGCCTGCAGAGCTCAGAGACAGGATTGTGTCGAGGCACAGATCTTGGGAAGCCGACAAAAAAATTCATTGAAGGTTCCCAAGAGCACAGTGGCATCCATAATTCTTAAATGGAAGAAGTTTGGACAACCAGGACTCTTCCTAGAGCTGGCCGCCTGGCCAAAGTGAGCAATCGAGGGAGAAGGGCCTTGGTAAGAGAGGTGACCAAGAACCTGATGGTCACTCTGGCTGAGCTCCAGAGATCCTGTGTGGAGATGGGAGAAACTTCCAGAAGGACAACCATCACTGCAACACTCCACCGATCTGGGCTTTATGGCAGAGTGGCCAGAAGAAAGCCTCTCCTCAGTGAAAGACACATGAAACCCCACTTGGAGTTTGCAAAAAATCACCTAAAGGACTCTCAGACTGTGAGAAACAAGATTCTGTGGTCTGATGAAACCAAGATTGAACTGCTTGGCCTCAATTCTAAGTGTCATGTCTTGAGGAAACCAGGCACCGCTCATCACTTGCCCAATACTATCCCAACGGTGAAGCATGGTGGCGGCAGAATCATGCTGTGGGGGTGTTTTTCAGCAGCAGGGACTGGGGGACTGGTCAGGGTTGAGGGAAAAATGAACGGAGCAAAGTACAGAGATATCCTTAATGAAAACCTGAAACAGCGCTCAGGACCTCAGACTGGGCCGAAGGTTCACCTTCCAACAGGACAATGACCATAAGCACACAGCCAAGACAAGGCAGGAGTGGCTTCGGGACAACTCTGTGAAGGTCCTTGAGTGGCCCAGCCAGAGTCCTGACTTGAACCCAATCGAACATCTCTGGAGAGACCTGAAAATGGCTGTCCACCAACGGTCCCCATCCAACCTGACAGAGCTTGAGATGATCTGCAGAGAAGAATGGCAGAAAATCCCCAAATCCAGGTGTGCAAAGCTTGTCACGTCATACCCAAGAAGACTCGAGGCTGTAAACGCTGCCAAAGGTGCTTCAACTAAGTACTGAGTTAAGGGTCTGAATACTTATGTCAATGTGATATTTCAGTTTTTTTTTTTTAAATAAATTTGGAAATCTTTCTAAAATCCTGTTTTCTCTTTGTCATTATGGGGTGTTGAGTGTAGATTGATGAGGGAAAAAATGAATTTAAACGATTTCAGCATAAGGCTGCAACATAACAAAATGTGAAAAGAGTGAAGGGGTCTGAATACTTTCTGAATGCACTGTACAGTGTATATATATATATACAGACTTGGCATTTAATATGGAATATTTTTTTTTCTTGACTTGGGTTTACTTTCTTAACTCAGTTTATCGATCTGGTGAGTTTCTTTTACACTTTGGTGATTTATTTGTGAAAAGAACCATGTCACTGATTGTCTGTCCCAGCAAGAAGTCAACAACAGGATTATATCACAGGTGGCGTGGCAAAATGTACGGACAGGTGCATTTGATGATTGGATTCACAGTCGGGTATACAAGGGTTGTTGCATTCTGTATTAGTGGAAAACAACTGCTGCACGTCTCCAAAAGTTATTGCCGCTTAGTGGCAGCAACTGATAAATGTGCCTGTATCCAGAAGGCTAGTCAACCAACGACTGGTTCAAGCAGGCTATCGTGCCAGGCCTCCCCTGAGAAAGCCACGCCTGACCTGACAACACCGCCAGCGCCGATTGCAGTGGCCAGAGAGCACCGTCAATGGCAGCCAGGACACTGGAATCACGTGATCTTCAGTGACGAGTCTAGATTTCTGGTCTATCGTCAATATGGCCGCGTCCGAGTGCGCAGACAAGTGCATGAAGCCCACAACAAAGATTGTATAGTGCCAAGAGTCCAAGATGGAGGTTGTGGGGTGACCGTTTGGGCTGCTTTTCATGCAGGGGGCAAAACTGACCTGGTTGTTCTGAATGGAAACCTGAACCAGTTCAAGTACAGGGCCATTCTGGAAGAAACATTGCTTCCATTTGCTCGTGCAGCCTTTCGAGGAAACTTTGTCTTCCAAGATGACAATATACGGCCTCATCGTGCTCGCATGATCCAACACTTTCTTGCTGACCGTGGTGTAGAGCATATGGAGTGGCCTGCCATGTCCCCGGATATGAATCCAATAGAGAACTTGTGGGCAGAATTAACGCGTCAAATCGACCACTTGGACCAGCAGCCGACCTCTGTGCGTGAATTGCAGCAGGCGATTGTCACTGCATGGCAAGCGATTCCTGTCCAAACCTTGGCAAATCTCGTGAACAGCATGGCTCAATGTGTAAGTGCTCTCCTGAATGCTCGTGGGGGTTACACGAAGTACTGAACTGTAATTTTACTGTCCGTAATCCCAGTCGTAATTTAACTTTTGTTTTTGTTAAAAAAATGTTTGGCTAATGTGTAAAATAAAGAGATACTTCTGGAAAACGTACAGAAGTTTAACGCAGTACTATCCATGAATTGAGTTCGATATCAGTTTACATCACTTTCAAGGATCAATTTATTTGTTTTGAAATGTCAAATGTGGTTTTTGTTTCTTTTAAAGGTCACATTAACAAAATCTAGAATAATTTCAACATAATTCCAATGAACTTTTGGTTCTAAGACATCTTGAAAAGTAAGTTCATCCCCACAAAAAAAATATTCCATATTAAATGCCAAGTCTGTGTGTGTATATATATATATATATATATATACATATATATATATATATATATATATACATACATACATACATACATACATACATACATACATATATATATATATATATATATATATATATATATATATATATATATATATATATATATATATATATATATATATATACATACATACATACATACATACATACATACATACATACATACATATATATATATATATATATATATATATATATATATATATATATATATATATATATATATATATATATATATTGTTGGGGTTTTGAGAACCCTGCACTTAGTAAATTGTTGTAAATATACCCTTTGTCAATAATACCCTTTGTAAATACCTCCATTTCATTGTTAAGATCAAAGGTCGTCCCCTAGTTAGTCCATGAACAACACGTAGCGAACCATAGGCCCTCTTCGTAGTTATTTCATTATTATGCGTTTCAGGTAAGGCTGTGTTTCCAATAGTTTGACTCTACGTTGCATTAATCAAATAAGATAGGTCCCTTTCGTTCCCTTCAACACCAGTGCGAATGGTTTTCTCAACACCAGTGCGAAGGGTTTTCTATCCTCGATGGCAGTAAGGGTTCTTTTACCAGCAAGCCAGAACTCCATTACGCACGAGGCCAAGGACAGGAAAAAGGGGGAGGAATGCCGAGGAAGAGGCGTGGCCCTGTCATCAACCCGCCAGGGGCGTGGTCGGTAAGCCCTAACCAGCCAACCAGCACCGCGGTGAGCAAACCGGTAGGCGTGCCCTCGCAGCCTGCGGCTTGATACGGCCACACCAATATAAGCGCGAAGCGAAGCCTTTTTACCAGTTGGAGTTGGAAGGAGAGTCCGTGAGAAGGCACGAGAGGGAGAGGAGTGATCTAGCCGAACCGAGAAGTTGAGTGGAGTTGGAGGAGAGTCGGTGAGAAGGCACGAGAGGGAGAGGAGTGATCCAGCCGAACCGAGAAGTTGAGTGGAGTTGGAGGAGAGTCGGTGAGAAGGCAGAGAGAGAGAGAGAGAGAGAGAGAGAGAGAGAGAGAGAGAGAGAGAGAGAGAGAGAGAGAGAGAGAGAGAGAGAGAGAGAGAGAGAGAGAGAGACGAAGCTGCGCGGAGCTCTGACAAGCTGCTTCAAACAGCCCTACCGCGTGAAACGGATACGTGTACCTGCCGCCGGCTGCTCGCTCCCAGCGTGGAGCTGGAGCAGGCCTCCTTTCTGTACCCTGCTGAACCTGCCAGCCCTGCTGTCCCGCACGGACCCTTCTCCTTCGTCCAGCCATTCCTGCCTGCAATTCCCCTTGTCGTGTAAGTCCATTGTCTGTCCTGTTTGTTGTCTGGGGTATAATATAAGTTTGTTTTAAGGTTTGCTCTGTGTCTTCTTCTTCTTCTGTAAATTACTTTCGTTCCTCCTCTTCTTTGGTTTTGTGTAAATAATTAATAAATACCTGTTATTCCTTACTTTTGGTTTCATTCTTTCCCGATCGCTTTAGTCTTTTCCTGATTGAGTATCTGTGGCGCGATTTTGGCCGAACCGCTTTTAATCGGGTTTAGTCAATTGATAACGGCTCGAACCTCGGATTGCTAAACCGCTCGGCAATTACCATCTTGTCCGTGGTTCGAGCGGTACTTTTCTCCCTATTCTGCGGAGGGATTGGTGAAGGTATTCGGGAAAACACCTTGACCAATAGCCCTGATCAATCCCACCCCGCAGAAGAACGTTACAAGTACCAGGACCGGTCGGACGGCCAGATTAACAGGACAATGGGATTAACCCCCCCTTGCTAAGGGGAGTGCCGTACTCCGGTTCCGTAACAATTGGTGTCGGGGAGTGGTATTTGAGGCCCGAACCAAATTTTTTTTAAACGTCTAAAAATTTGGTCGAAATTACGAGTGGCCGAAAGTTTGTTTAACATCCTAAATTAAAGTCGAGCCATGGATGGTCAAGGTGATCAGATGCCGGTAGGGGAGGTAGAAGAAGGGTTAGAGGCAACCCAGGACCCCAGGGAGGAATTGAGAGAGAGGGAGGAGGAGAGCGATGAGGATGTGGTAGAGGGGGTTGCAGGAGCACAAAATGGCACCTCGCACGTGGCCGCGGTAGCCGCGCCCGCTGTACCAGCGGGCTTTGATGTGGAGGACTTCGTGACGCAATTCACCGCGATGCTGAGAAAGGAAATGGGAAACCAACTTGTGGGATTGAGGAAGGATATGGGAGAAATGAACGACAAATCAAGGGCAGAAATGAGGGCCGATAATGAGCAATTGGGAGGCCAAATTGGAGCAATTAGGGACGAAGCAAGGGGTACCAGTGAGCAATTGAAAAAACAGATGGGAAACCAAATTGGAGGATTAGAAAGCCAGATAGGGGGGCTCGACGGCAAATTTGGGGGGCTAGGAAGCAAATTGGAGGGATTCGGAAAGCAGATTAGGGGGCAAATTGGGGCGCATAATTGGCCAAGCCAAAGAAATTAATGAGGGGTTAGCGAGGGACAAGGCCACATATGAGGTAAGCGAAGCCGAGAGGGACGTTAACCGCAGGTTGAGCGAAGAGGTCGTGGGGGTACGCGACGGGGTAACGCAGTTTGAGAAGCGCGGGTTGAGCGAGGCAGAGCAGAGCGCGGACAAAATGACGGGTATAGAGATCGCGACCCGGGGTATGGGGCAGCCGGCGACCGCTGAAGTAGAGAAAATTTTATTAGAGCCAGCGGCCATCGAGGAAAAAGAAAAAGAAATAATTCAAAAAGCGGATTTAATAGTGGAAATTGGATTTGAGCAGACGGCAGACGTAGAAAAGCACTCACAGCAGAGGGAAGAAATGGATTGTGCACAAAGTCTAAGCTCACACCTTGATGCCATGCTTAACCCCAATAAAGATTTGCAGGTGTTGGAGCAGGGAGGAAGAAGAACCCCCAAGGTGAGACGGGCTGTGTACGGTGCGAAAAGGTTTTTCGGAAAAGTGTTTGGCGCGAGAGGGTTTGTCGTGCGATTGGGGTCGACATGGCACCCGGGCGTTTGTGGGAGGTCCGTGGTGCGTGGTGTGAGAAAGAATGGTGCGCGTGTAAGGAAAAAGTGTGCGTCGGAGAGTGAGTGTGTGACAGAGTATGGGAGTGATACCGGGTGCGAGAGCGAATGCACGTCGGAGGGTATGTGTGAAACAGAGTGTATGGAGTGTGACACGGAGAGTGAGTTGGTGGTGGAGCGGGTGCGAGAATGCACACTTGGAATGGTTGAGCGTGTGCGAGGAGGCACACCTGAGTTGGTGGTGGCGCTGGTGCGGGAGGGCACATCGGAGCGCGTGAGTGGGTGGATGCAAGAGTGCACCCCCATGAGTGGTACGGAGTACGTACCGAGGGAGAGTGCGCGAGGAGGTGTGTTAAGGAAGTGTGTGAACGATGAGTGTGCGCAAGAAGGTGCGCGAGAGGAGTGGTGTGTAACAGCATGTGCGAATGGTGGAATGGATGCGCAAGAATGTGCGCGAGAGTGTGTGGTGAGCGTTATGAGTAGACCGGAGTATGGAGCGAAAGAGAACGCACGAGCGAGTACGGTGGTGTAATTGACAAAGTGCAAGGGATGTATGAGCAACGAACGGAACGAGTGGTGTGAGAATGCAAAGCGAGCATCGACGTTAAAAGGAGCAGCGGTTAGACCGACGTTTAACCGACGCGAGCTCTCGGTCCGTGCCGGGCTGTGGGTATTGCGGGAGCCGGCGGGGATCGGTGCAGCATCGCT